>NC_137609.1:30307461-30472198 GCF_963280865.1 Gymnoscopelus braueri | reverse complement strand
TCCGTGGTGGTGGGCAGGCACTTTACCACTGCGCCACCCGAGCGCTGTATGCCCACTTTTTGACCACAATTGAGATCCCTGAACTCTCCCAAGTTGGTGTATCATACATGACTCTAGTGGTGTAAAAGTAAGTACACTAGAGTACTGTACTTGCCATGGTATCAGGTTCAGCCTGTGTGTCTATGTGTCACACACTGGCCGGGGTCCTTTTTGTTTTATTCTTAGGGGGCCTTTACAGCTATGTTATACAACTTCATACCAGAAATGGTAGGCTAAGAATTAGCCTACATGTCTTATACTAATGGGAGCAAGATGTTCCACAATAACTTGGCTTGTGTTTTTACTGACATAACTCACTAGAATGCTCAACGCTCATCTCTCTTCAGATTCTTGCCTCATCAATATTTTAGTGAAAATGTTTAGTTTCACTGATGTTCTCCGTTGTCTTCGTTGTGAATGCTCATGCCAGTCCAAGCTTCATTTTGTATACATTGAAAGTTTCTGTAATGCTTCTGGAACCTTGCTGAGTGCTTTGGTCAATGCAGATAGAATGATTCATTCGGTAACTGAACGCAGATAGAATGAATACCCTTCGGTTCAATTAGTTCTACTGTTTTATTTTATCCCCATTACAGTATGCTTCACTTACTGTACCACTGTATTTCCTTATTTTTCTTCATCCTCACTACAACTGTATTTCTTTATTTTTTTCTTCAATCCTTTTTCTTTATTTTCTCACATCCAATATATAATTCTGCTGCTTTGTCATGTCATAGATGTCCGTTGTCTAAGGTAGTTCACAGTGTGAAGGGAATCAATCATCATAGATCAGACTGCTTCAGTGCCATAGCGCATCTTGTTTCCTTCACACACGGCCCTTGGGGCAAAGGGGTGTTGCAGTGGTCACTGCTCCGATGCGCATTTGCCTTGGGGTTTGTTGGCCTTGTGCCTGGATGGTTTGCCTGCTGGGAATGAGCCCCTCTGTGTGTGGGTGTGTGTGTGTCTGTGTTTGTCCGGAGCTAAGCTTCTTATGTACACTGCCAGTAGGCTAACTTAGAACCCACATGGATTTCTTGTTTTATATTGTTTGAAATATTCAAATTGTATAATAATAGATCAGGCTGAAACCGTGCCCATATTTGGAGTCATACATCATAGACGACTGACGCGCTGGCCACATGAAGTCCTGAGATACACATGGGAGCCACGCCGTTCCCATGTGGATCCTGAGATCCACATGATTCAACTCTTGCTATACCACCAAGTGACATTTCATCATTGTATCTCTGTATGTGTTGCTGTCATAAGAACAACAGTAGCAAAACCCCACGGACACATACAGCATAGGGAGCTAGCTACGTTTCCATTAATTGAAAAGCTTGCTTTCAATGGCCGAAATTGGCAGCAGTCTTCAATTAGTTGAGTCCAGTAGCCTGCTGCATTTGTTCCAGCAAGTCACTTTGAAGTGAAAGTAAATGAAACGGATGTGAGCTATTCACTCTCAAACAGAAAATAGCATTGTTATATTAGTGATGGCTTGTGTGTGTGTGTGTGTGTGTGTGTGTGTGTGTGTGTGTGTGTGTGTGTGTGTGTGTGTGTGTGTGTGTGTGTGTGTGTGTGTGTGTGTGTGTGTGTGTGTGTGTGTGTGTGTGTGTGTGTGTGTGTGTGTGTGTGCGTGCGTGCGTGCGTGCGTGCGTGCGTGCGTGCGTGCGTGCGTGCGTGCGTGCGTGCGTGCGTGCGCGCGTGCGTGCGTGTGTTGTTTTTATGAAGTTTTATGTTCACTTTGTGAATATAAACTAATTTAAAATTAGCTCACATATTGTATAATACACAAGTCAGGTTTATTTATGAATGATGTACGTACGTAACTATGTATACATACATTATGTATACCTAACCTATATACATCTGAGAGTACATGCACGCTCAGGTGTACGTGTATCTGCATAATGGTTTGGTTTTATATGAACACACACAGTCAGTCCGTCTCATTATGCATTCTGTCCTGTAGACCATGTGCTGCAGGTCAAGTGGTGGATTGTGCAGAGCAGAGTTGCGCTGCATGGCCACTAATCCTCTCCACCCTCCTCCAAAAATGCCCAAAGACCCTTTTAAAACCACACAGACCATTTAGACAAGCCTGTCAAAAAGTGCCTCTGCAGTGTATAATAAGAGACATGTCTTCTAATATAATAATAAAATGAAGTGAGATCGAGCAACATGATTGGGGGGCGGGGGGGCAGGGAGGGAAAGAGAGAGAGTGAAAGAGGGAGAGTAGGAAGGGGGTCTGAAAGATTATCCAGATTGTCAGAGATCCCAGTCTGCTATCAGATGAGAGTATTACTTTAATGAATCTGGCCCTCACATCAAGTCTAGGAGATTAGCTTGTGCAGCTCGTTTCTTTTAAGCCTCTCAGGCCAAGTTGGAGTTGAAAGAAAACTACTTTCTTGGCCTTTTGAACTTCCAATATATTGTGCACATATCAAGAAAAAGAAATTCGCACACTGACAAACTCCATCACAAATATGACAGTTTATTGCACCTCAGGTGAAGCAGTGTAGCTATGTCAGTCAGACATTGAACAAACACACAAATACATTCCTGCCCTATTGATCAGTCGTGTTAAGTGGTCAGATGAGTGGGCCGTGAACACTTTGGAGCTTTTCAAGTGGGCCAGAAAAGGTTGGCAATATTGATTACATGCAGTACCATATCACCAGCAGTCAAAGGAGCTTTTTATTGAGAACCAAAACAAACAGAAATTGTGTCGTTACAAAATAATACTGGACTCTCACTGGAGCTACTGCCTGACTCACTGAAAGTCCAGTGCCTAACTAGGCTGAGAGACTATTCTTATTGGTTAGAACAAAAGTCACTGATTCCAAAGTGTGCTAGTACCTGCCTCCCAGCTCTGTCCTTTCTGTGCTGAGCTGGTGAGGAGTCTTTCTTCCACGGCTGCCACACACACCCAGGGTAGCTGTGCATAGTTCATGAGAAGCTTGAGCTAACAAGCTCTGTGTGTGTGTGTGTGTGTGTGTGTGTGTGTGTGTGTGTGTGTGTGTGTGTGTGTGTGTGTGTGTGTGTGTGTGTGTGTGTGTGTGTGTGTGTGTGTGTGTGTGTGTGTGTGTGTGTGTGTGTGTGTGTGTGTGTGTGTGTGTGTGTGCGTGCGCGTGTGTGTGTGTGTGTGTGTGTGTGAAGCCGTCCTTTGAGTCAAGGAGCTGGAATGTACAGTAGCAGCATCCAATCACCATGCCCCTCAGCCTTCACAGTATCCAGAGCGTTATGACGCTCCCATAGACTCACGTTGTAAACGAAGAATAACAAGAAGAATGCAGAAGTATAACGCTTGCCACCTATCCCATTATGCCACCTGATCATTAGTTCCAAACACTACTACTGTATAGCGTAGTTCCAAAGATTGAATCCTCATAATAGGTGTCGATGCAGCACGTGCAGTGATTGTGTGGTTTCAACGGGTCTGTCCATCACCACAGAACACAAGGGTGTTACAAGAAGGGAAGTTTGTTGTGTCTGTCGTTGAGCCCATTTGGCGCTAAGGTGTCCTGTGTGTCCATGAGCACTGAATGATTCAATTAACGTTCTTATTATCTTGTGTCCTTGGTTTGGTTTTATTGTGACATTCTGTGACTTAATTGAATGCTTGTTGTTGTATATACTTCCTTTGCTGAAAATATTTCAATATTTAAAAAAAATGTAATCCAATTTGATAACGTGACACGGTTGCATTTTCCTAAACCTTGAGAACTCAAAACATGGAATGCAACAGGACAAATTAGCTATAGTCCTTTAACCACTTAAGCCCTATATACTTCATCATACAATGAATAGCAAAATACCCATTATGTAAGTTCAACACAACAGGTCGTGATGTGACAAGTTGTGGGCTTTTATATCTGCTCTTTTGCCAGAAAAGAAGATTTATAAATTGTTTGAATATATTTGACATTTTGGACTTTTTTTGGGGGGGAAACATTTTCAGCAATAATGACATGTCCAGAAGAAAGGACGCTAGGTTTGGTTAACCTGTGTTGGCAAATAGATGACCTGTACCCTATGGTACAATATGGCTTTCAAAGCAGCGGCGGACTGGCCATTTGGCGGACCGACCAAATGCCCGGTGGGCCGCTGGCCCCCCCCCCCAAAAAAAAAAAAAAAAAAAAAACGCTCCCGTTTTAGGATTATTACGGTCATTTCCGGGTCGCGCGGCCCAATTATTAGTTACGTTAATGTTTGGGCTGGGATGCTTTCCAGCAGGGGCCTCAGTGCGGCTGCAGAGTTCATGTGCAGGGCTCGGCTGAAACAGTGAAACGCTCCCCCCCCCGTTGACAAAACGGCCCGGGGGGTGGTGGGCCGGTTCGGACCAAAATGCCAGGGCTGAATTTTGGTCACAGTCTGGCCCTGTTTCAAAGGATTCTGCCTCAAAGGATAGAGGTCACCACAACCTGGTCACGAATACGTTTTAGTATGAGTTTGCATTATACTGTATACTGAAAGTTCCATCAAATCCTCATTTAAACTCAGCTCCGTCCAAAACCTCACATGGTCCAACGGTAAACATGCCTGTGACCCTCCCAGACAGGCAATTAATCTATTTCTTTCCCCATAGGTAAGTCAGATGTCCTGAGGGAAAGGGAACGGCACAGTAAGGCGAGTTCTGTCCTATACCGCGTTGGCAAACCGCTTGCCAGTTCATTACTGAGACATGTCCTCTGTGAATCTGCCACCGTCCATTTTGTGCTGTCCTCAGGTGCTTATAGGAGTAACGCCGCTTCAGAAGTGTGCTCCGTTGTTAGCAGCCTGGTGCCTGTAAAATTGGCCATTAAATGATGCCTGAGAGAGAATAGACTTCCTCCTCAGATGCCTGGCTTCATAGGTGGCAAAAAAAATCTGCAGACAAACATAGTTGTCAACAGCAAATACTATGCTAATTGCTGGAATGGTCTCCTCACGTTGTCGTTCATTAATGGGGAATTTTCTCCTTCTACAGTGGGCTTGAAATAATGATCGTATGTGTTTGCTGACACAGTGGGAACACCCTTAAGGCTAATTTATTTGAAAGTGAAACTTTATTTCACACACATTTCTTATTTTACCATATCACACACATATATATATATATATATATATATATATATCGTATATATATCGTATATATATCGTATATACAGTAAATAAAACAATTCCAGGAGCATCCGTTATTTCTAATATTGAAGGAATGGACCCAGCTGCAGTGCTTTACGGAGGTGGGTGACCTCATATTGTTGAATCCTCATGTGGCTGCTTAAGCCCACCTGTCAAACCTTCACAGTGCTGCTTTATTTGTACACCTTGAAGTGAGCGGCAGTTTTTCTCATCTCTTCTTTCTACACCATACCTCCTTCTCCTAAGGCTCGCTCTGCACTTCTCTATTTGATCCTAACAAGACTCGTTAAGGGCTCTGCCACTGAAGGAGTACCATCGAGAAGAGAGATGGGCAGGCGATGAGGCAAAACCTTATGGAGAGGAATAAGAGAGCGGTAGAGGGAGGGAGAGAGGGAGGGAGAGAGAGAGAGAGAGAGAGAGAGAGAGAGAGAGAGACGAGAGAGAGAGAGAGAGAGAGAGAGAGAGAGAGAGAGAGAGAGAGAGAGAGAGAGAGAGAGAGAGAGAGAGAGAGAGAGAGAGAGAGAGAGAGAGAGAAAACTGTCTGCTGAGGCAATTCTTTCAAGGACCATACTGGTGGGGTGGCATGTCTAGCCCATTGACTGTGTTTCACGGTGTAAATTACTGCCGATCTTTTTCCAAGGCATACTGTAGCTGGTTCCAACTGTGCACTGCGATTTTTTTCCGAGAGGCATTTGGTGGTGCCGTGCCAATAACCACAATACACCAATGGGTAAATCGGCGGTAAAAGTATTGACTCCGTGATAAGTTCTGGATCAATCCAGCTGGTGCTCGCCTAGAGTAACAGTAGGCTAATCAATGGGGAACTATTTCAGATTGCGGAGGGCTGACAGAATTGCAGTCTAGCTAAATTTTACTTTACTAACCCATATATATATTTTTTAAAAGATTGAACTACATTGCAATGCTGTATAAAAGCAATAAAACATCCAAGGTCCTGCTTCATCGCGGTTATTGGCACGGCTGTGCAGGGTGATTGAGCATGGCGCTGCAGAGCCACGCCAATAGCCACGCCAATAACCACCATGAAGCATTCCCTCTTGTGTGTTATTGCTAAATTATTTTCAAGGAAGCTATGGATTCCATTCATTTCGGTACAATATAGAATGCCGAGACTTTTTAGAGCACTTTTTAGAGCTCATCATTGCATTTTAAGCTCATTGAGAGAAAAGTCTAGCTTGCAAATAGATCAGAGAGATATAGTATACAACAAAAAATACCTGGAATTTCACTCACCAAATGTCACCTGTCTACTCATTCAGTGCCACTGGACGTCTAAGACGTCCGCTAATATAAGCCCTGAGTGCCACAGAACGTCTAAGACGTCCAATGAAAAAAAAAAAAAAAAAATCAGAAAAATGTTCAGAACCCAAGATATGATGATTTGAAGATTTGCTGCTCCATTCGCTCTTTGTTTAACTTCTTACTGGAAAAAGGCTGTATCTCGGCTCCTAAGCACTTTTTTTTACAATGAATTTTGGCTGTGGCACTCAGAGCCAAAATTCCATAAATAAGCATGGCACTGAATGAGTTAACCACACTGACACACACTATATTCCCTACAGTATGTACAACTAAACCGTTTGACGTGGTTAAAAACACAAACCCTAAAATCTCCTTTGAAACACTTCACTTCCTGGAGATCTTTGTTTTACGACTTTTTTATTTTTTCACAGACCCAAAGAAAAATTAAGATACTTTAATAGTAGGAATCGTTTTAACTTGATTTTGTTGTTAATCTATTTTTATTTGGACTTGACTAGGGTGAGGGATTGATCTTGTGACGTTATTGCACAATCGTAAAGTGAAGGGCGGACCGTACAGGATCAGCACATTTGATTTAACAGTGGTGAGTCTCCCCATGTGAAATAATGAATTGGAGGATAAACCTGACTTGATGTTAATTCATTATTTTCATTATTTTCATATTTACACACTGATTTCAGTTCTGAATGACATCATCGGAGATAAAACATTTGTGTTTGTCTCATTTTTGACCAAAAGTCGGATTATTATGTAGTTTTTAGGGGGGCCTTGAAGTGGGATGGCCACATAATATATCGCTAAAGCTGCAAATAGATAATGACAGTATAGAATGTGTACGTGTTCTTTAAGAGGAAGAACAATGAAGGGAAAGAGACACACACGCACGTGTGCACACACACACACACATACACACACACACACACACACACACACACACACACACACACCCACACACACACACACACACACACACACACACACACACACACACACACACACACACACACACACAATGTTACAGCGAGTGGGGGGGGGGTCTGTCTAATGTGCAAATGTAGATATGTCAGCAATGACATCCTCCTGTCACAGCAATAGCACACATTGCTTTGAAATGAATGGAACTGCACTGAATGGGGAGACAAGGAAGAGAGAGACTGCAAGTGAGAGAACATCACCAGAAAGACAGAGGCACACTGTCAGAGAGACAGGCATGAGTGAGGCAGAGAGAGAGACAGACAGATGCAAAGGACGTTGACAAGGGAGATGAGGAAGCTACGGAGAGAGAGAGGAGAGGAGAGAGATGGGAAGGGAAGGGAGAGTTGAGCGATGTAGAGAAGGCTGGGGTAGATTTCCCTGTACCTGTGGAGGAGATTAAGGGTTTGCATCCTGGGTGATTAATGAGTCACTCACTTATTGCTCAGCCCCATCTCCCACCCATGAATAATCACCATGCTCTCACACACACACACACACACACACACACACACACACACACACACACACACACACACACACACACACACACACACACACACACACACACACACACACACACACACACACACACACACACACACACAGACACGACAGCAAGAGTGGAACATGAGAGACGAAGGATGAGTCAAAATATTTCATACATCGTGCGTGTGATGTGGTAAGCTCCTGAGAGGAAGTGTGCGAAAAAACTCACTTGTTACATTAGAGAGAGAGAGAGAGAGAGAGAGAGAGAGCGTTAAAGAAAATATGCAGCCTGTTAACAAAATGACCAGAGATTGAGCTGCACGTATCGCCTGCAGAGAGCAGGCTGCGTTCTGTAGCGCTCACGATGCGTCGCACAGAGATCATTTGTCGTCACCATGGCGTCCCTGTGAGAGTCCTGTCCACATGTTCTCCAGACCTGTAGGTCACAGTCTTCCCCTAGAAGATTTACAGCACGCAGCAGTGCAAATACTGTAGCTGTAAATGGAGTGGGCAGGTCCACTCACTGATCACCATATGTCTCTGCTAGTGATTTATCTTTTTCCTAGTTTTCTTGCTGCTGCTGTGACTTTGCTGCTGTGAAATGACTGGAGCTTCTCTTCTCTTCTCTTCTCTTCTCTTCTCTTCTCTTCTCTTCTCTTCTCTTCTCTTCTCTTCTCTTCTCTTCTCTTCTCTTCTCTTCTCTTCTCTTCTCTTCTCTTCTCTTCTCTTCTCTTCTCTTCTCTGTAGCCATACAGAACTCAACTAGCATTGTACTGTACAATACATTTAGACCAGGCATATCCAATTTTGGACACTCACTCAATCACTCACGCAAAATGTGATTTTTGCCCGTTCCCCTTTTTTAAAGGAGTTCCGAACTGAAATGTTACTAGTGTGAATTCATACATACTGTAGTGACCCCACAAAAAGACCTGGCCGTAACTCGCTCCTCTAAGTAAGGAAGCTAGCTCTCTTGGTGTTGCCCATTGCGTGCCAGAGTGGTAAGTTGGAGGTCGGGGTTCAATCCCAGTTCAGGGCACTAAAATTCTACAATACCGTTAGAAGGTAAATGCATAATGTATTAAATACAAATTGATATTTTGCCAAATAAAAACAACATGTTAACTTCGACACAAACAAGAAGAAGCCATGAATTCCATTTTGTGTGACATTCATTTAAAGTAGACAATCATTTCTCCCCTATACTAAGCCATTTGAAATCAGTCTGTTGCTAGCCAGATAATCTAGCTGTAACATTGAGAAGGTACAGGAAGGGTTAATATTGAGGCAGACATGAACTGAATTAAGTGTCTAGGTAGGGACATGGCCATTATCTAATAACTACATGGTATAATAATTGCAAGTTAAGGTACTGTAAAAGTGATATTAAACGTAAAAGAAGGTTAACCACGGATCAAGATTAATATATGAAAAAATGTAATTAAATCGGCTCAGGATGAAATGATATATTTCCTCATGTATTGCACAATGTAAAGGTATACACATCAGCATGTCATTGTAAGTGAGCATCATCGTGAACACTGTTGTCCTACCTAGCATGGGGATCAGAAACAGCCCAATGTGTTTGTTTATAATCGTTGCATGTAGGGGTGCAACATGGTTAATTGAACTAATCGATTTAATGTATTATAAACAATTATTGATTATAATAAAATCAGCGATTAATTGAGGAGCAAAAATGGACTGCGAAGTCCAATAGGGCAATAGGCAACTTTTTACCTGGCATCCCTATAAAAATTGCTAAAATAGGCGATCTACTTGTAGACTTGTAGAAAATAAAATAAAAACCACACTCGATCCCAAAAGTAATCGATAGAATAATTGCTAAGAAAATAATAGATATTTGCAGCCCTAGTTGCGTAGCAACACTTGACTACAAAACACAGACCGTTGCCTGGGCAAACATGGCATGCATGTGATTGGTAGCTCAAGTACCAACGCTGCACCAATTAGAAGTCTCTTGTAAACCTTATTTCTTTAAGCACCATTACTAAGCAGCTTGGCACCGCTGCAGGAACATATTGAGTGCCAGTGCTGGCAAATCAAACCTAGTTAGCAGCACTTAGTTGTCATGTAATGATGAGCTTAATGATTAATGCCCGAATCTCAATTTACTTAATGAAACGTAATGAGGATAACATTATGCATTAGGGTCAAATTTTAATGAAAACTTGAGCTCTGTGCGTACATTTGCATTACTTCGGTTAGCTTCTATTTCAGAGATAGCGGCAGAGCGAGGGGGAGAGAGATAGGGCGAGGGAGGGAGGGAGAGAGAGAGAGAGAGAGAGAGAGAGAGAGAGAGAGAGAGAGAGAGGAGAGAGAGAGAGAGAGAGAGAGAGAGAGAGAGAGAGAGAGAGAGAGAGAGAGAGACCCTGAGAGATTTCTGCTATTTGTTTCAAAAGCTTTATATAAAAAAAGCTTTATACCAAGCTACCCTCACCAACCATGTTTATAAAAACTAGCAGCCAGTTTTTCCAAGTTGACATAAAATAGCTCTGTTTACACAATGCTGTACCCCCGTCCCCCACCAACTGTGTTTACTTTCCCCAGTTTGTCTGTGTGTGTGTGTGTGTGTGTGTGTGTGTGTGTGTGTGTGTGTGTGTGTGTGTGTGTGTGTGTGTGTGTGTGTGTGTGTGTGTGTGTGTGTGTGTGTGTGTGTGTGTGTGTGTGTGTGTGTGTGTGTGTGTGTGTGTGTGCGCGTGCGTGTGCGTGCGTTTCTTCGTGCTCTAAATCTTGTTTGTGTGTGTGTGCACTGCACACATAATCTCTGCTGTGATAAGAGGTGTCAGACATACTCAGTACTGATAGCTTCATCACAGCTGCGTCATCTTCATCGAGAGCAGGATGTGAGAAGAGAGAGAGTCATGGACAGAACTATTACCTGATACCCTCAAAGCACTTGTTTTTGCCCTTCGGGGGTTATTGAGAACAAACTCGAGGGGTTCATAGGGCCTGCTGGGGAAAGTCATAGATGTTGTGGGCGTTAGGCAGAGTGTAATCTCTCAAGACAGATTCTGCAGAATCTGTCAGCACCACTACCCTAAATATGTAGTGTTGTTGTTAGTAGGAATAAACACAGGAGCACCCAGGAGGAAGTGGACTTAGAAAGAGGAGGAGCCAAACCGAGTTCCTGTTTCTACACAAAAAAGGAGGTGGTGCCCCCAGAGCAAAAACAAAGGGATTTTTTTTTGTGACCTGAAAAGGTCCTTTGTGTTCAAAGTCCTCTCCTCAGCGGCGTGATGCGTAGCACTAGCGTAGCAGCGTGATGCGTAGCAGCGTGATGCGTTGCAGCGCGATCTCTGATGCTGTAGCAGCGTGATGCGTAGCACTAGCGTAGCAGCGTGATGCGTAGCAGCGTGATGCGTTGCAGCGCGATCTCTGATGCTCTTCTGTATACGTTTCTCTCGCCAATGCGCTTGTTCTATCACTCTCTTGCGCACTCAATGGTAGGAATAAAAGAAAAGAAAGAGGTCATCAACACTAGTGACGATCTGTCTTTTGCCAATGAATTAAATACCTTTTATGGCAGATTTGATACCTCAGATTTTTCTGTTGAACGTGATTTGTTAAAGGACCAATTTGGCAGTGGTCAATCACTTTTAATAACAGAGGAGGAGGTGTGTAGAACCCTCAAAGGAATTAACCCACGCAAAGCACCGGGTCCCGATGGGATAAGGGGTTATGTGCTTAAGGAAGGAGTGTAGGGAACAGCTCAGCCCTGTACTGATACACATGTTCCAGTTATCAGTAGATACGCACTACATTCCAAAAGCGTGGAAAACTTCACTTATAGTTCCAGTGCCGAAAATGTCCAATCCCAAAGTCCTTAATGACTATCGGCCAGTTGCCTTGACATCATTGATAATCAAAAGCTTGGAGCGCATTACTTTAAATGACCTCCTTAGTAATGTGAGTCAACATGAAATGGACCCCTTGCAGTTTGCATATAGAAAGGGGAGGGGCACTGATGACGCTCTTCTTCTTATGCTTAATAAGATATATTATCATCTAGACCAACCTAAAAAGACACGATATGCTCGGGTACTTTTTGTAGACTTTTCTTCGGCATTTAACACGATGAGACCTCATATTTTGATGGGGAAACTGTATGACCTGGGTGTTAACACCAATATCATCAGTTGGGTGGAGACTGATCGGGTACAACATGTCAGGGTGAATAAAGCAATATCTCTCCCTATTACAACCAACACGGGGGCTCCGCAAGGGAGCGTGATCTCACCGGTATTGTTCACTCTGTACACAAGCGACTGTACTGACTCAGATAACACCTGTATTGTTAAATTTGCCGATGACACAGCTATTGTTGGTCTGATTGAGAACGATGAGATAGGCTACCGAAGAACAGTGGATGGATGAGTTTGCTGGTTGGTGCAAGAGTAACTTCCTTCAATTGAATATTAAGAAAACTAAGGAGGTTATATTTGATTTTAGGACTAGTGCTCATGATGCACACCAGCAAATAGTTATTGATGGGGATGGGTTGGCGACTGTTGAGGAATACAAGTATTTGGTACAACAATTGATTCCAAGCTGACATGGAATTCCAACACTGATGCCATCTATAAGAAAGGTCAGCAGAGGCTGCATTTTATGCGCAGACTGAGACAGTATGACGTGGAAATAAGTGTAATGGTACTCTTCCATCGATCCTTCGTGGAGAGTGCACTGACTTTCTGTTTTGTTTCCTGGTATGGCTCATTATCATTGGTTAACACATTGGGTGCCAGAGGTTTATTAAAATATTATACGTTGAGTGCCAGCATTTCTTCCATCCACTTGCGTTATACATTTCGTGCTGTGAGAAGCCCTGACGCGGAAGTGCATGTAAACAAAGCGTGCGTGCGAGACGGCGGAGGGTCCCGACTAACGCCTGGAACAATAATATTTCCAACGCGACCCTCCATTGCAGCGTGATCGCCGATCGAAAACGGCTCGTTTCCACCACATTAAAAAGAAATGGAGATATTAAGCTTTTAATCAAGGAGATAACATTGAAAACGCCGACCGGAAGGATTTTTGACATGGAGCCACATCCAGCCTCTTCTTCTCAGAAACTGCTTGGGTGATGTCAAAGTTTCGTTTTAGCGCCCCACGTGGCCCACATGTATAAAAATAGAATTGGGTCAAAAACGGTCCGGACCGTTTTCGGCACTTCTCGTTTGGACCCTCAAAAACGGTCCGGACCGTTTTTGGCATTCAATGTGTTAATAAGAAAAAAGTCCATAAAATCATCAATGTATCCAGCAAGATAGCTGGGGTACGACATGAGAGTATGGCAGCAATGTATGAGACCCGGGTGCTTAGGAAGGGGAGAGCTATTGCTAGGGATAGAACGCACCCGTTATACAGTCAATACCACCTTTTACCATCAGGACGACTGTACACAGTGCCAATGTTGCAGGCTAGGGCTTCAAGATCATTTGTCCCTACAAGTATAGGACTCCTGAACAAACAGGCCCCATCTCAGTTCTGTGCATAAAATGTAATGTGATGCCTCTTGAACCATGACTGGTGGCCTTGTCTAGCTTGTATGTATTTTGTAATTATGTTATGTGTTTGTGATTTGTTGTATCCTGATGACTGCTTGGCACAAAATGAATTTCCGCAAGGACAAATAAAGTATCTATCTACTCATTCTCCTGTCTCTTTGAATCTCCCACTCAATCTCCCACTCTTTTTATCTCGTTCTTTTTTTGTCTGTTATTGTCTGCCTCATTCCTACTCCGTCTGTCTCCTGCCTGTCTCATTTCTCTTATATGTCTCTTTCCTTCTATATCACCCCCCCCCCCCTCCTCCTCCTCCTCTGTCAGTCTCTCTCTTCATTGTTTTCCCAGACTGCAGGGTGTTGTATTGGGTGTCTTAGTGTGTTGTTGTTCAGACTGACAGCATAAATGGTATTTTTGGTCTATCCAGATTTGAATCAGATTTGTGATGTTTTGAACAGCAAAAAAGGAGGGGGGGGGGGGGGGGGGGGTTGGGAGGGGCATAAGGAAACTGATCTTTGTAAATGAGATTTGAATCACAGTCGTAGGTGGTTTTAAATGCAATTCATATCATATCTGCATCTTCTAAAGATGTGTCTCTGTCTGGACACTTGGACACTGAAGCATGATACTTATTTGAATGACAGTGTAAGTGAAAGTGAAAATACGCATCGCGTCACGACGTGTTCTAAGCTTGTTGATCGGCTATTTTCAACAAGCGACACCTTCGTGCGATAGAGTGCAAGTTAAGCATTACTCACGCCTATACTGTAGCATCATTACATCATTACCACAGCAACTAGCGAAGATAGGTTGACGATGTCTGAATAGACGGATCCGATCTTATCCTTTGCAAATTGTGTGCACACCGAAAGATCATATCTGAGAAACAACACGGATTTGCCTGTAGTCTGAACAAAGCCTTATACCAGCTGATGATCAGTCTGGTCTGATAAAAGGGGAAAGACGCTTGTTTCTTTTTTACCTTTTTGCGAGTTAACAACCCATGTTAGATATTCCCTTAGTGCTCTTTTACTGTACCACCACGCTGGCTCTCTTCTCACCATTTACGTTGCTTTTCTCACTAAGTTTTTCACACACCCTTTCTCTCTCTCTCGCAGGCCTCCCTCTTATCTCTTTGTCTCACCCTATATTACCCCCCCCCCATACCCCCCCCCACACACACAATTCAATTCAAAGGGCTTTATTGGCATGAGAAAACATACGTTTACATTGCCAAAGCAGAAAGCACAATACAACAATACAGCAATACAATCAAAACAAAAAATATGTACATTTGAAAGTCAGAATCTTCAATTGATCAATTTCTATGTACCAAGATCACTGGGTGCAGGTATAGTGCAGGAATATACACAATGATTAGTCTTTAGGGTGGTTGTGTTCCGTTTGATATCCTTCTCCTATCACAGCAACTCACGAATCTTGCTGCTGTGTTTGCACATTGTTGTACTTCGCCCAGCATATATGGGAGTTTTTTGCACACACACACACACACACACACGCATGCGTATGCAACGCAGAGTTTGTGTCCAGAGTTTGTGTCCTCCCTCTGGGTGAGGGCTGTGCCTCAAGCCTCAACAGTCCAGACATGGCAATGAGCGGCACTGGTCGATCAATAGTGCTCATGAATCCCAAGAAAGTCAATTACTAACCTGCACAGACTGGCTGTTTTTTTTTGTTGTTGATGGGGAGATGGGTTTACAAAAGCATAGGAATCATTAAGTATATAATGTTGTATTAACCTTCCCCAGCCAGGGGAGAGCCTGTGGATATCGTTGCTATCAGGCAGAAACCTTGTATCTCCATATTTCAACATTTTATTTGTATGTTTTAAAATAAAGGAATTCCCTACTTTGTCATTCCAGATTGTCGTGCAAAAGTAGTAAAAATAGCTGATCTACAAGCTCACAACCTGTAAGCTTGTCGGTCGGCTATTATTTGCTACTTTTGAAAACATGTGAAAGTGCTAGTTAAGTGCGTCTGTGTTTTACAAATATTGAACCAATGACAGTATTAAGAAAAGCTTGTGACTAAATCATTATTATCATCTATTGGAACACAGGTACTTTTTTACATGTTCTGAAAGGTAACGGTTTTGGACATACAAGGTTTCCACCCAACAGCAACGATATCCCATTCGTCTGGCTCACCTAGATGAGGTTGGAGAACAGAGGCTGCAGGGATGCAGACGAACCTATTAGTAAACAGCCCATGGCAACAGCAAATCCTTTCTCTTCTCTCTTTCCGTCTGTTAAATCCAATTCAGTTGACCTCAGTTCAGTGCCGTCGGCTTGCTTTATTTTTCATGCCACTGATTCTGTGCAGCCTTGGGCTGTCACGATCGTGAAACTGAAGCTGTTGATTAATTGTCATACAATAAATTGAGATTCATTATTTAATTGTGTTGAAAGTGGTTAAAAGAGCACGGACAGGCGATGTGGAATTAATGATGGAAATATGGCATTTGTGTTCATTGATATTTTTATACAGATGACTGGAAACGATTACACGATTATGCAAAGTATTGTGATTAGCTCAAATAATTGTGATCTGGGCCTAGCGGTACCAAAGCAGGAGAGCAAAACATAATGGGTTGCGCTGGCTCCAGGACTGCTGTAATAAAGGATTAACATTTAGGATAACAGTGACAATAGTCCTTGTTTCTTGGCACACAGACAAGGACATTTTTTGTCTCTCATGCGTCTCCCTCGTCTTTCGAGGAACAGCGATCTGAGAGCATTGAGACTGGATGTTGACAAGGCATCAGGACTCATTTCACAACAGACATCTCAACACATAAAGAAAAAGAAAACGTTCTTCAGCTCTGCTTTTTTGGCAAACAGCAGAGGATGTAAAAATGCTGCTTTGTCAACGGAATTTTAGTTTAGGCCGAGAAGAGAAAACTTTATTAATCCCCAAGAGGAAATTCGGTCATTTTATTTCAGCAATAAATTCAGTACAGGGGCAAGAAAACTAGGAATAAGATTATTCAGTTGTATGGATGGTGATCAAACAAAGTTTAGGCTGTATCTGTAACTCATAGTGTTTGTGAGGCTGATTATGGTGAATTTAGAATAAGCTGTTACATTTTCACACCCAGTTGAGTATGAATACAGAAGTTCAAACTTAAGGTCAGTGAGCAGAATTAGTCTTTTTGCAGTTGACAAACAGGAAATCCATAATCTAAAAGGGAGTGTTCTTTTGACGGATACACTTTTACAAATCAATGCACCAACAGATAAGACTTTAGCTCACTGTTCCGATGTTTGTTTTGTGAATGAATAAATGAATACTAAGCCTGCTAAAAGTTATCCACCCAGACAGTCAATGTTCCAGTCCCATCGATTTGACATTATTAGCACCCCACGCCCATTCTGTGGGGATATATTGCATCCCTGCTTCCGGTCAGAATATATTAAATGTATACATTCCCTTTTGGGAATTGATATATCTGATATGTTTGATAATATCACAGTTTAACAATTTCATTAAAATGTATGTTAGCCGCATTGACCCTGATGTTCATAATTTGGTAACATTTTCAAAGTTTTTCAAATAATAATACAAATAATCTAAATAGCATCGCAATATGTAGCTTGTTGATTGGCCATTTTAGCTCTTGTACAACAAATTTAAGTACCGTATGGCCTACCTTTTTAAATTATAAATCGAGCCTTGTCTTGTAGCACTCACTCCCTTGTGTATTATTGCTTCATTAACCTTTTTTTAAATTAAATGTATATCTATCATATCTGTCTCTATACAACTTATATCTGATCTATCTTATCTCTACATTCATTTATTCACAGTTCTATATCAACCAATGCATTATGATAGTCTACATTAAATAACCTATGTCACTTTGTTACGGAATGCATGGCAAACTAGTTAAAATGCACAACACACACCACCATCAACACCACCCCCAAGCCATGTCAAATCAATGCTTTCATTCTTCATCTATCTGCATCCGTCTCACAGGCCACCCTGTCACCCAAATTGCTGCTCTGTAGAATTATGACCTCATTGGATCTGGCAGCGTATCATACCGTAGGCAATCTTAAATACCACAGACAGACCTGACTGTCAGCAGTGATGACTCTATCTCCAGGAGAGCTACATGAAGTAGACAGGTCATGTCCGACGGTCTTTCAACACCGGTGGATTGGGAAGGCTTGGATCTGTATGCCCAAAGTTTCCTCGCAAACAATTTCAAAGTCTATCAGACATTCTCTGATGTAGGTCCGGTCAGGTAATTCGGTCTTTTGACCACTGTTGGCTTATGCCAGACATCAGACGCAGAGCTATAATCATAACTGACATTATCATGGGCTTGTAGGTAAGCAGCCTAAGAACTGAGAATTATGTATAGATACACGCACGATCCTAAGCATTCATTTATCTCTGGGGGGGAAAGAAATGTACCCTTATCTGTACTCAGAATAAACACTGTGTGTTACTGTGTGTGATTGCACAGTAGGTAACTCTGTACGTTTGCACAGTAGCTTGCAAAGTCATCATTACTTACAAATGGCAGCAAGAAAAAAGTCATAAAAGCGTAGTTTTGTGTGTCCTGGCGGCTCTGTGACTGGTGTGCCTTCCACATTTTCTGCGTGTTGTGTAATAAAGAACAGATGCTATGAAAAATTATCTCTAAAAACAGATCAAAAAGGACAGTATTAAGACGAGACCAGATGGTTGGAACTGAGCTGTTTTTTTCCCCACAAAAGTATCCCAGTACAAAATCCTGTTTGTTGTACCTCTGATTTGTCAAACCAACACCTTGTGGTGCAGAGGAAACAGCAGAACTGACAAGCACAAATGTCTGTTAGCTTGCTTCTAAATGTCTGCACACCAACAGCACTACTTAACTAAACTTTCCTTTTCCGTCATTAATAAACCCATCATAGTGTCTAGAGCACATGGAATAAATAATTATTTCAAGGTTGTTGGACTGATTCATTAATAACAATACACAGAACAATGCAATATTATTAATACATAAATAAATGCAATACTATCAATGAATGAAAGCATGCCTAATCAGTCTGATCATTACTCTTCGAATGAATAGACGAAGACAATCCAACAAACCGTTGAAGAGGACCTGTGATCACAAACCAGTAAAACTCAAGTAATAACTTTGTTAATAACCCTATATATGCGACTCTGGACAACCAGATCTCCATATTATGCCTATGTATGGGTGTATGGGTGTATCGGTCGGATTGGCGGTTCTGGACAACAACCGATCTGCCTATATTGAGATACCTACGTGCATAGGGCTCAACCCCAGTAATGACAGATTTTGATGCTATATTCACAAATTTTGAGAACCAATCCAATAGAGTGTGTAACAGGCTGTCAGGCCAGCATGCTTTGGGTTCAGGACCAGGGACAGTTCAGCAGGTTTTGTTTTCAGCACCAGGCTTTGGGTTCAGGACCATGGACAGTTCAGCAGGTTTTGTGTTCAGCAGATCAGCACCAGGCTTTGGGTTAAGGACCATGGACAGTTCAGCAGGTTTTGTGTTCAGCAGATCAGCACCAGGCTTTGGGTTCAGGACCATAGACAGTTCAGCAGGCTTCGTAATCAGGACCATGGACAGCTCCATGGAGCTGAACTCAGCAGTCACAGCTCCTACTGGTTCTCAAACCTTTTAAGACAAGGACCCCCATAACTCTGGAATTTGGTTCAATGTGTACACTCTCAGAGTTACAGACCTGTAAGGGTCAAAGTCATTGATGGGGGTCCATTTGGATCCCCTCAAGGAACACTTTGAGAACCCCTCTGTTTGGTAATAACCAGATGTTGGACTTTCTTGTGACAGTGGAGTGGAAACCAGGATATGGAAAAAAATTGGTAATTGAGTTGTAGTATGTTGTAGAATCGTGGCACATTACCGTAGCACAAAGTTGCTGCTTCAGAAGAAGAGGGCTGGCGCACAGTTTTTGGGCGGTGAAACCGCCCCTATATGTGAGGTTTGGACAGGGGGTCCCATTGCACCCCCCCAACCCTGCGCTGTGATTGGCCACCATTGTACCCCCCTAACCCTGCACCGTGATTGGCCAATCACAGTCTATTCAGGACTGTGATTGGCTAGTGAAACATGACACATGTGCATAGCCCTATAAATAGGACTATGCACTTAAAAAAAACCACATCTATGTTTTTTTTTCTGTTAGGGGTGTACAATGGTTGGTCCACAATATTACTTTTCTTCCATCACTTCTTCCATCACTGTGATGACCACACCGCCCACTTTCCGGTTGTTAAAAAAAACACATCTATGTTTTTTTTTAAGTTAGGGGTGTACAATGGTTGGTCCACAATATTACTTTTCTTCCATCACTTCTTCCATCACTGTGATGACCACACCGCCCACTTCACACTGGGCGTGATTTTTGTCTCCGCCGGAGGTGGAGAGTATGTTTTCGTTCTGTCCCACTGTGTGTGTCCCCCGTGTGTCCCCCCCCCCCAGCCAAGCTAACATTGGTCAAACTTCACGTGACACGTGACAATATATTGTCACCAATGCTTTTGATTGGCTAGCGAGACGCATGACGAAATAAAATCCTATTAATAGGTGTGTCACTTCAAAAAGCCATTTCTGCTTGTTGAAGTGAGGTAAGACAGGATCAATCAGTCTTGATTGGAACAGTACCTTCCAGTACAAATCACCCGTCCGTGCGTGTGTGTGTCCCTCTGAGAACACCTAACATTGGTCAAGTTTCAAGTGACATCATAATATGTAATATAAATATATAAATAGCTTAGACAGGAACAGTACTTTCCAGTACAAACAGAGATCACAGCTGAGATCACACAATGCAACTAACTCCCATTACGCAAACTGAAGAAGCAGCAAATCATCGTCTGAAACCTGATGAAGAAGCAAAGGCACAGAAGGCCAAAGCTAAGAAAGCATACTCATCTACAACAGTAACACAGAAGAGGACTATAGAGTTGAATTGATCCCACAACAAGGCCGAAGTCTTAATACTGTAACAATTGGCCACCTTGATCAAATACATTATGTAGCACTAGAGAAAACTGACATAGATCAACCACACCAATCAACTGCTGAAACTGTTCAAGACAATGAAGAAGACAGACAAGCATTTGAACAAACCAGTCAATTACGAGGACTCCCATATGACACATTGCTTCAAGAAGAACATTTTTTAGATGCAGACACTACATATTCAGTCGCCCCTGCAGAACACCAAAAACCACGCGCATTCTACCAAGACGACAAGTTTGAAGAGTTGGCAAACCCATCAAAGTACCCTTATGGCCGAGGTGGTTTAAAAACAGAGAGAGCAAAAAACATCACACACAGAAAATATTTTACTTTTGCTTTGTGATGGCCGTTTTGCTAAAGACATAGACTATCTCCTGGCAGCTCAGTACATGGTGGAAGCACAACAAGTCTGAGTTTGATTAAAATAGCACGGGTCTGCTGGCGGAGACTTCTAGTTTATTATTGTTGTTACTTTTGATGTTGCACAGTATTTGTGCGGTCCTCACACACTTGCGTTTCTCTGCTTGGACCTGTATGAGTAGTACTAGTGACAAATAAATCTTCTTGATCTATCAACCGATGATACTTCTGTCTGGTCACAGACATAACCAGGGGGGTGGCAGGGAAATCCATGCCTCTTCTTTTGAAGTACAGAATTCTACAACTGCCTCTGTTATTGTAGGTAAGGAGAGAGAAACATATGATCTTTCTTATGCAGTATATTCTCTCATTGGATTACCTTAGCTGTTGAAAATATAGTGAAATGAATTGGCAACTTTATTTTGGACATGTCTTAGGCAAAGTAAAAAAGGGCCAAATCGCAGATATACTAGCTGTGAACATGTATTTCTGGTATGAAACTGTTGAAGCTGATTCTGCGATTTTTATAATTTGGGTTACTAAAAGCAATTCTAATCTAACTCTGTCTAGGGAGATGGCATTGAAAATCAAACCTCATCATTAAATTCCCCATGAAATAAGCTTTCGATATACATTATCATATAAATGATAACAAAATTGTATTCAAGTTGTCACAACTATCATCATGAGCTACATTCATCCATTTGAATACATTGCGACTTCAATGATTCATTTGGACATGGCAAATCCCATTACAGAACATTTATTCAGAATTCCTGAGAACTGCAGAAATCTCTTTGTGTGACGAACTTCTCACTAGACAGGGGTTTAAGTCATGGCTATGCATACCAATCTAGTCTGTTTTTTCTGACAGTGGTAAAGGTTAACACATGGAAACCATAAAAACCTCAAAAAGGAGATTGATAGGGACAGGCTGTGTGCATGTCCATGGCACATTGTCTTGGCAGAGTCACTGAAAAGGTTGCAGTGGATCAACCTCAGATAGGTTAGAGAGCGTTTGTGAGTGTGCATGAAGGGAAGCAAGCCTTTTTACATTCAGCCAGCCTCCTATTCCTGGACCTGGTTCTGTACAGGTTTTAGATGTTGTGCACAGAGATGGAGGGTGTATATGATGTGTATTTGAGAGGGAATTTAAAGAATAAATGGGGTTAATATGTACTGACATTTATTTTGTGTTAAAGGGATATTTCACTTTCAAACATGTTTTCAAACATTTTAACATCTACTCAGGCTTTTGTGTGCACCCCAGAAAGTTTTTAAGTTGCTTGATTCAGTATTTAGATATTTGATATTCATTTTATCAGACACGCCTTCTTCCTGTACAAACCCATTGTAACTTCAAACTCCATTTTAACCATGGTAGATTCGAAAACACCCGTCCTTGGTTCTGGTGATTGATATAGTCGTTCTAATTACGTGAGGGGCCTATTTTTTTCATTTTATTTTGTTGTATTTTTAAAAAAATATAAAAAAAGTTAAAACTTAGCCCTCTCACGCATCAGAAGGACAATATCAATATCAGTCACCAGAACGAAGGACGGGTGTTTTCGATGAATCCATCATGGTTAAAATGGAGTTTGAAATTACAATGGGTTTGTATAGGAAGGGGGCGTGTCTGATAAAATGAATCAAATATCTAAATACTGAACCAAGCAACTCAACTCTGGGGTTCTCACAAAATCCTGAGTAGACGTTAAAATGACCCCAAACATGTTTATATACCCCTTTAATATGCTGAAGTTTATTTTGTGTTAATGTCAAATTGCTCCCTATTAGACATGGTGTCGGTGTACTTGCTGAGCAGTGAGGTAACACTCTGTGACGTGCGAGTGTCTGACAGCCTCGCTAGGTTTGCATTTCTCACCTCGAGTGAAGGCTTTATTGTGCATACACAGTACGCCATTTACAGAACAACATGTTACTGTGTACAAAAGCCTAAGCAGCCATAATGAACTGTCCTTGTATTTCTTCTGCCATTGTTACTAGAATTGGTATGGAATGAATAAGAAATAGTGAGCACAAATAAGCAATAGCCTTTGTAAAGTGTGTGTAAAGAGAGGTGTCATTCGATATAGCCTACAAGCCAGGTGGTTATCCATGTCTTTTTTTGCATGCATGTATGTTCTGGCAGACTGAACACTACACTACACAAATCTGGAACATACTCACAGAAAACTGCAGGTCTTCTACAAGTCTCAGTTCTTTTATAACAAAGTTGAAAACTTTCTTCTTTCTTTTTCTGTGTCGCTGCCTTATACTGGGTTTATTTTGTTTTAATTCATTGCTTCAATACATTTTAGTCTCTTATTTTTTTTCATTTTGAACATATTTTCTATTCTGTTAAAGGTGATAATGATTAATGAACATGTTTATGTAGGGAAAATACATGTAATAATTACAAAAAATGTATTGCATTGAAAATTATCGTTTTGTTTACCTCTGTAAGCTAATGGTTGCCATTATTTTTGTTGAGGAAGGTACCCTTTTTCCCTGCTTGGAGGCAGCTGTGTGAGTGCTGCCTTATAGATATGACTCCGGGAAATAAGGAAACCTTCGCAACAAAAGTGTTGAAATTGCAGTGAAGTGTGACATCTAGTGGCTGAATATTCTCTATCGCACCGTTAACTCTTTAATAACTCTTTAATTGTATTCGAATATCCTTTTATAATGGGTTTACAAACAAACATGCTTTGCCTTGCGGGCTGAAAAGTATCTCCCGACAGAGTTTGACAGATTAACAAAAGAAACGTTTGACCCTGGATTTCGAATCGCTGTGATAACATTGGGATTTCGCAGAGCCGTGGTTGAAGCCAAGGCCTGTTATACCTTTCGCAGCAATACTCTGAAACTTGTGAGGGGAAACAGCCACAGGGTTCTCCTTGATATTGTAATATATACAGTACTTGTCTTCCAATAATTAAAGGTAGTGAACTGTTGTGATAGCAAGCGGCCCTAGGGTGAATGCACCTCATGCTGAAGCTATACATCATACCTTGTTACACTACATTGTACACCATTTATAAATAAGCAGAATTATTATACAAGCGATCTTTAAAAAACACTTGGCAGATGCAATACAATACATCATGCTGCCATCAGTTCATGGTGAATAATAGGAAAATAACCGACTTGTTGTTTTGGATGCTTTGGGTTCTTAGATATTTTTGGCGCCCCAGAGTCTATTGCTATTGGAATCAGAACCAGTTAGTGGTTTGTTCTCCTAGTTGTTAAGCTACACACGAAAACAAGCAAACATCTCAAGCACTGTAATACTTCAAAAAGAAGGGTTGGAATGTTAACTGATTGCCTTAAGCTGTGGCTTTGTGTGGAATCTCGCACGGGTATTTCATCATGCGCTGTTCTTCTCGCGTGTTGAATGGGTTGATAAATGAACATGGCAGCTGCTACAGAATATGAAATCTTTATGGAATGATGATATGTTTATTTGGATGTATTACTAATAGATGAACAGCATAAAAGACACTGCTACCTGTGGTAACAGGTGGGATAGACACACCAGCCTACTGTCTTACATTGAACACTTTGGAATCATCAAGTGTTTGCCCTTTTTTATGGAATTCCTTCCCATTTTTGGACATACAGTATGGTTCCCATCTTAGAGATTGCAATACCTTTTTATTCATTAAATGCAGCACCATTAGACACGTCTGAAATTCTTTGAAATTAGCCGCCTACCGAAACTGCTTTGTAAACCAATCATGTTGCTGACCCAATATGAGGGACCGCCCTAAAGACTTGATTGTTTCTGCAATGCAGTTTTTCTTTTACTCTCTAATTGTTTCAACCCAGTTTTAACAATTGAGATTGTCATCCGTCTCTATTGAGCGAAGCATTTAGACTGACTTGTGAGGCTACAGCAGAGTAGACAGCAAAGGCATGAAGAGCATGATTCTATTTTATGAATAAACTAGAGTCTCGGGGGGCTACGCCCCCCTCGACACCAGCCGCGCACAGGGCTTTGCGTTTGTTGGTCCCTCCGTGTCCCTGTCTCTGTGTCCGTGTCGCTGCAGCACAGAGTGGGCAGTAGAGATGGGAATTATGGCTCTTTTAAGGGAGGCGGATCGTGGGGTTGCGTTCCTTGCCCTGGCCCCTAGCCCCCTAGGCAACAAAATCGTGGGATACAAATGAAAACATGGCGAACCCCTTTGAAAGAGGCGTTGTGAAGACTGGCTCATTTATGGCTGATGTGTATATTATATATGTTTTAAAAAGAAATGTAAATATGTATGCATTCATGTCATAATAGTATGTATATTTATGTTGTAGATATAAGTTAAATATGTGTTATGTACTGTAATACAGCATATAACATCGATGATATTATATTATGATATGTAATAATATATAATATAATATAATATAAAACATCATTAATACAATATGTGTAATAGTATAAGATATAATATACATAATAATACATATTATTGTAATGTGTAATATTATGATATGTAACAGTGTATTGCAATAATAATTGTAATGTGCAATGTATTTATATATAATAACATCTATAGAATTTATATAAATATCCATATGCATATGTATATTATTAATATAGATCCACCGTCTTTCTCTCGTGTATTACTATATAACATGTATATGTAGAATATATATAAATATCCATATGTACATTATGTATATAGATGCACCGTCTCTCCCTCTCTCTGTTGCTTTTTCATAAAGTTACCTTGCCATGATGTAAACACCGACATTACAACGTGTGTGTGTGCGCGCGCGCGAGCCTGTTTGCTTTGTGTGTGTATGCTGGCGCGCCGAAGTTGTTTCGCATCGCCTGTGTGCGCGAGTGTATGTGTGTGCGCGTGTGCGAGCGAGCCTGTTTCCCCTTTCTGTGTGTCTGTTGGTTTGTGTGGCCACTAAGTTGGTTCGCATCATCTGTGTGCGCGCGCGCGAGCTTCTGCACACTGTGTGGGTGTGTGTGTGCGCGCGTCAGCCTGTTTGCTTTAAGTGCGTATGCTGGCGCGCCGAAGTTGCTACGCATGGAACGGAGCCTTTGTTTAGACGCTGGTGTGGGTGAAAATGTTTTGTTTGGCACGAAAATGACGGTCATATCAGCGTGAGTGTGGTGGGAATACGGACTTTGCCGCGGTGACTGCGACGACGTAATGTGTAAGTACTCTTCGACATTTTGGCTAAGGCTAAACGGTGCTATTTCTGGGTTGCATAATGATGACATCACTGGCGAATCTTTTGTAGCATCATCCTAGCCTGTGTTGTCAGCAGCACGCGCTGTTTTCGCTAAACGGTGCTATTTCCGAGTTCCATAATGATGACATCACTGGCCTGTGATGTCCTTTGTAGCATCATCCTAGCCTGTGTTGTTTTTTTCCACGCTCGCGCTAATGAAACACTGTCGAATCCTTGGTATCATCATCCTAGCCTCTGTTTAACAAATACGTCAGCAGCACGCGCTGTTGTTTTTTTCCACGCTCGCGCTAATGAAACACTAAACGGAGAAGCGTGTGGTTTTGAGGTAGAGTGGTAATGTAGTAGCATTGTGCTGACCTGAATGGAGCGTGGAACTGCAGAAGACACGGTGCAATGAAGGGGAAGAATGTTTGGAGCGAGCGAAGGGTGATTTCAATGGCCGCCACTTCGTGTTGTTTCGGCTGTGGCCGTCGGCGTTCGGTTGTGCTGACGGTAAACGGTGCGAAAGTGTTTCCCCGTCCGGTGTGGTCGTAATGTGGTGAGTAGAATTAATTATGTTGCGAGGTGGAAAATGTGTAGTGAGCAATGAGAAGTACCCTACGCCACCCGTAAATTCAGCGTGCACGTTGTGGCTGGTGTTGTGGTGAGATGTCAGATGTAGTTGTTGTGTTTAGTCGAAATCAATGCTGTGGGTATGGCGTCAGCAGGCGAGAGGTCCAAATGAATGGAATTGCTGTGGGCGTCAGCCGCGGAAGTAGCAATTCGCCCGTTTGCCCTTTATAAGAGTAGATAAATAAAAACCTGATTTATGTTTGATCACGGAGGATGACATAATATAGTCACACACTTATTTTACATTGCTGTCCTCATGGTGTACAGAGTGGCGTGGACAGTTTGGCATTAGGTACATTGCAGTTGCCATCTAAAGTTGGCTACCGTCTGATATTGGTACCGGAGTAACATGGTTCATTTGTTGACCTGGCATCCTATAGTTTGTATAGTTTCAATATACTTTTTTTCATTTCAATTATTAGATGATATTATTATAATGTTTAGACGATGTTAGGTTCTTTGTTTACCTATGATCTGAGATTACTGAGGCACTACACTGTCTATGTATTTGATGTATTACCTTGTGTTTACCTTGCTTACAGTAAATCGCTCTGGATTAAGATCGTCTGCTAAATACCTAAATTGTGAATTTCAGCAGGATCTGAGACAGTTTCTATACCCTAAAACTTAAAAAAGTCATATAAACTGTAACAGGATTACAGTTGACTTATAGGGACTGCAGATTCTGTTCACATTCTGTATTTCCCTGTCAGATCCACTGCAGCCATAAATAGCACTGTAAGTGACAGTGCTATTTATACTATACATAGATATGTAAACAGCATATGTACCGTATGTGTATATGCTGTATGTACAGCATATTATACTGTATTATACTGTAGACTGTACATGTGCACGCACGCACGCGTGCACACACATACTGTATATGTTCATTGTTGTTATGAACGCTGTTGAGAAGCATGAAGGAGAAGAATGTAACTGCCTATAATGCTGTTGTATTGTATGTGTTTATGTGGAAAATGAGCACCTTTAGCCTTGACATATTATAAAATGCAAGAAAATACCAACAACCCATTTGAGTTGTGATATGCCGTGTGCTTACAAGGGCACAGCTTCCAGCAGCCATTTTATATCCATTGTTAATAAATATATCTTGTTTGAGACCTCATGACTTTGTGAGCACATGCAGCGCAGTACACTGTATGTGCCTTGGTGTGCAGAGCAACCAGCGTTCCCTGAGCCTCATTCCTTCATATCAGGAGGTACATTCATGAGAGATTATTATTTGTCGCCCTGCTTTTTCTTGATGCTTCTGCTCCCAGTATGTGGATACAAAGGTCATGGAAGGAGGACAATGGAAAGTGCTGTGTCAATGTGAATGGCAAATTGTCTGCATTTCTGTAGTTCCTTTACCGTATCCTAAGTATATATATATATATATATATATTCACCCATTCACATATTGTACCAAAGGGGGAAGAGGCCATGCAAGGTACCGCCCTCATCGGGACCAATTAGGTGTTCAGTGTCTTGCTCAAGGACGCTTCGACACAAAGCTGTGAAGAGACAGAACTGTGAACATTTGTGTGTGTGTGTGTGTGTGTGTGTGTGTGTGTGTGTGTGTGTGTGTGTGTGTGTGTGTGTGTGTGTGTGTGTGTGTGTGTGTGTGTGTGTGTGTGTGTGTGTGTGTGTGTGTGTGTGTGTGTGTGTGTGTAAGGGGGTACAATGTGTCCTCGCTTGGTTGACTTCATTTAGATTTCTGTCAGGTGTCTGAGCTCTTTATTTGTTGAGACAGTTCTATCCCTCTGAGGAGCGAGGACAGCCACCTATATTGACCATAGGTCACGCTCAGATGTCTACAGTATGATAGCAATCACTAGCTGCCTGAACTCCTTATTCACTCTGTCTCTCACCGCCCACAGCATATTTTCTGTTACCACTACATTAAATGGCCAATGGCTTTTCCCAAAATTGCAGGGTTTCAGTTAAACAACTCCCTTTTTTCTACAGATTACATTTGTAGTCCTGGTTTAGATTCAAGATGTATTGTTGTTGCATCCCATTATGCATTCTTTGTTCTCGGCTCCTCGACAGTGCAAAAGAAAATAGCACAAAATGGCAATAAAATAACAATAGAAATA
The DNA here is from genome assembly GCF_963280865.1 of Gymnoscopelus braueri. Lineage (NCBI taxonomy): Eukaryota > Metazoa > Chordata > Actinopteri > Myctophiformes > Myctophidae > Gymnoscopelus > Gymnoscopelus braueri. The sequence continues at coordinate 30,443,443 of NC_137609.1, read as the reverse complement.
AAGGGGGCAAATGCTACAAAAATATAATATTATATAGTACACTACTGTGGATGTTGTGGTATAAAATAATAAACACAGGAGTAATAAGTAATATTATTATACTCTGAAGAGGGTGAAAGAGTTCCAAGCATGACCAAACCACGATGTTATGAGCACAAGAAATGTGTCTTAACAGCTCTATTTTGTAGCACGTTGCGATGTAGGTCTTTTTAATCTTGGTGGTTAGGTCAGTGGTTCTCAACCTTTTCTGGATCACTCAAGTGATGGGCGGGTCGTGTGCATTTTCAGAGCATGTTATTTTAATGATCAATCAATCGATTGTGTTCTGGCTTCAATGTAATTAACATCTTACACTTTAAGTTATTACATCGGTATCATATATAGATTTTTTTATATTAATGTTATATCATTAAAATCTTAATGATTTACCAATTATTTGGGGGCCAACTTGCAGTATCCTCACGACCCACCAGTGGGCCCCCGGGCCACAGGTTGAGAGACACTGTTTTAGGTTCGTAAAAAGCCAAAGTGTTCAGCAGCTGGCAGCTGGTGAGCACAGCTCACTGCGCTACTGTACGTCTGCAGCGTTGCCGACAACCACTATTTATGAGACCGAGGGGACCTGGGGTAGAATAATTCTTAATTTACCGTAAAGGTGAATCGAATTGGACGGCCATTCCGGTGAACATAAATTTCCCGTAATGACAAGAATGATATTTGGTTTAGCAGTGTGTCCTCTGACACGCTTCTTCTTTTATTTTGACATCCATTATTCTTCCCTGCCCCGCCGGTAATGAGAAAGATGCTTTGGAATCTATTACGTCTCTCTTGGGGGTCCATTATCGCAGCTCTCTCTCTCTTCTCATGTGTGTTCTTACACTGTTCTCTCCTCATCGTCATCATCAACACCACCACCACCATCATCTTCATCAGTGGTGGAAAGTAACTATGTACTCAAATGTTGAACTTAAGTGCAATTTTGAGGCACCTTACTTTACTTGAGTATTTCATTTTTTTTTAAATAAATTATACTTTACATCTCAGAGGCAAATTGTACTTCTTACTCTACTACTATTATGTGACAGCTTTAGTTTCTTTGTAGTTACTTGGCAGATTTAGCTTTTAGGTCTGCTATTTTTGAAAAGGTTTGACAAATTTTGACAATTTTGTATGCTCTTAGTTTGGTTAGTATATATATATATATATATATATATATATATATATATATATATATATATTGATACCAGTACTTTTGTATTTTTGGGCGGTGTAGCCACCCCTATAAGTGGGGTTGGGACACCTCATTAGTACACATTTGCTGTACTGTGATTGGCTCATTAGTACACCCCTAGCTGTACTGTGATTGGCTGACTCTATTGGCTGACTCTATCCAGCACTGTGATTGGCTAGCGAGACACATGATGACATTAATAACCTATAAATAGGACTATGCACTTCAAAAAAACTCATTTAAAAAAAAAAGTGAGCTTCCATCACTGTGATGACCACTGTGATGACCACACCGCCCACTTCACACTGGGTGTGATTTTTGGGCGGTGAAACCGCCTCTATAAGTGAGATTTGGAAAAATGTACAAATATCTTGGGCAGTGAAACCGCCCCTGAAAGTGAGGTTTGGAAATTTGTACAATTATCCTGCGCTGTGATTGGCCAATCACAATCTATTCAGGACTGTGATTGGCCAGTGTCACATGACACATGTACATAGCCCTATATAAGCAACCATAACTTAAAAAACATAATTTTGTTTTTTTTTAAGTTATGGTTTTGTCCATCATAAAGAGTGTTTCAATAAATGTATTTATCTTTTCTACATGATTGATCGACTCCATTCAGTATTGTGATTAGCTAGCAAGACACATTCAGTATTCAGTATTGTGGTTAGCTAGGAAGACACCGCCCACTTCACACAGGGTGTGATTTTTTTTATACAGGACCTTTTACTTGTAACAGAGTATTTTTGCATTGTTGTATTAATACTTTTACTTATGTTAAATATCTGAGTACTTCTTCCACCACTGATCTTCATCATCATCACCTGCCTCATCTTTCTATTTTTTCCCTGCTAATCCTAATGCCTTTTCCTCATCCCTTCCCTCCTGTCCCCTCCCGTCCCCTCCCCATGTCTTTCTGAACAGAGGTCGTTCAGTTGACCCTGCCCGAGGACCAGCGGGTCAGCGTTTCCACGGTAACAGTGGGCCTCAGCACCGTCCTGTCCTGTGCCATTCAGGGCACGCTGCGTCCGCCAATCATCTGGAAGAGGAATGGCATCGTCCTCAACTTCCTGGACCTGGAGGACATCAACGTGAGTGTGCAAAGCTGCTCTTAATAGTAATGTAATAATTACAATAAACTTTATTTGTGTAGCACCTTTCATGACATCAAATGCAGCCCAACGTGCTTTACATTTAAGAAAAAAGATCAACAAAAGAAAAATAACAATAAAAAATCGCTGCTTTCCTTGGCCTCGTCGATGTTGATGCGGTTAGAGTAGTGCTTCCCAATTTGCAATTTTGGGTCGCTGTATACTTTTTAGGGGTCACGAGTAGATATCCTTTTTTTTTACCTTTCCTAAAAAGAAGAATTCCCACAGAAAATGTTTCACTCTCAAAAATATTTTCAGAATGTTCTAAATGTACAATATACAAGCTCACAACGTATTGCATTGTGACGAGTTGTGAGATTGTTAGGCTAGCTATTTTCACTATAGAAGTGATTAATTCATAATGAACTCTTGTAAATTGGGTCCCAGGTAGACGCCACATTTCTCCTGAGAAAGCCTGGGAACCCTTAGAGTAATGGTTAGTTACATTACAATGACAGACGGTTCCTTTAATCTGTCGAGATTGTGCAAAGGTAGGTGGGAATGGGATGCCGCCCTTCTGGCTCGTGAGGATCATTTTATGTGCAGCTTCCAGAGCAATCTAGGTAGATGCTTCTGTCTTGTGTCGCAACATGCTGCGATTATCATTGCAGTATTTGAGTGGGTGTGCGACTTTCAATACACCACGCACAATTAAAACGACTGCATCTGTATACAACCCAAGGTCTTGCTAACGCAACAGTTGCTCTGATAACTCAGACCTCTGAACGTGTCAAGGCAAGGTGCTTCTTTTTTCCTTCCAATTTAATTGGACAATTTTTTGTTAATTAATTGGCTAATTTGGATAAACACCAGGACCCCGAGACTCCACGCATTCCTTTAAAGCAAATAGTCGGTAAACACACATTTAAATAAATTTGAAATTCTAATATAAACAATACACACATTTTCAGGGGAGTTAATTCCGTTTGCCTATTGAATTAATTTCCAATTAAAAAGTGGTCTTGTGTTTAATTGCTCCCTGTTTGTTGTCAAATGATATCATGATCTGGGAGCTTGGGAGGTTTGCCAGGAAGCCTGCTGCTTTCATAACACCACCTTCTCCCAAACAAAGGAGGAAGGGAGGGAATCCCAGCAGCACGCTGAAGAGGGAGCTGGGCCTGTGCTTCATTAACCCATTAAGACCGGTAACGCATCTGTGGAACCACTTTAACCATTATTTTATACTTTGGCTAATCAAAAAATAGCAGATCTACAAGCTCATAGCGCGGCACCGAGTGCCGCGCTATGAGCTTGTAGATCTGCTATTTTAGAAGAATCGTCAACATTTGTGCAAATCTTTGAATATATATATATTTTTAAAGCGAACATTTGAAACTCAAATCTTTGCTTCTGGGGGTCCGGGGTCCCTGGAACAACATATTTTGAGATGGGGGTCCGCGGCCAAATACATATAATCTTGGGGGTCCTTGACATAAAAAAAAATTACGATTTAGAAGACATTTGTAGAATCCCTAGAAGCAAAAAAAAATCACTTTAAAAAAATATATGTATATATTCAAAGATTTGCACAAAATGTCCACGATTAAAAAAAAAAAATGCAGATCTACAAGCTCATAGCGCAGCACTCGGTGCCGCGCCATGAGCTTGTATAACTGCTATTTTTTTAATAGCCAAAGAAATCTATAAAATTACACAGATGCATTCCCGGTCTTAATGGGTTAAATATGTAGCGGAACACTGCTGTTTTAGATGCACCTGCACCGCTGACGGTACAGCGCACACCTCTGTTTACCCACCGCCACATCGCAACTCTCTAATTGCATGTTAATGAGCCGGCCGTGCTGGTCTGCTGTGATGGTGATCCAATAAACAGTGATGCAGGTTGTGCTGTATAGTCAAACAGCGACGGGTTACAATTCAAGGTCCCTCTAGATCAGCGGTTCCCAATCTTTTATCCTTGGAGCCCCCCTTCTTATGTCTGACAAAAGCTGAGAGCTCGCATGCACACACGCACGTACGCACGCACGCACAAGTGCGCACGTTTCTCTCACACAAGTTTAACAATGTTATTATTGTGCTTCACAATTATGTTACAAGCCCCCAGTGGTGGAAAAAGTACTCAAATGTTTTACTTAAGTAAAAGTATCAATACTGCAATGTAGAAGTACTCTGTTACGTAAAAGTCTGGAATTCAAAATGTACTTGAGTAAAAGTACAAAGGTATTGGCATCCAAATGTACTTAAAGTACCAAAAGTAAAAGTACTAAAATGTTTGAAAATAGCAGATCTACAAGCTCACAACGCGTCGCGATTCGACGCGTTGTGAGCTTGTATGCTATGTATGTTTTATAATGTAATATTTTATATCTGCAAAGTAACTAGTAAATAACGTTTTCAAATAATTGTAGTGGAGTAAAAGTACAATATTTGCCTCTGAGATGTAGTGGAGTAGAAAGTATAGACAATTGGAAACCCTCCAGTAAAGTAAAAGTACCTCAAAACTGTACTTAAGTACAGTACTTGAGTAAATGTACTTAATTACTTTACACCGCTGCAAGCCCCCATAGATCCCTGATGTCATCAACTTGATGTCATACTGACATCATATACTGGCATCCAAGTGCTATGATACTGGGTACTGCACTAAGTACTCTGACAAACCATGTGAGAAGGTCATATTCTATCACTGGTAACATTTTACTGCACCAAATTGGAGATATCTCACTTCACAATCACTTCAATCCTTTTTTCCCCTTTACACCAGTTATCTTTCTCTCTCACAATGTGTCATGTTGCAACACATAGTGAGCTTGTAGAGCGGCTATTTCCGCCAAATGTTTGCCCCAGAATAGCGATGCTAGGGTTTATGTAGTTAAAAACAGATAGCAGATTCCCCACACTTAGGGCTGAAGAAGCAGAAAGGCGGTCTTGCCAGTGTTTTTGTGAAATACTTTGGGAACATCTAAAAGGAAGGTGGAGGAAAACCTAAGTGTTCTGTCTGGAACATAAAATTCAAAGGAGTGGGTGGTGAAGGTGCCAGGTTATTAAGTGCTTTATAAACAAATAAAAGGACTTTAAACTCAAGTCTAAAAGGTGCGTGTAGCCAGAGCAGTGTCAGCAGAACTGAGAGTAATATGATCTCATAGTGTTCATTAAAATTCTTTCTGCAGCATTCTGAATTACCTGTAATTTTCTTAAAGATTTTTTTCCCTTCTTTTTCTGTAATCCAGTAAAAAGAAGTACATTCACATTATCTTTCTGAGATGAAGATAGGCTATTCTTGTGTCATTGTAGAATAAGAATAAAACACACTCTGATCAGAATCTAAAATCACAGGTCTGTAACCTCTGTTTTGATATGTTTTTCCAAGTCTGTCAATTAAAATACCATGGTCAATCATGTCAAATGCAGCTCTGGGATCTAGGAGGGCAATACAAGGACAGCCACTTTATTCATGTCAGCAGCAATAAGGTCATTTACTGCTTTTAGTAGGGCAGTTTCAGAGGTTGACTCTGAAACCAGCCTAAAATGTACCTAAAATGTTGCTGTTGTTGCTTATCATCATCTCCAGAAGGAGGTGGAAGTTGGAAATGGGCCCAAATTGGGCTTCTTAAGTAGAGGTTTTATCAAGGCTATTTTGAAGGGTTTGGGGAAGATGGCTGATTGTTGGGAGGAATTTACTGTTCTGTACTGTACTTGTATCCCGGGAGTGGTAGCTTTAAAGAGCTTTAGTTGGAATAGGGTCAAGAGCACAGGTACTGTAGATGACTTCATTTTCCTAATGGAGATGCTGGCTGTGTCTTTGCTAATGAACCCAGAGGATGTCATCCTAGATGTTTGCTCTTGGTCATGGGGATCCCAGGGCGTTAAAAGCAGGGTTAAAAATATCAGCTCTGACATGAACTATTTTATTGCAGTAAAATCCCCACATTTCAGAGCAAATGCTTGATTGTTGAAAACTGGGACAGGGGTTGAATTTAAAGCTGATATTCATTACTTATTTTAGCGAAGAAAATGTTAGTATGAGAGTATGAGAACACAACTGCAGTGGCTGTTGTTTCGTCTTCCTGCTCTTCTACTACTGGTGTACATGAGGTAGTGCATGAAACTCAAATGGAAACACAGCTTCCCAGATGTGCTCTCTGTTATAGCTGGCACTCGCATGAGAGACCCGGATTTGATTCCCAGATAGGACGTGAAAGTTATGGATTACAGCTTTAAAAGACTGGACTTTATGGTTGTTTTGTTTTTCTGTAATTATCTTTGAATGGGCTTGAATCAGTGCAGTCATTAATATGGAAATGAAAATCACCAATTAAAATTAGTTTGTCATAAGAGAAATGGACATAAAATCGGAAGCCTCTAATAGAAAGTCACAACAAGTACAGACTGCTGGGATATTTATAATTATTATCTGATGGAATGCAAGACAGTGTAGTTTAGTGTGGAAGCCTTCAAACTATAGTTTGGCTGAGAAAGTTACTTGAGACTGATCTAATATTCCGTAGTGCCAACTTGAGTAGAATAAGTCTGGGGTGTTGATGTGGAATATGGTATTGTAGACAAGGAAATGCTGAAGCCATGTGTTACCATGGATTCTGAGAAGAAGATCAGAATGAGGAGGAAAAATGGGACCACAGCTGGTGGGGAAAAGACATGAAGAATTACTCAAACCTTCCGAAAACACTCAACTGGTTGAGTCCCTTCCTGTCACCAAACAGTATATTTAATTTAAGAGTTATATGCTTGTATTTATTTATTTATATACGGGCAAAGCGCAAAGTACAACTCAGGCTTTACTCTCAGTCTATTTGGGTGATCTGAGTTATTAGAGAGATGTTAAAAATATATATACCAGTAAATATTATGTTTAACTGTGAATAAAAACGTGGTCTGAAGGCCATTGTGGCATTTAACACATAAAGCTGCCTTTACTCTCGTAGATAAGCAGCCCTGTTTACTCCTATTCATCCACTCTCTCCTTTTCTCCGCCTCTCCGCCTCACACTTTCTTTCTTCTCCATTACTCCTGAGTTCTCTCATGAGCCACTCACGCATAAAAACAGCACATTTTGCATATTGAGTAGTGATAGTGCTGTGTATTTTAGGCTGCTCAAATCTGCTCCCGCTTTGTGTCAGAGGAGTAAAGCCACAAGCAATTACATAGAGAGGCAAGGAAAATTATTATAATCTGCTTCAACTTCTTACAGTGCAGGTCTCTGCAGGTCCGGTTCACCATTTACTAAAAGAGCAGAACAGATGTACGCCTGGATTATTAGAAGGAAATAATTCACTCGGCGGCAGAATGAATAATACATGTTCCTTTATTGAAAACAATTACTGCATACCTACTTTAATTAAGGTCGCAGAAAAGCCGACTTTTATTTTTGCAAGCGTGTGGCGTTGCCTTGGAAAACACATTATTCTAGCTCTACACATGCCCGCCGATGATTATTTCATTAGTGCTATTCTGGGCTTCATGAAGCTGCACTCCTAGACAAGAGAATAAATGTAGATAAGAGTGGATTTGATGTGAAGTTGTGTGCCTCAAAAGGAGCACCACGTCGACTTCATTCATGTGCTCTTTGTTCATGTCCATGGATCAGTCCTGATAGTAGCTATTTCTTAGACAAAAGGCTACAGGGTCTTTGGCCTGTAATTTCCTGATTAACGTATGCATGCTTTTGTGCGCTTAAATGATGCCAACAGAAACGTTCCCATGTACAATTTCGGCAAATCGCTTCGGATGAGCACTAATGCCATGATAAATCCCCCAATCCTTCAGTTCAAAAGCACTTTATCATCTCTCCTGTATAGTCGTTGATAACAGCCGCTCAGAGAGAGAGAGAAAAGAGTTCAGGCATATCTATCCTAACTGATGGTAAATTCTTTTCATTATTTTGTCCAGAGGAGACCTTAAATAGTTACAGGCATAATGTTTGTACAAACTGCACAAACTGCATGTACGGTTATTGTTCATTATGTATTGTACACCTGGGAGTGCATGGCTAATTCTAATTATGTAGTATGCATACCAGTGGATACTGTACCTCTACAGTGGTATAGCTATTTGTCTTTCAGTGTCATTAACCTATTCCCACAACAGCCCCGTTAACTTAACATTCAGCAAACCTCCGCTTTCCTGCTTGGTGACATTAATACTTAGCATCTACAAAAAGACATATTTTATTTTCAAGCTTTTTTTTTTACACATCCAGCCACCTCTTTCAATTGACGGGAAAATAATGTATTAATTCTGCAGACAAAAAAAACCTACCCGTGTGCTCACACTTTACCTCAAGGCTATGTTCAGACTGCCAGCCCAAATCAGATATTTAGCCTTTCCAGATTTGAATCAGATTCAGCAAAAAAAAACATTTGGAAACAGATTTTTGCTTATCAGAATTGAACCACAGTCCTTGGTGTTTGAAATGTGATTCTTTTAGATATTATATTTTAGGTCATCAGGCTGAGGCTGTGAGCCACTCTGCTACATAAGTTAAGCATTACGCACGCCTATGTCGTTAACAACAACGATGTCTGATGTCTGAATACACACAACAACGATGTCTGAATACACACAACAACGATGTCTGAATACACACAACGACGATGTCTGAATACACACATCTGATCTTTGCAAACAAACAGTGTGGGCAGTCAGTCCTAAACCGGATTTGCCTGCAGTCTGAGCAAAGTCTTCAAGTGTCCCCCAAGTGTTTCTAGGTAGTGATGTAGCCTGATGGAGACATCTGCTCCGCCACTCGGCGCAGGACAAGCAAACTATTTAATGCCTTAATCCGCCCTAAGCTGTGGCTGGAACCCCCCGGTGGCTGCAGTATCCTGCGCCAGCAACAAGCGGCATCATTCATCAAGCTAATGGGCGTTATATTTTTAACCCTTGCCATTTATCAGGCTGAGGCAGCACGGTGAGGGGGAGAGAGGGGGATCAAATCCCCCAACGCCTGCCTCGGCCCAACAGGGAAACCCTTGATTCATGGTCTCTCTTCCTTTTCGCATCACTCTCCTCTCTCCTCTCCATCTCCTTGCCGTCACTTCCCCACTGGTGTCTGTGTGATACCCATACATATTCTATCACGCTACTGGACTTTTATTTCCCACACCTATACCCTTCGATTCTTCACCCATATTCCCCTTGTTCCTTCTCACTGTGATCTCTCTTTTCTCCCTCTTCTCTCACTGCATCTGTTCCTTTCTCCTCTTTTCCTCTCATTCTCATCCTACTTTAACAATTTTTTGCACCCTTCTTCCCTCATGTAATTTCCACCCTTGCTCCGTCTGTCTCTCTCTCTCTCTCTCTCTCTCTCTCTCTCTCTCTCTCTCTCTCTCTCTCTCTCTCTCTCTCTCTCTCTCTCTCTCTCCTCTTCCCTCTTGTGTTCCCCTCTTCCACACCCCCAAACCGTTCCCTCTCTCCCTCTCTCTCTCCATCCCGCCCTCCATCCATTCATCAGGACTTCGGCGATGACGGCTCGCTCTACATCACCAAGGTGACGACCATCCACATGGGGAGCTACAGCTGTCACGCCTACGGCTACGAGGACCTCTACCAGACACATGTCCTGCAGGTGAATGGTTAGTAGAGGCTTGTTACTTCACTTAACGCCTGATTTAGACTTTGTCGTGTAGGAGGATGGCGTGTGGCAGAAATAGCCAATCTAAATGCAACTTGACCTTGAGCTTGTACAGTAGATCATCTATTTTCAGGAGGTCGAAAGGCACGGGATACACCTTCAGATTCCCATGTCCCCCAATTCCCCTTGGGTGACCATAGCTGAATGGGTAGAGAGCCATTATTATTATTATTATTATTATTATTATTATAGTCTTTGCGTCAGAGAGTTGAAACTTGTCGGTTAGTCAACAGATGAGTCCCGGGTTCCGCTTTAAATAGACCAGCCTGATCTCCAGAGAATACCGTAACATTGCACGGAACAGTGCACTTCATTCCGTGGATAGTCGCCTCGGAACTCCCAAATTGCGTGCATATGTACGGCGAGTCCCACGGTGGGCGTAACCAGTCGCAACACGGAAAAACCCGGAAGCAGAGCAGTCCGCACAATAAAATTTACGATTCTGTGCCTATCGGTACATAACTCAAACGGCGCTGAGTAGGCACAGGCGAATGTCCCACCGTTCAGGACGGCAACTCGGTCGCCTTAGCTCCCTCGGTGGTCCTTCACGGGGTGACAGTTTGCCTGTGACTGCGCGCCTCCGAAATGGTTTTGTCACAAGGCAGCGCCGTACCATATGCACGCAATTCGGGAGTTCCGAGGCGGCTATCCACGGAATGAAGTGCACTCGTTCCGTGCAATGTTACGGTAATCTCTGGAGATCGGGTTGAAATAGACATATGACGTCAGGTCCCATTAGGCTCAACCAAGGTAGTAGCCTACAAACCTCCGCACAGTAAAATCCGGACTGTTAATTTTATTCTGAGAAGGTAAAAATCTACCTTTGCGGGATCATACAGAATATTTAGGCCCTTCCGCTCAGTGGTAAAGTAACTTCTAATAAATTATTGTTTCCTATTTGCACTGCACTCAGAGAAATCAATCAATTCAAGCATTTTCTATTATTATGATTGTGTGTCAAATTAGATTTTCGAGATGAGATTCTAATAAACACATTCAATTCATTAAGCACCATCTTTAAAAGGTTATTTTCCCTTCCATTAAATGGAATAATTAAATTAATTATTCCATTAAATGGATGGTTAGTCAAAAAGCCGTTTGCTCTTGTAATTTGTTTGAAGGTGATGCATTTCCCACTGTCATTTCTTAAAGTAAATCAAGAAATCTTTACTAGAAATTGCACCTCCTATAAATATTCCAACTTGAAACAACGTTATACCAAATAATGCCTTCCCCAAAACGATATTCAAACAACTTCACGTCATAAGTTGATTCCACAGTAGTTTTATGTTGTACTCCATTATGTCTTGCAATAACATCATCATGTCTTTAACCACTTAAACCCTATATATTTCATTGGCTGGAGTCCAGGGGTCTATACTTGGTGCACTCCTTTTCCCCTCTACACCAAATATCTTCTCTGAAAGAGGTATTAGAGCAGCTATTTTCAGAGAACGTTCAGCCCAGATTAAGGACACTAGGGTTTGCTGTGGTTAAATCTTGTGTGTTTGCGGTGCAGTTATACTACCTACACTGCTCTATATTTACATGACCATGCATGTACTTAACAGGACCTTGGTTTAGACATCAGAAAAATGCAGTGGTGTGTCACAGTGATTATCTCCCTTACAGAGAAAATGCTAATCATAAAGCAGCTTTTATCATAGCAGTGCCTCACAGGACCATAACTGGCAAGGCATCGCCTCAAACTGGTTCTCGTCACACTGTCTAAATTGCCAAAGATGGCAGTTTTTTTAAAGTGCTTTTCTCATATGTGTGATGGAAAACTAATTGTGTTCACACAGTGTGTTCAATTGATTGCACACCATGCATGTAAACTACTTTAGTTATGGTACGATAGCCAGCAGGTACACTCACACATACATGCATGCGCATACGCACGCGCGTACATGCACACACACACACACACACACACACACACACACACACACACGTACACACGTACACACGTACACACATACGCATGCAAGCATTCTGTTCACGGACACACGTATACACCTGCACACTATAATCATCATCATACACACACACACGCATGCATCCACACACTGACGGAGTAGTAAGCAGACAGTTATCATAGCACACTCTTTCTCAATTTAATCGTCCACATATAGTAAGTCTTTTCCTCCCTCCTTCCCTGTGTCGAGTGATTACCAAGCCTCTCTTCAACGAGAACCCGGGGAAGGAGGCATTTAAAAGCCCCCCTATACCATAACAAATCAAAGATAACAACCGCCCCCACCCCAGGAGCTTTTGTCTCGGAGCCGACTGATATGCGTTAAGGAGAATAAAGAAAAGCAAATGAAAATTAGTTTCAATTAAGAGGCGACAACAGGCGCGATTGTGTTCTGATTGTGAGAGGTACACTGTAAAAAATCTCAGTGTTAATTTAACTCGGAGAGCGTACAAATGGAACCAACAGGCGCTAAGGATTTCAGCTGCATCACAGAGCCTGTGTAGGAGGGAGGAGTGATGGAGGGCAGATGAGAAGAAGATGGAGAGAGATGGAGGGGAAGAGAAGAGTGCTAATTTCCTGGGAGGCAGATCATCTGGAGTGGGCAATTACCATATGTTTGTGTTGGGGATTCAAGGTGTTTTTACCCATCAACGGAGATTCGACAGGCTTAGTGAACAAAGTCAACAACTTGCATTATGCCGTTGGATTTTTCACTACAGCGGCAGGGCGGGTATCGTGAAAACGTGCATTGACATGTTCATGGCTAAATGCCACAGTAAATAGTATAGCAAATGCATGGAGGACTTTTTATTCGTAGCCAGAGAGCCACACAGGCAGTAGATTGCTTTAACAGCTACTTTGCCCAGATTGTCAGGTCAATGAATGATCAGGCCAGGAAAAAGAAAAGAAAAAGAAACTTGGGAAACGCTAATACCCAAATGCAACAATAATGTCCAACATATATAGTACAAAATATAATACAAGTAGGTAATAAAATATAAAAATAAAAAGTTAGCCTATAATTCAGGTAATGTACAGTAATGTGAAGTAGTAATAAGTTATACAGTACGCAAACCTGAATAAAGTGTGCAAAGAACAGCATCAGTGAGTGACCATCGACAATTTAAAATAGCTTCATAGTTGTGAGTGCAAATTGACTTCTGCGGCCAGCTTTCATTAGTGTGATTCTTAAACCACAATGTCACCAAGGGCATTAAGTATTACAATATCATCTACACAGCAAAATTGTTAGTCTTACTATAACAGTTACATTTGTAGACTTTCTGAGTTACAAATGAATAAATTAACTCTGAGGACTTAACAGCGTACAGACTAGATTATAGAGGAAGTTGACCGAAGCAGAAGGTGCCATTTAGCTCTTGCCCACGTAGAAATTGAGCCCCCGTATTACCATATGATTTCATATTTCCCATTATTCTACCTCATGTAAATGCTCTCCGGTCCCCGGAGGAGGCTATATGGTCCACATCCGCTCTGCGTTTATTTCACGCAGTGCTCAACTTGTAATGGAGCACCCCCGTAGCTGTTGGGATTGTTGTTATGTGTGATTATGTTCGGTGGCGAGCTGAGACGAATGCCTTTCTGCACCACTGCGTGTGGTTTACGTGCGGTGCGGTTGTTAGCGCTCCCCCAGGAATTGTGGTTTGCCATCAAACAAAAGTGTGTGTGTGTGTGTGTGTGTGTGTGTGTGTAATTGTGGTACTCGTTTGACTCCTCTCTTTGTGTTTGTGTCTCTGTCGGTGTGTGTGTGTGTGTGTGTGTGTGTGTGTGTGTGTGTGTGTGTGTGTCTCTGTGTCTCTGTGTCTCTGTGTCGGTGTGTGTGTGTGTGTCTCTGTCGATGTGTGTGTGTGTGCTGTGCCCAGTCCCTCCAGTGATCCTGGTTTATCCAGAGACTCAGGCCCAGGAGCCAGGCGTGTCTGCCAGCCTCCGTTGCCATGCCGACGGCATTCCAGATCCAAAACTCCTCTGGCTGAAGAACGGCATGGACCTGGAGCCCAGATCCTCCAAACAGCTCTCTCTCATTGGTGAGGAACTCTGTGTATGTGACAATCAACTTTATTGTCACATCACAGCTTTACAGGTGCAAAGAAGTGGGTGAAATCTTTGTGCAAGCTCCGTTGTTTTGTTTTCAGAAAGAGAAAATAAAACAAGAGCTGGGGGGGGGGGGGGGGTTGCGGAGAGCATGGGGAAAGAGGAAAAATTAAACAGTAGAGAAAGAACATGTCAAGGAGAGGCAAAACATATACAGATATCTACATACGCATAGCAAGCATAATCCAGCTGGTACAGTTTATGTACATGAGGTTAGACATAAGGTAGCCTCGGGAACCCATCCCTTCTTTTTTTTTAGACATAAGGTGCATGAACATGGAAGTAGCTATGTAGCTTAGTAAGCCTACAGTACTTTATATTAGACATTAAGGTGCAAAAGAGGATCAGCGCATTGTACATGCGTAAGGATAGTATCAATGAATTGTCAGGTTCAACCACATAGTCCACAGGGGCGGTAACTTTCACAGGTAGAATCCACATGGTAGATCCACAAGAAAAAGTGAAGTCCAAGGCCAACCTAGTGACAGGCGGTGGTCAGGCCTTGTTCAACAGTCTGATGGTAGCCGGGTGACAGCTGTTCATGGTGTTGCCCTTGATAGCTACGGAAGGGAAGGCCATAGCTGAGTGGTTAGTGAGCCCGCCTAGGACTCCCAGAGGTACCAGGTACGAGTCGCAGCCCTCAACAATGTGTTGAACTAACCCTAACCCTGAGCAAGACACTTCACCGCTAACTGCTCCCCTCTCCGTGTTCCTCTGTGGGCAGCACTCAGCTGGGTGAAGCTGAAAAATGAAGTTCCTCCGTGGGATGTGATCGGTATTAAAAAAAAGAAGAAAAAAGGCCTCCTTGCCAGCTTTAAGCATTCCTAGCTTCAACCCACTCATGCACGTATGCATATGCATTTGTGCGCACATACACATACACACGCAAACACTCAGAATGTTTATCTTGCAGTTAATTATTTCATGCGCCGTCTAGGTTTAGTTTGTGTGTCTGCGTGTGTGCGTGCGTGTGTGTCCACAATCACATCCTCTACTTTGATGTTGACTGTACAAGATTATTCTCCTATACCTATATTGTGTTTGAAAGACAAGGCTGTTGGCATCATCAGAGAACAGCATATTAAACAGAGACAGGAACAATGATGCTAAGTGAAACCATCGCATTCAACCGACCAACAAAAAAACATGCAAAACCATTTACATAATATCATGAATGTCACTTTAAATACATTAATGGCCTCTTATGTTGTCTCAAACGTGACTAATGTGGCAATTAACCACTTAAGAACTATACTTAGTTCACCAGAGTCATCAAGGGCTCTAAATGTCTTCTCCTAAAATAGCAGATCTACAAGCTCACAACAGCTTGTAGATCTGCTATTTTAGGCAAATGTTCACCCCAGAATAGGGACGCTAGGGTTCCTGAGGTTAATAAAGTATGACGTTAGCAGAAAAAACATATTTTATTTTATCGGATTTTATCGAAATTGTGTCATTTCACAGCGGTATCGTTTTCTTTGTGCCTTCCATTTATTGTGTCTCCCACACCTAGGGGATGAAATCCAAGATTGGGGTCAGGCTCTCTCCACTGTCATGATGTCCCCCCTCTGATTGCGAGTGGGAGCTGATATTGAAAGAGTAAACACACCCATTCTTTGGGAACAAATGAAAAACAGATCAAGAGAGTGTGAAAGTGAAATTAAATATACATACTGTAAAGGTGTGGGCCGCGATAACTATCGAGGCGGGAAGGGTGTTTTTAAAGACGCTCTCTCAATTTCAGTGAGAGCGGGACCACGGAATGGGCCGCTGCGTCTCTTTATGGCCTGGTTCTCATTAAGCGAGAGTTTATTGGCTGTGTGTGGGTCATTACCTGCAGTAATAGCCTGTTATCAGCCCTCAAACACTCAAACAAGGGAGGTTCTGCAAGGTTCACCAACACATAAACACTGTGGTAGCCAGAGGTTTTAGCTTTGCCAAGCATGCCTGCCTGCATAATGGCAGGACTGTGTGCATACATTTCAAGCGACAACTAACCCTCGAGATCAAAAATTTGAAAGGACAATCTACCTAATTAACCACATTCAACTTGGCGTCCCTATTTTGGGCATGTCAATATAGGCATAACAATTTTCAAAAATTACAAAAAATAGCCAATCTACAAGCTCACAACACGGAAGTGGTTAAGAACCATACCGCCGTCAATGCATTTTATTGTCTGTTCACAGCTTTGCCATATATTGCAAAAATAATTATAATTGTAATAATTGGCTTTATTGGTAGATTTTGCTTTTATTTTGCTTTTGAAGTCATTATAACATTAGTATTACCAAACCTACCTGAATAACTGAATCAATGTTGGGTAGATATCATTGCTCGATAAATAAGTAGGAATTTTGTTTGTAAATAAATCAAATCAATCCAGACTTTAAAATGCATTAAGCACAATGATAACGTGATAAAGATGATAGATGCACCATAAACGTCACTATGTTAGATTACCTACTGTGTCTCAAGCAAGTGCCTTATTTTGGGGGAACAGGTGAATGAGCACGGAGTGCAGAGGTGTTGCGTGTGGGCTGTGGAGACAGACTTTTCATATTTTTGGGAAAGTAGAAAGGTTGGATAAGGCTGAATACATTTTCAGTGGTTTGTGGTGTAGGTGGATTAAATCATGGCCAATCAAATGACCGCTTTTCATGGCACTCAGCGGCCATCAGCGTAATGGCATACTGCTAATTTTCACAGAGTCACAGCCTCGGAACTGTGATTTCTCACAAGAGCAAACTGATGTCCTTTGTGCAGGAGGTGCAGAGCCATTAACAATGAGTCTACAGCAGCTCAAACAGACCTCCAACTGCAGACAATGTAAAATTAGCTTGGATGGAAATAACACATGCAGTCAATTCTGGCAATTCAGAACCTTGAATGTTAAAGTTAAAGTATGTATATCTAGTTGACCAATCATTAAGCCTTTATGAAGGAAATACCTTCTATAACTATATGGAGAAATTCTGCAGTGTGTCATGACGCACAAGTGTTTTGTTGGAACAGAATGCATATCATAGCGAAACTGACAAACTAAATTGATGAAAAAACTGTGCCTCTCCTCCCACACTGGCGCACAGCATGTCCTCAAAATGCCAAAGATGCAGGTGAGGGGAAAAAAACACCACTGTGCCACAGGAAATCGTTATATCGCTACAGCCAGAGGCTATGGCTATTTGCGGGTCCTTGGCATGGAAAAGTTTGGGAACCCTTGGGCTAAACACGGCATTATAAAATACCGATAAACACAAGCCTTCATGAGAAACATTCGGATGTTCTTGGCTTGGAGGCAAAATTACGCATGTACCGCCTGACTAAGAAATGGTTCGGGGAATTAGTGCTGTCACTGGTGGATGAAAATATCCAGCAGAAATTCTAAATGTCAACATATTCCTCTGGGGATTGTTATAGACAATACGAGTGGATAAAAGAGAGCAAAGCCAAAAGTTGAGATCACAAAAGCAGCTGACTGTAGGCTAAATGTGTGTTGCGCAGATTAAAAAGTCTCTCCCCTTGGCACACAGCCTGCTAACTTCACAATCCCTGGCACCACAAACTGCTGCAAATGAGGATATTAAAGTCTAATTCAATGTGTGGATGATTCAGTGGCAGTCAATAAGATTGATCAGAACATAATTATGAATTAGAAATAATTAGGGCTGTGTCTGGTTTCAGGAAGTGTCACTTCAAGGCGGTTTCACTTCAAGGCACGCCTTTGCCTTGATGGAAGAGGAATTTGGGACATGCTTCCGCCATCAAAATCAAAAAATCCATTTCGCTAATGCAAACCGCTTTGCTTCGATTTCTATAATGTGTTGTTATTCTATAATCACATAAGCATAAATTAGAAGCCGCGGGGAAGTATTTGTCAGTGTGCAACACGTCCTTCTGCGAGCAGGCGAGTGCAGCCAAATTATTTCTGGGGCGCAACCTTTAGTTGGATTATTTTATACTTTGTAATCCCAAAGTATAAAAACTCACAACGCTTAGCAATGCTTTGCTGTTTCATCTGCTACATTCTAGGAAACTTTTTAAATACTTCTTCTTCTTCTTCTTCTTCTTCTTCTTCTTCTTCTTCTTCTTCTTCTTCTTCTTCTTCTTCTTCTTCTTCTTCTTCTTCTTCTTCTTCTTCTTCTTCTTCTTCTTCTTCTTCTTCCTTCAATAATAAACTATAATAATTGAAAACTTTTGGAACATTTTCAGCTATACTGACATAACCAAAATAGGGATGCCAGGTTGAAAGTGAAAGAAAAACTGCAGCAGCTGAAACAGCTTCATGTCCATTTCAACAGCGATGCACAGTAGGCAGATCAAGAGAATGGATCAAAGGGACAGCTCGAGACAGAGAGACCAGGAGACTATGTATACCATATATATACTGTACATTACATAAATACAGGGAAAGAGAGGGGAAGATGAGAGGGAGGGAGGTGAAGGACGAGGCTTTCTCGCATGATCTTTGACACAGCCTCTGAGCTGTGCCGTCTGATACGGCTGCCGTAGCGTCCTGCAGCGTTGTGAAGATTGCGGCGCAGTGATCAAGGTTGCGCTACATGAAGGAAGGATCTGAGAGCGGAGCTGTAGATCACAGAAGACCAGAGCTTCTATGGCACAACGTCAGAGATGTTTCCTCTGATGCTGCCCCACACGTCCTGTCAGAGCACCACCTGTCTCCACCTGCCGACAAAGGCAGCTCCATCACGGCTCCAGGCAGACAATGTTGTTGTACTTTTATTGTATCATTCAGGGAATAGATGAGCACAGCGCTGGTGTCTGGAAACTTCTTTATAAGATCAAGAAATTCAGTCAAAGCCAGAATACAAAACTGGACATAAATGTTTTAATTTTAGATGAAAAGGAATACAGACCTAATCTCAATGGGTTGGTTTTATTTCACAAGACTGGGAGCATGAAAGTCAATGTGTTAGGTAAATAGTTCACTGCTTAGTTTATAGGGATCGATCAAAGAAGTTGATGTAACTTAAAAGGGTTCAAAAGAGAACTGTAATCAAATAATCTTTTTGTACAGCTTCATATGTACAAATGCGGACTATGTACTATACTGTAGGGAATGCCATTGTTCACTTCATACAAACAGATCAAAGAATAGTTTTCTCTATCGATCATGAAAAGACATTGCGTATAGTGCACTCACTGGGTTTTCTGTCTAGTGTCTCTTTCTAGAGCACTTAACACAGGGTTGGTAATTGCGGCTTGAGACTTCATTCACTTAGTTCATTCACTTGGTTGCAAATTTAGAGTGGATCAAAACTACACAATGAATGCGGTTCATTCAGATCAGGTCATTTGAAAGTCTTTGACTTTGACCCATGGACCTTTTCTCCATTCTACTGCATACTTAAGCACAATGTTGGCACTCTATAAAGGCCTTTCATCCAAGTGTCAACATGAATAACGACCCGCCAATGGCAAGGTGAAGATAAGAATGTGTCACCTTTCTTTCTTTGTCCCCTGTCTCTTTGTTGTCCCTCAGCGAACGGCAGTGAGCTGTACATCGGCAGCGTGCGGTATGAGGACACGGGAGCCTACACGTGTATCGCTAAGAACGAGGTGGGCGTGGACGAGGACATCTCCTCTCTGTTTGTCGAAGACTCGGCCAAGAAGACTCGTGAGTCACGCAGGAGTGGTCCTCATCATGTACTTAGCTCAGGGCTGAATATGGACGCTAGTTTTCATGTGGTTAACCCTTTCAGACCGATAACGCATCTGTGTCATTGTAAGATTTATTTGGCTATTAAAAAATAGAAGATCTACAAGCTTATAGCGCTATGAGCTTGTAGATCTGCTATTTTTTTAAGAATCGTGAAAATATGTGCAAATCTTTGAATATCTATTTTTCCATAACATGACATTTGTTGTCTGTTACAACTTCTGGGGGGTCCTTGTAACAAAATATTTTGAGATGGGTGTCCGCGGCCAAAATTCATATAATTGTGGGGGTCCTTGACATGAAAAGGTTTGAGAACCACTGATTATAGCAACATAATTTGTTTCCCAAAAAGGTTAGCTTTTAGAAGACATTTGTAGAATCCCCCCAAAGCAAAGATTTGAGTTACAAATGTTTGCTTTGAAAATATATATATATTCAAAGATTTGCTAAAATGTTTACGATTTTTCAAAAATAGCAGATCGTACAAGCTCATTGAGCTTGTAGATCTGCTATTTTTGAATAGCCAAAGAAATCTAAAAAATACACAGATTATTTCCCGGTCTTAATGGGTTAAAGAAGAGACAAAGTAATCTCTCCTTATATGCAGAGGCTGAGGCGTGGTATTACGCTAATTAAGAATTGTGTGCATGTGCCTGTCAATTTTAAATGACTATGATTCACTAACGCACGCACACAGTGGTAAGATCAAAATTGTACGGTTGCGCACATTTCTACTCACATACTGTAGTGAATGAAGCTGTTTCTTAAAATTGTAGTTATTTCAGTAGACTGCAACACAATAAGAGCAGGATGTTTTTGTCTTAAAAGAAAAAACAAAAGGCCTTGAGTGGCCTGAGTGCAGAGAAAAACTCAAATGTCAGTCAAAGAGTGGGATTGAAGCACAGTAATTTTTGGTGAATTTAACCATGAAGGCTCTTTTGTCCCAAGGTCCAAATATATTATTGAATGGACAAAATGTGCAGACATACACTAGAGAGATACTGTAATTTTACTTACATGAAGAGAAACTATTTCCTTCTGGAACAGAAATATTACATCCAGTTTTACTGTGTACGGGAATCCAGTTTCCTGTCCAAAAAAAGAAAAACTAAAGGGCAAATCTAATGCTATGAACCTGTATTCATAATTATAAATTAACAGATTATCTGTCTTTTGGGGAAACATGGCCTTGACAGCAGTAATCGGAAGCAACGTGTTAGACGTCAAATTTACATTTGTCTTGTTCTGGCTTCTAAATCCGTATTTTGGACGATCTCTCTCTCTTTCGGTGATGAAGTAACTTGTGTTTTGTCTTTGCCGTTTTCATCCTCTTCTCTCTTTCCCCTGAACCACTCCGCTGCTGATTCCATAGTTGCAAACATTCTTTGGAGGGAAGAAGGTAATATATTTTTTCAGCCCTGTTATAGCCCTATTTTGGTGTTTTTGTTTGGAATTGAGGTACTGTAGCCTGTACAGACTTGTATCTATAATCTATAATCTGGCATGTTACAAAAGTCTGAACACAGGAAACACTATTTCCTATATACTATTTCTAAAAACAAAAAAGCCAGCAGCACAAATGTAAGCACACTTAACAAGTTGAAAACAGGTTGGATTCTTCTTGCGATGAAGGAACCCAATGTACGAATGTACAAAGACAGCAGCAATGAAAACATGAAGGATCTTTGCAATAAAACAACTTTATGCACAAAATTGGGTCTACACGGAGCACATTAACTGCTCTGACTCTGGAAAATGGGTATAATATGACTCTAACCGCCATTATTGTATATACAAAAACAAATAAAAACTAAAGTTTTGTTGAGAAAATTACCCCCATTATGCTGCTGGCTGTAGAAATCGTGTAAGAAATAGTTGTATCATGACAGGTTATAGATACTCAGAGCCCAGCTCAGATTCACAGCAAAAATGGGAGACCACACCGATAAACCTATGTTGAAAATAATATGTTTATTAAACTAAACATGAACAGATATAAACAAATACCATATAGTGTAGTCAGTGGGTAATGAATGCCTGAATGTGGGAAAGTGCAGAGTAGGGTGTAGTGTACAAACAAACAAACACAACAACTACTGCTGCCTGGAAGGAGAGAGAGAGAGAGAGAGAGAGAGAGCACAAATAACCCTGGCTAGTACTGCTTAAATATATAGGCATTCCCCAGACACTCCTCCGGCAGGCTGACCTCACCTGCAATACAGGAACAGAAATACAGACAAACACCCAGAGGACCACTAGCAGGATGGAAGGGGTCATCACAATACTAAAGTCTGTCCGGACTAGTTTCACGGCATGTCGTAGCCTATGCCCTGTCATAGGTCTGTCGTAAGCATGTCATAGTCCTCTCATAGGCCTGTCGTATATCTTATTATTATCCATCACTAGATCAATGATCCACAGCCCCTGCACTGCAGTGTAAGAATGTGCCTCTTTTGTTCTTGTTCTATAGTTAGAAAAGGTCATTGTTTGAATGTTCCACCAGTTGCGTTGGTGACAGTTAATTTGCGATGGTATCATTAGTGTGGTGCATGCGCATGAGTGTCTTTGTCGCTGCCTACATCTGTTTAACTCTTTATGGCATTGTATAAACCAGTGGTTTTCAAACTTTAGTTTGGTATGCATTAGGCCATGGACCCCAATAACTCTTGAGAGTGTAGAAATGAAACCAAATGAACCCTTTACAGGTCCATTTGGTTCCATTTCTACACTCTCAGAGTTACAGACTTGTAAGTGTCCATTTGGTTTCTAACTATACAAGCTCTAACTATATACAAGCTCACAGCGCGTCACTTCGTGCCGTGCTGTGAGCTTGTACATCTGCAAAAAAAATTAAATTTTTGAAAAATCTTGAAAGTGTGAGAACTACTGATTTACATGGCATTTGTAGAATCGACCTCAGGTCTTAGAACCACTGGTATAAACTACTTAATTTCTGTAGTGTACTGTTTGATGTTGTGTTGTTGTAACATTAGTCAATAACCTCCAAACAGATTAAAGCTGCAATCGCTAACCTTTATGTGCGTTGTCGCCCTCTCCCAGTGGAGAGAGGTAAATCTAGTGTCCACTCTGTCCACGATAAAGCAGATGGAAGAGCAGGGCGATCACCTCCAAGTGCTCCAACCACTGCAGATGTGTTTAGTATCAACATACTTTACCATACAGATGTGTTAACATAATGTTTATTAATTTAAATAGTCTTGGATTGTAGCTCTAACAATTCATGGTTGTGGAGTGTGTATGTGGAGTGTGCATGCTCGTTTTCTGGCATTTATGTTAGCAGTGACACCCCTACTGTCGATGCAGACGTATACACACATCAAACTGTGATCCATGCTAACTAATCAGTAGACACAGTGTTTGCACCTGGTGCAGCCAGAGTCTATCACACAATGCTCTGCTTTTTAGCTGGTATGTGAGTTCGAGGATTTTGACGGCAGCGTGGTGTTGTTGTTGTTGTTGGATGTGTTGCCGACGGGGCCTTTTGTTGGTGTTGTCAAAACACCTGACAGCCAGTCAGAGCGTGTATTCATGCTAACGTCAAATCATGCTAACAGGAGTCTTGTCATGTCACTCTTTTGGCACTGTTGAAACCTCATCGCCAAACGTCAGAGAAACACAAGAAAAACACTCTCTTGCTTTTGTGTTGTTGTTTTTTTTCCCCCAACTCTCCCCATTCTACTTGTCATGATTGTGTGTCTGTCTTTCCTCCCAGGCCTGAGTGTAGGGAACATGTTCTACGTGTTCTCTGATGAGGGCATCACAGTCCTCCAGCCCAGTGAGTGTGAGATACGACGGCACATGAAGCGCACAGAGAGAATCGTCGCCACCTATGTACGTTCTGCTGCGTCCTCCTAGAAAGTACTAGAACAGTGATTCCCAACCTGTGCGCCGCCAAGACCCACTGGTGGGCCGTGAGGGTATTGCAAGTGGGCCCCAAAATATTTGGCAAAACACTTATAACATTAATATAACAAAAATAATGTTAAGAAATGACGGTATTTTTGTTTAGTAAGTTGTTTTCTTCTTCCATTGTAATACCAATAAATAAGAACTTTTTATGTACTACATTGGTTCCATTGATCCAAGCCAGAACATAATCGATTGATTGGCCACTGCCTACTAAACATGCCCGAAATAGGGACGCCAGGTTGAAAGTGGTTAAAAAGCATGTGTGAAGGACAATGTGGTGCCAAACGTGAGAGAGAAGTCGACTCCTTTCTCCATTGTCAGATTGTTGGTTCTGTCCCTTCAGTGTAATGCATTACTCATGTCCATTAGTCAACAGCTCAATGCGATAGACTATATAGAGTCTATAGTACAAGCCCCCAGGTTTGTAATCCATTGAAGAACGCCCTGCTCCATGGACAATAGGCTTTAGATGGTAAAAGTTCGCCTGTTCCTCTGAGGGATTTGGGTTTTACAGGACACTGTAATTATATTAGAGATCGATACAAACTCAATGAGGTGTGTTAGCCGGCTACTGCTGCAAACAGCATTTTCTCTACTTCGCCAAGGTGAAGGGAGAGGGCTCCCTTGAAACAGGGCCTTTGGCACCCACCCACTCGTGTGCGTGTGTGCGTGTGCGTGTGCGTGTGCGTGTGCGTGTGCGTGTGCGTGTGCGTGTGTGTGTGTGTGTGTGTGTGTGTGTGTGTGTGTGCGTGTGCGCACGCGCGGTCGCGCGCGCATGTGTGTTGAAACGAGGGATGCGCAAAGCTCTTGTCAGCAGAGACAGCAGGCTACAGGATTTTTTATCGCGTTGATACTCTTACAGTAGGCTATTACAGTGAGTTAGCAGTTGAGAACTTTGATGTTTAAGCTGCGGCTAAAACGGATGCCCGGGGATTACACTGATGTCAAGATATTGTTATTATTAATAGTATGAGTGTTCGCAGACAGGGCAGCATCACTATTAGCAGTGGTAATTGCTACTGATACAGTATCATCATTTTATTGAAATTGGATACACAACAGTACTCCCGAACGATAAGGGTCAATTTTTACACTGAATGAACAATGGATTTGACTAATTACCTGCAGTCAATACATTGCTTTGCAGGTCAGAAATTCCTATACTATGCAACTTTTTCCTGGATGAGCCAACAAATGTCACTGTATTTATTTTTCTTTCTTCATGCTTTGTTGGGGTTCCCCAGGAGGAGATGTGTCCTAAGGGTCAGGGGGTGTCCCCCCAGCATTGTGTGTGGTCCTCAGCAGTTAACATCAGAGATAAGTACATCTACGTGACTCAGCCGCTGCAGAACCGACTGCTGGTCATCGACACACAGGCACAGAAAGTGGTGCAGGTGAGTGAAGCAGGAAACAGGTCTGCCGTAACAAACAAAACGTTCACATGTTTGGCATTCCAAATGGTGTTTAATGCGGCTGTTTGTGTCGCATTCTAATTCATCTTTTATTTATCATTTAGGACCCCTTCATTCCCATAGTTTACAATGAGCAGTCAGTTTGGTGTTTCAAATGGTAGTGCTGGGCACATCCATGTAATTGCTGCTGCAGGACTAAGTAGGCTACACATATCAGAAGAAAATAAATGTCCGCACAAACAGCTTGATGATTCAAATATATACATTTTATGTCACAGTAAAAAAATAAGTAATTATCACAGTCATTTCACTGTTTAGCAGTATATATTTTACTGTGCAAACAAGCACAGAGCTGTTTCCTAAATTTTAATATTCGGAGCACTTAACTGTTTGTGCTGGACGTTTGTTTTCTTCAGTGAGTTCGGTGTACCTGTGAACAGTTTTATCTCGTCATGAAAACATTTGATTACACAACCAATCGCAACTTGCTCGGTTCAGCTCGCTGCACACGGGAACCTGCCCACGTAAGAAGATGCAAGATAAAATAAATCAATCGCACCTCAAGCACTTAACAATATGTTGCCCAGGTGGGTGCTGGCTGGCCGGTCATTCATCTCACCTGTAAAGGCTGTTTAGAGACCAAAGCCCCTTGGAGTTATTCCCAGGGTCAGCATCATTTATACTGGATGGGAGGAAATAGACCGGATTCAAGGAGGCGGAGGAGATGACAGGGAGGGAGATGAGGAGTACAAGCTAGATGCGAAGAAGGTATTAGATCAGACAGGGGAGACAAACAGAGCGAGCAGAGGGTAGATTTTATATGTCAGAACGTCATAGAACAACTGTCAGTTGTCTTGAATTTGACATGCCTCAAATACTTGCCGGAAATAATGTTGAGCACTCCTCCTCTGTCAACATATGGTTCTTTTCAAATACAAGAACTAAGCGAACTGTGTCGTGCTGTGTCGTGGTTCTGTATTTCACAGGGTCTACAGTCATCTGGGGGCCTGCTCAGGAGGTGGTACTACCCCTGGGTTCTGGGAGCCCAGAACTCACTACTTATATACAACACTTCTAAAATAGCAGATCTACAAGCTCACAACGCAACACTTTGATTTTTTTTTCTTTTTTACGAACCTCTCCCTTCAGGGGTGGTTCTGGTTATAATGGAAATGGAAACAAAAAAAATAATAATAAAATTTTCATAAAGTTTATGGAAGGTTCTGGGTTCATTGTCGAAAAGAGCCAATGTCACAAATAAAGTGTGTGAAATTGTTTGAGAATAAGTGGCATACACTCAACTTGATTTGGAGACCTTACTTTCATGCATTACTAATTGAGTAACACATTAAATTCAGAAATTCTCATTTATAGTTTTTAAGCTTCTGATTAATCCGTGCATGCTGTAGTGACAATGCAATCACTGCAATTGATCTAAAGTTTGCTCTTTACACTTTGATAAGATTATCCAAAATATATGCCCTGCTCTGATAGAGGGCGCTGTAGCTTCTGAGTTATGTGGCAGCCTTATTAAGATTAAGGCTGCTTAATACCAATAACATTATTCCTGCATTATTCTCTATTACATTTGGCCTACCTTCCTCCATTTCATGTTTTGCCTTGTCCTTGTTGGCCTTCATTTGAGGGTGTTTTGAGAAAGTAACGAAAAGTAAAAGGTAAATGGTACATTTATGTATGGCCTTTATCCAAAGCGCTTTGCATTGTTCATTACATTCACCCATTCGCACACCAACGGCGGAGGAAACCATGCAAGGTGGCAACCTGCTCTTCGGGAGCAATTAGGGGTCCAGTGTCTTGCTCAAGGACACTTTGACATTAACTCTGGGGGAGCCCGGGATCGAAAACACAGGTTTTTTCTTTCTTCCATTTTCCTGAAAAGTAACAGTTTTGGACGTACAAGGTTTCCCCCTGACAGCGAAGATATGTTTGAAGGCAGCTTGTGACCTTTGTCTCACACGTAAACCTCCTTTCCTCGTCTCCATTTCTCCGTGTTTCTCACCAAGCTCTAGTTCAGCAATGAAGCAGAAACGGCATGAAAATTACGAGTAAAATGAGATTGAGAGGCCGGGTGGGATGCAGGACTAAGACGTATGGCTGAGGGTTTCCCCCCCTCTTCATCGCCCTATCACTCTCTCTCTCTCTCTCTCTCTCTCTCTCTCTCTCTCTCTCTCTCTCTCTCTCTTCTCTCCCTAGCCTGTGGATGCAAGAGGTTAATGCATCTTCCGTGTCTCTTTGCCCCATTTCCTCCGTCCATCTTGGTCCTACACCACCACGTTGAAAGCCTTTTTTTTTCTTCATGAAATACAAACACAATTCCAGCTCCTTTTTGAGGATGATGTGAAATGAAGAGAGCAGGAGGGGGATCGCTGCACCTGCAACATGATGCAATAACTGCACTTTGCATTTCACAGAACAGCCTGAGCAAAACATAGAAAGTAATTTTCACATTTTGTTGACACCCGACTAATACCCGCAAGCTACACTCTTTAAAAAAAAAAGTAAAACAGTTCAGCCTTGATTAAATAGCCTCAGCCTGCACATTTTGGAAGAGCTGCCATCGTAATGGCGTCTGGTGTCATTTTTGTGTCCATCAGTGATTATGTGTCTTGAGAGAGACCCCACCTTCTCACTCTGTTTGTCACTGTCAGCGAGAGTGGCGTCTGCCAGATAACTGGGTCTGAAGGCTGGACTACAGTGATTAGAGAAATCGCCCTACAGCTAAGCAGAGCCTTTTGCTGCGTTGGTAGCAGATGCACTGGATCGTTACATTGAATGATCAGTGTTTTCTGGCAAAATCACTGGACATTTTCACTTCTGTCATGGCATATGCTATTTTATAGCCATGGGTCTGACTTGGACCATGAAGCAAAGGACTCCACAAAGTTCATATGATGGAAAAAATGAAATTGCATGTTTTCACCTCAGTGAAAAATGAATCCATGATTGAGCTCCTTTTATCCAATAAAGTTATAGTCGGTTCCACTCTCCCAATCATTGAACTCAGCTGGCAGCTTGGCACGCATGCACAGACCTGCAGGTCAGCCCAATCATCCCGCAGCACTTCATGCTTTTCTCTTCTGATCAGCACTGAGTATGGTTCTCTCGGATTTACTCGGGTGGCGGGTGCTACCTACCAGTGGTGGAAAAAGTACTCACATTTTTTACTAAAAAAAGTAAAAGTATCAATACTGCAATGTAGAAGTACTCTGTTACAAGTAAAAGTCCGGAATTCAAAATTTACATGAGTAAAAGTACAAAAGTATTGGTATCAAAATGTACTTAAAGTACCAAAAATAAAAGTACTAAAATGTTTGAAAAGGGCAGATCTACAAGCTCACAACATGTGGCATCGCGACGAGTTGTGAGCTTGTAGATCTGCTATTTTCAAATAGCCTATGTATAAAATAAAGTGAGTTAATGTATGTTTTATAATGTAATAATTAATATCTATAAAGTAACTAGTATCTAAAGTTCTCAAATAATTGTAGTGGCGTAAAAGTATAATATTTGCCTCTGAGATGTAGTGGAGTAGAAGTAAAAGTATAGACAATTGGAAATACTCCAGTAAAGTAAAAGTACCTCAAAATTGTACTTAAGTACAGTACTTGAGTAAATGTACTTAGTTACTTTACACCACTGGGTGCTACACGTAATGACAAACAGACCCGTCTCTTGCATTTCCGGTTCGGGGAGACCGTATACGCTGCTCTTCACCGTACCTCTTATGAGAAGACAATGCACACACGCACGCGCACACACACACACACACACACACACACACACACACACACACACACACACACACACACACACACACACACACACACACACACACACACACACACACACACACACACACACACACACACACACACACACACACACACACACACACACACACTCTAAATATCAGTATGTCAGCAGTGTGTTGACTTGACACTTGGCTGACCAGTGGAGAGCAGAGGGCTGGACCTTCTATTACTGAACACAGGTCTTATGGTCTCGCTCCACTGAGGAGGGTGTCAGCTGCTCGCGCTCCATGTCAACAGGAGCAGGGTAATGGATTGTGTTATTCCTCATTGTTGACAATGCACCACACCTTGGGTTGAGTGGGTTGCCATCAGTTTCTCTCTCTCTCTCTCTCTCTCTCTCTCTCTCTCTCTCTCTCTCTCTCTCTTTCTCTTTCTCTTTCTCTTTCTCTCTCTCTCTCTCTCTCTCTCTCTCTCTCTCTCTCTCTCCCCCACTACCTTTCAGTCTCTCCATGCCTCTCTCGCTCACTCTTCCTCTCACATTCACACTCCCTTTCCTCTCTCTCACCCTCTCTTTATCTCATTGTGCCCTGCATAAGGCTAAATGGATACAGAAAGGATTATTAGGCTCAATTCAGCACCATCAGCAGAGCCTGCCAAGATTTCAGGACAAAGGACAGCACCCATCCCCTGCTTTCACTGTATTACGACAGTGCTGTATACATAATTATCGTCGCTGTCGGGTGGAAACCTTGTATATCCCAAACCGGGACTTTTCAGGAAATGGGGAAAAAAAACCGGTGTTCCAATGGATCCAATGAAGTTATTATTTAGTCACAAGCTCTTGTTAATACTTTTCATTGAGTAAATATTTATAAAACCCACAGACAGACTTAACCACTTTAATTTTCACTTAAACTTTTTTCAAAAATAGAATATCTACACAATCTACAAACTCACAACGCGTTGTGGATTGGTTATTTTTGCTACTTTGTGTGACACTGTAGTATGGCAAAGTAGGACATTAATTTACGAAAAAAACATATAAAGGTGATATATGGGAGATACAATGTTTCGCCCGACAGCAACGATATACTGTTATAGCTCAATGGGTTATGTTTGAATCTCTCTCTCCCTCTCTCTCTCTGTGTAGGCGGTAGCGACAGACGCTGTTCCAGTAAAACTGCTGTATGACAAGTCACACGATCAGGTGTGGGTTCTAACCTGGGGAGACATGCAGAAGACGCACCCAACCCTGCAGGTATGGAGCAGTTGGCTGTGTGTGTGTGTGTGTGTGTGTGTGTGTGTGTGTGTGTGTGTGTGTGTGTGTGTGTGTGTGTGTGTGTGTGTGTGTGTGTGTGTGTGTGTGTGTGTGTGTGTGTGTGTGTGTGTGTGTGTGTTTGCATGCACAGATATATGTGCATGCAAACACATGCATGGATGACAAGGTGTAACAGGCTTGAACATAGTTGTCAGTGTTTCATTTGTCTTAGGACTCAACAATCCTCCTCTAGACCTCCCAATGTGGTTAAAATGTTACGATATGAAGATGTCTTGTCTGTGTATTTTTTATTGTAAGCTGCAAGTTTCTCTTGAAATAATTAACTTAATATTGAATTGAAACACTCCAAGAAATGATTTTGTCATAGGCGATTTACTGTAACCTCAAAAACCAGTAAATGTAAGTAGTCAAGAGAATGTGGAACTAATTGATAATCTATGTAATCCACACATGTAAAGAGATACGTTTATCAACAAATGTCTTAAAGATTTGCTGTCTTAGACAACCACGCTGTTACACCAGCGTTGCTGCTGTGAAGCAGTTTTTATTTATGGAAGTGTTTAAAAATACCCCCATTCCCTGGAAAGACTCAAAGTTGGGAAGAACCTGTGAGAGAAAGCCGCCATTGTGTGCTTCCCACAAGAACAAACAAGAGGGAAGAGCTCTTTCCCCACCATATAGAGATGGCCCCTGACAGGATGCTCTGGGTTGTAGCAGAGTGGAAAGATTTCAGGATTTCCTCTGACACCTTTAATTTCCGCAGCTGCCTGAGGTGGTACAGGCGTTGCTTGAATTTTGCCACAGCCTGTGTGTGCATTTTCCAAGCCAGGTCCTCTTTAATGTGCACCCCAAGTACTTGAAAATGCCTACCTTCTCCACTGGTTCCCATTATTTAAGCTATTCATGCTAATGACGTAGATACAACCTTTGAACACAGCAACGGTTGGTAGGTTCAAACATTCTAGGCATCAGTATACACACTTGAAATGATATAGAAAGCACTTCTCTGCTCAAAAAAATACCTTCCGTGGACAGGGCCCCTCAAAGATGCCAAGTCGCACTTTTTATTTAGAAAGCAGTCTATGATTTGTTTGTGTGCAGCTGTACTTTTATTCTGTGCACATATAGGATTCCAGGAAAGCATTATAGATGAGTATCTGTGTGAGTGCATCGAAGTAGAGAGCAAAACAGCCCCCCGCTCCTTGTGTTCCCTGTGATAAGTATTTCCGTGAGAGCAACTAATCTATGTATGTTTTAGAACGTTTACCGATGCAGGAAAAAACAGCAATTCACAGCTGAGGCGCTGTCTGCTTTGTGACTACGGTCCCTTTGGACCACTGGTGTTGGAGACTTCACAAATGAGAAACGATCACAGGTGCGGTGGTGTCTAATCCGCCTCAGGGGATTGGGTGAGGCGAGGGGGTGGGGGGGGGGGAGTTTGGAGGGGAGGGATGAGGACAGTAGAATAGTTCTGGTTTATACCAGAGGGAAGAAGGGCGAGGTGTTTATAGTGTGTGTTTGTGCGTGTGCGTGTGCGTGTGCGTGTGTGTGTGTGTGTGTGTGTGTGTGTGTGTGTGTGTGTGTGTGTGTGTGTGTGTGTGTGTGTGTGTTTTCTGCGCACCGGGCACGAGTCACCATGGGAGCCCATTGTCAGCTTTGTAATGGACACAAACATGTTTATTGTTCTGCTTCGTCCTCTCAGAGGGAAGGATCCCATTATAATCTTCGTGAAGGTGTGTTGTTTGGTCTGTGTGGCATTGGGATTCACTGTGTCAATCCATTATGGGGATTGGGGAGGACACACTCAAAACAGAACAAATAGATGAAAGGTTCTTTAGAGGTTCTTTTGTGGCCTGAATGGGGCGCTACTTTTGCAGTGAACCGCCTAAGCCTCAAGAATACTTTTACCGTAATTGAAGGGCTGTTAGCCATAGAACTTTTTTTCATCGTACGATGGTGTCGCCCATCGCAAAATAGCAATTTTCAGCAACCAGTGAAGATAAGTGAACTGAATACACAAATCCGATCTAATCACCTGCAAATAACAGTGTGGACAGTCAGACATAAAGATAAGATACAACAAACAAATCAGACTTGCCTGCAATCTGAACAAAGCCCTATTCACAGAGGCCTTCCAGGGTCCATTTGATATCTAGTGGTTCTAGCTCAAGCTACAAGCTACAAGATCTACAAGCTCACAACGCTGAAGCGTTGTGAGCTTGTAGATCAGCTATTTTCAAAATCTTTGCCTCTTTCTTAAGTAATATTTGACAATTTGGCCAATGTTTGAACATTTTTATAATGTAGTTTACTGATTACTTTTGATGCAGTATTGGCCTTGGTCTTTAAGGACTAAAATTGTCACTTCACTGTCATCTGGGGACCCGCCCCCCCCAAACACAGGTTGAGAACCACTGCTATAGGGCATCAAAAGGTGTGTCCCTGTTATTATGAGCCGAAAAAACACATTTTACGGTGTGGCTCTGCAGGAGCCTGCCTGTCTCTAAGAGGGTCAGTTTGTGTGTCTGTGTCTGGACCAATCAGCAGTAGAAATGGACACTAGGACAACTGCGGCACTGCGGCATTTACATTTTATGAAATGTTACCACCATAATGTGGAATGCCCTACCAACAGTAAAAACGTGTGAATCCTTACTCTCCTTCAAAACCGCTCTAAAAGAGCGCTTACAGGTGGCTGCAATTCAGAACTAGCCCCTGTAAAAAGCCAAAGTCCCCCAACCCCCCACCCCCCTACTCATTTATATGATGTCATGAGGTCTGAGATTGGAGCCACACGGTGTTCCCATGACGATCCCGAGGTCTACATGATTAGATGTTTGAGTGAAGTGAAGATGCCACACTTCGCCAAGGACCGGTTTTGGATTGAAATGACATTGCAAACAATGGCTACTTTTGCTATTCGTCAAAGTATGTACGGCTTAACCCATTAAGACCGGGAAAGCATCTGTAATTTTTTTTTTCTTTGGCTATTCAAAAAATAGCAGATATACAAGCTCATAGCGCGGCACTTGGTCTGCAATTTGTTTTAAAATCTTGTACATTTGTCCAAATCTTTGAATATATATATTTTTAAAGCGAACATTTGTAAAATATGTTGTTCCAGGGACTCCCCAGAAGCAAGGATTTGAGTTACATGTTCGCTTTAGAAAATATATATTCAAAGATTTCCACAATGTTCGTATATCTGCTATTCTTGAATAGCCAAATAAATCTTAAAGTGACACAGATGCGTTCCCGTTCTTAATGGGTAGTTTAGAGATGAACCGTCACTTCACTAGCCAGCTCTTCCTCTAATTTATGCTCAATCGCACAACGCGCGACAAAGTATATGAATTGGCTTTAGAGTGTTGGAGCCACAGGGGATTGATTGTTCTTTGTTGTTGTTGTGGTGCTTCTTTGTTGTGCGAGGTTCAGGTGTGTGTGTCATCCCTTCAAGCTGCTGGAGCAGCACTTCAAATGGAGGAGAGAGAAATTCTATGAAAGACAATTATTCTTCCAACAACTTTTTTCCGTTGTTTAATTTTTTCAGAAAGAGGCAAAGGGTAAAAAAACACCTTTTATGCAAAAACATCCTCTTCTCGTTAACGATGGTTTATCTGGACTGCAGATGAAGCATTATTTGAATTTAATTTCGTCTTTTTTCTCTCTTTCTCTCTCTCCCTCTTCCTCTGCAGTCGTTCAATAGCGATGAATAATTAGAGAATGGGGCATGAATCACTCAAATATGCAATTGCAGTGAAACCGCATAATGGACTGGAGGGCATATGGATCACACCACAAATAAATGGCCTGATAATGTCATTATCATTTGGGCTGTAGGTAATTGACCTCTGCATCAGCATCCTGTCACCACCGGAGGCACTGCTATAGCGGCTTGGGTTGTGTGTGTGTGTGCGAGCGTGCGAGTGCCAGTGAGATGGGCCTATTTTCAAGCAGCCATCATTTATAATGGCTCAATATCCCTGTACAAATATGGGAGGGAGTGTGATTGTCAATTCATTAGAGAAGACAAATAGAGGAACAGGGGCGGGCAAGCTGAGACATGGCCTTTCAGACTGTCAGAGCTGTCTGTGGAATTACGTGCCAACAAGATGTCGACTCTTGGCTGCAGTTTCTGTGCAAGGCCAGTGCCCACGCGGTATCTGTCTACCGATCTATCTTTGCAACTACTGTATGTATCTATCCATCTAACGGCTGACCTACCTATCTGCATACCTATCGACTTACTGTACCTATACCGACCGACCTACCTACTTGCTTACATACAATAATTAACTATTACCTACAGTACATAATTATTACCTATCTATCGGTCTGTCTGTGTGTCTGTCTGTCCTCCAAGTGTGTTTCATACACTTGGAGGTATTTGAGTGTCTTCAGCACACTAAATTGGAAAGTGTTTATTTATTTAGTGTGTAAATTTGTAAACTTGTTCCAGAGGCACTGAGCAGGAGGCTCTCAGCAGCTCTGTCAGACTGTTCACAACAGTTTCATTTCAAACCTTTATTTATTCTCAAAGGACATTGAGGTTGCCCTCATTTTCAGTGTCGTCGAGACAGTTCATTACATGTGTGGCCCAGGTGCAACGACACAAGGAAATCTTGACCATGCTTTAAAGAAAAACGATTGTTCTATCCTTGGAACATGCACTCCACTGCGTGACATCGACGTATAACGGCTAGTGGCTTCTAGTGATGTATTGAATTTCCCAAATGACACAGATATATTGAGCCGCTCGAGGAATTTCATCTCATTTCCAAATGGATGTAGTTAGGTACGCAAAAAAAAGAAAGAAAAAAGAAGCGACTCAGGGGTTTTGTGGAGAATGAATGCTGTGGAACAGCAAAGCTATTCAGTCACAACCAAATCCCCCCTCAGGTGTTCGCGGCCCCCCACCGGCAGCCAGAGATTTGCTGGTGGGGAGAGTGAGCCTCGATGTGGGCCTCTGTGCTGAGTGTGTGGATATGAAATCCGCCAGATGAGCAATGACAATGGGAAGCCATTGGCGTTAAGTTCAGAGCACCTCCAGCCCCAGAGAGCATAACAGCTGCCTAATTATACGTGAGTGATATTAGAGTGAACCTCATTAACTTCCCCATTTTACTCTGCAACAATTATAATGATCTTTTTTTTCTTTTTCTTTTTTTTAAAGGATCATCTCTACGATTGCCAAAGGGAAAGAGCGCAAGGTTATCTATTTTATAAAAATGGATAAGAGTTTCTTTGTCACAGAGAGTAAAAAAAAAAGTTCACTGTACTGTAGCAAAAGTAACAACATGAAAACTTGTTAGTGGTAGTTACTTAGTAGGGATGCAACGATATATCGGGCGTATATCGGTATCTGCAATATCGGCCATGAAAATGCAATATCGGTATCGAACCGATATCAAAATAATATATCGGTTTTACCCGATATATTATTTTATAATATTTACGTTTGAATGTGAAGCTGTAAAAGCCTTTCATGATGATGAAGGCTGCAGATTCAATCTGCGTGTTATGGAGAAGCTTTCAAAAGGGTCAACAAGTTGGAAATATGTTACATAAAAATACTACATTTACATTGTGCATCGTGCAACTAACATGTGCATCATACAAAATACATCAGGTAATGAGAATGCACTGTTTGTTAGAATTCTGCATTTGCACCCAGAATCACAGTTAGGCCTACTGTATAAACCCTTCTGGAAACTTGTAATGCAATATCGGTATCGGTCAATCTGTCAATTTGACCATGCAAATAATCGGATATCGGACAAAATGTCAATACCATGCATTCCTCCTTCATTGTAAGTTAATTCAACTCTTAGAGTGTACAAATGGAACCAAATGGACTCGTAAAGGTCCATTTGGTTCCATTTGTATACTGTCAGAGTTAACCGGGTCACCAAGACTCAGGAGTTTACAGTGTAGCCCCCTGCTGGGAATACCATAGAGAATACCATAGAGAAGCAGCTTTAGTGAAGCTGCCATAGACTTCAAAATTGGTTTGAAGCTTAGTTCCTTTCCTCTAAAAGAGACACAGTCCCGCTCTCTTTCTGTGAGACTCTTATTTGACACATTGATAATAATATGAGTGGGTTTCTAAAGCTAGAAGCTTTTTAATGTCACAAAAGAATACCAGTGATAGAAGATTCTGGGTGCAGAAAAGCTCATTACCATTTTGCATATACCCCCTTCCACTCCTCTCTCCTTGTATCCCTTCTTGTCTCATCTATTTCAACAGATGCTAGTTATACAATGCATTATCATGTCACTTGTTCTCGTGTTTTTGTCATTTCCATTTTATTTTCTTGATTGCAAATGCAAAAGTGTGTTTTTAGATAGTATATTGTTTAGACAGATGCTAGTTTTCATTTATTTAACCGATATCCTAATTTCTTTTTGGCACAAACCATTGTTTGTTCTCTTTGCTCTGCACTCACAGTATGTGACTATTTACCTTGTTGTTTGTTGACTAAGCTTCATGCTTACTCTGTTTACTCTGATCTTACACTTGTCACTCTGGATGAGAGCATCTTCTAATGCCTAAATTGTAAATTGTAATTTTTTAGTGTTTTTTGGCTGCTGCAAGTGTTCGGTTTGCGGAAACAGTACCTATCAGTCCTGTGAACAATTCCATTCCGCTATAGGCCTTAACAATCCTCAACCAATTCTCAACCTTAACATGTCACGGACAGGGAGGCATGTGGAGGGACCGGTCCATTCCAATGTAGACGAGTTTCACTCCAGAGAAACAGGCTCTTAGCGTCACTGAATGACTTCATAGGAGAGCTGAGCCGAAGCCGCATTTCACAGACTTGCAGTCATGTGACATATTGTACAGTAGATGTTTATCTGTTCCAGGATATATGGGCGGTTAAATCCCAGGATATATGAACCGTTCCCTTGTTGGTGATAACTTGTGGAAGCAAGGTGGCCAGGTGATTACAGCGATCATGCCGTGAACTACAGATCACACGTTTGATTTCTGCGTGAGCCCCGTACCCTGTCACAGTGACCTTGAGCAAGGACACTCTGCCAAATGCTGATTGTAAATGAACGGAGGCGGCTTCTCTCTGTAATCAGTCAATTAATTTTGCCCTATTTTAGTCTCATCCAAATGTGTACTCCCAGTCTCCCACAATATACGGCATATTGAGGATTAGGAATAGGAATTGATAAGACTTTATTGATGCTAATGCCATTAGGGAGGTCTGATTCTTTATTGATTCCATTATTGATTCCTGATACATTTTCGGTGTGGAAAAAGATTACTGTAGGTCTGCATAGGTTTTCAGCTATTTTATTATCTGAGTCTGAACAGTGTAGAAACGGTAGAAAAAAGGCATGCATTTTTTTTTTCATTTTCAGTATAAACACATGATGTCATGGTTTTGCAATAAGAAACAGAAAAACGTGTCAGCATTGATAAAAGGAATTGATAAGCTCTGAGGCATACATTGTAAATTCTCTGATTTAACCATTCTGATTCTCCAATGATTCCAGTTCTCGATTCCCAACCCTATTGAGGATAATCTTATCAAACATTTGGTAAATACAAGTTTACATACACTGTAACGTCATTATGATGTTTACTAATTGCTATACAGTTGTAGCAGGACAGAAAAAACATTATGTTTCCATGAAAGGTCACACCATTCACATATTAAATATTGCTCATTGAAAAGTGCAGTTACTGTGGCTTCACGGTGCCTAACCTCAAGGATTCAGGTGATGGTTATGAATGTATTTTACAACTTTAGGATCAATGGGTATCTAACATGCAACCATGTTGCAGAGCACTTTGGCAGGATTGGCAGCATTGTTACTGTAATAATAATGGTATTGAAACCAGCAACTCTTTCACCGACGTTTCTGTGTTGTACATGATTACAGGTAAAGAAGAATGAACTGAAGCTGCCTGTGTGTGATAGTACTGTCTATTTCCTCTGACTCTGCCTCTCTGTGGACCTACAGGTGATCCCCCAAGCCAGTGTAGGAGAGGTCCATCGTACCATCCGCACAACTTTCCAGAGGGTTGATGACTTTTTCATTCCTCCGACCAACTTGATCATCACTCACGTCAGGTGCAACACACACACACACACACACACGCACGCGCACACGCACACACATACTGTACACACATCTCGCCCTTAAAGCACCTTCTCATTATTCACTAATCACAGCCATCCCTGTAAAGTGAAGGAGAAATGAGCAAATGAGAATTGTAATGAGAATCCCGACGGGTAATAGTCGCCCTCGGAAACAAAGTTGCGAGGCTATTAACCTTTTCTTCGAACTTTGCCACCTCAGGTTCGCCTTCGTCTTTCTCAAGAATGAACCCGCGGTACACAAGATTGACCTGGAGACCTTCCACCGCGTCAAGACCATCAGTTTCAAGAACTATAGCTGCGTTCCTGTCAGCATGGCCTACACCCACCTGAGTGGCTGCTACTTCGTGCAGTGCCAGGGCAAGAGCCACCTACAAGCCCCGCCCCAGCTCCTCCTGGACAGTGTGACGGATACGGTGATTGGCCCGAACCGCAACGTCACGGGCCGGCCCTATGTATCTCCGGACGGCCGCTATATTGTGACGCCCGACCGGCGGCGCTCAAAGCTTGTGGTTCAGACGGTGTCGTTCCAAGGGAAGCTAGGCGTTCTCCGGGAGGTGGACAGCCCGCTCGCTGTGTCAGACCTGGTGTTCCAGCCCTCGTTCACGGAGTCCAACCGCTATGTGGCGGTGGCCACGTCTGGCGCAGGCACGGACCTGCTCCTCTCCGACCTCTCCTCGAGCCGCGCCGAGGTTCTCCGGAGCCTCAAAGAGCCCCTGGCCCCTCAGGCCTGGCCCTGGGGAGGTCCCAACAGGGTGGTGGTATCCAGCGGGTTGTTTGGACAGTACCTGGTAACGCCGTCGGCAGAGTCCTTGTTCGTCCTGAGCGGTAAACAGAAAACGCCACACTGCGAGGTGTCAGACATCAAGAGAGGGAACACAATCGTCTGGGTCGGGGAGGTATGAGTGAAGGAGAGGGAAAAAAACAGAGTAGGAAGGAGAAAAAAAGGGTGAAATAAATGGAGAAGAGAGAGAAAGAAAGAGGGAGCAAGAGGGAGAGATCAGGCCAAAATGCTTATTATTAAGATTTATGTGGACTTAAGTTGTGGACTCAACCCTGGGACTGAGCGAGAGGAGGACACACCTGGGTTTATTGTAACAAAAGTACACTTAAAAATAGAGTAATCGAGAAAATATAAAGAAACCCTGTTGTGATATTTCTATTGGGAGAAAGTGTCAATGCCGTTCAGTGCAACAGTGATCTATGTGCACTTAAGTACAGTATACAGAGTTGTACATTATTGCACTTCCTTCCATGTTATCACAGCAAATAGGTACCTGCAGAGGGATATCAATGAACAATGAACTATGCACAATGCTCACTTTTTTTAGAGTAAAGCTTTTCGTTTGGGTTTATCTCAACAATGTTTGTCGTTTTCACCAGTGCTGCATAATAGTCACCACAATATGTCTCTCTGTCTGTCCGTCTGCCTCTAGTATATGTGTGTTATCTGCCCTTTTAAAAGCTACGAGCTCATCGGTTACAGTATATCGCCTTTGTCCTTGTTCATGGTATTGTACTGTATGCTCCCCTGAAAGCTTTCATCCTCCCCTTGCCAGCGAGGTTGGTTATGCACATGTCACCCCCTATTTACAGTGTCTTTCCAAAGAAGCCCACTTTGCCGTCCATTAGCTGTGGGAAATAGATGTTTTAGAATTGGACTGAGGTCCAACCAGAGCTGAACTGAACAGGTAGACCTCCCAAAAGTGGTACAAACTGACCCCATCTCTCCCATCTATTCTGTACCTGCAGGCTGCGGCACAATGCAGTGCTCTGAGGTCTGTCCTGAAACCTGCCACTTAGCAGACTCCTTCAGAGCAATGTGCTTTGCCCACATGTTGAGTATACGTCAAAGTGACATTGATTCCAATATTCAGGAGGGCGTGAGCATTTGCAGCATCAAGATCAATTGAAAATGCAATTTGGTAGTGTAAGAAAATGTGTTTGTTTACATTTGCTTATCCAGCGTTTCTTTTACTAGCCAGGGCCCTCAGTGCCGCTGTCTGTATGCGTTGCTCTGTCAGTGAATATTCAGTCAATCTGTTGTGTCCCACCTGGGTCGGATCGTATTTTCATTAAGTGAGAGCCAATTTGTATTGTTTTTGTCATGCAGCCTTTTAGAATAGCTAGCCAATGCATTACTTACCTGATTACGTTTCCAAAGTCGGGGAGGTATCTTGGCAAACATTCGGTAGCTATTTGTCGCAGCGCAGTAAAATGCTGTGAATACATATGGCTGAAAATTGTCATCCTTATTCAAGGTTCAAGGTCATGTGAAATGAGTTCATTCACTTCACAAACGCAATATGTAGTTTATTAAAAACAAATGAATCTCCATCCAAAGGACTAGTAGACGGTGTTCTCACCTTGTGAATTTTTGAGGGACTCTGGCAAACGATTCCATCTTGATGTAAATGCTCACATCCTTCTGTGTTCATACTAGACTGTGACAGTTGTGGGTGGGCTCAACATCTACACAGCCTAATCTCTGCAGGTACTCTGAGAGGGTAGACATGGAACCTTATGGCTCTGTTTTTACTCTCTCAGAGTTAAATGAACGCTCAGGATTTTACTGTGTAGTGAGAAGGAAGACGAGAGTGCCTGCTACTCGTATTTATCTCCAAAGCCTTTCAACGACCATCTGCAGGCCGCCATGAAAGAAGGCCGCATTTAGTGTGTAAATACACCTTTACAATGGTGATGTTAAGAGGCTAGATTTACACAGCTACAAAAACTGAACTCACGGTCCACCGTAAAGTTGTGTTAATTTAACAAAGAGATTGTACACATGGAACGAAATGGACCCATATTTGGTTCCATTTGTATAATCTATGAGCTAAAGCTGTATTATGTAACTTTATCCAATCTGTATGGTAGAGTATGTTAATACAATATAACTTATACAA
Source organism: Gymnoscopelus braueri (assembly GCF_963280865.1). Lineage (NCBI taxonomy): Eukaryota > Metazoa > Chordata > Actinopteri > Myctophiformes > Myctophidae > Gymnoscopelus > Gymnoscopelus braueri. The sequence continues at coordinate 30,402,259 of NC_137609.1, read as the reverse complement.
TTGGGATGATTGCATTTTGTCTCCCTGCTCTTCTATTGAGACATTTAGATCCTGTGTCTAGGTTTGACACGACCTTTGACACAATCCTGTTCTGGTTTAACACCAATTTTGTTCTACCCCGGGTTCAGTTCCGAGGTAGAACAGGAAAGTTACGTAGTGCAGCTTTAAATTAACGCTGACGATTATACTGTGTGCTGTCTGGAGTGTTTCCCTTTGTGTTTGATGCCAGTGAACATACCTCACCCCTACTTTGAACACTGTTCATTGTCTCCCAATATGTACTGTGCCTGTGCCTGTAACTCCCCGATTCAATGAGTAGGGTATAGAAACCAAGTCGTGTTCAAAAAGAAAAAAAAATAAGAAAAGAAAAAGAAAACGTATACGCTGAGTGAACCAGATTTGTCTTTTCTTGTGTGTGATTTAGATATCTGCTGCTAATCTGCGTTGAAACAACACTGGCACGAGAGCCTGTTAGATTGCATTTCCGAAAGTAAATTCTCCACGATTTTGTTCCCTGTAGAGTAGACCACTGTTGCACTGAGGAGAAATGATATGCTGTATGAATTGAAGCTATATCAAGGTGTGTTTAATTAAAACCCAGGTTATTATACAATTGGCTACGTATTGTGGCCATTGAGAGATATTTGAAAACTATATATATGCCATTTAAGATAAAACTGACAACCACCAAATGACTGCTGGTACTGTGGTATGGGCTGATATCAAAGTCAATAGTGGCATCTTTACAAATTCACCCTTCAGATCCACTTTTTGTGACATAATAATCAATGTTTTTTTCACATATTGACCAATGAATCTCTGGTAGCAGAATCCAGTTTTCCAAAAATGGATATTATGTCATTTCGGAATGGCTCCCATCTTACCAGCGTTCAAATATACAGGCTCATTGGTTCAAACCGATGATCTTGTTGAGGCTTCAGTGACATGCATGTAATGAAAACTAAACCTTCAATACAAAGATACTCAGATATACAGATCCCCTGAATCTCACACAGCCACGTACAACTTCCCGTTCCTTGACAAAAACCCAACCCCCCCAGTCAGTTTAGCTCTTTAGCAGTATGACATTGCTATTAGAGCCAATGAGAGCAAGAGCAAAGAGAATGCACCTGCGCTTGATGATATAACTATATTATTGGCTAGCCCACGTTGTTTGTTTGAATCCACATACCCTCACTGTCCCGTTGACCATTATTCCCGTGAACGGGCACTTTGTTCTTACATCGTACTCATTTTGCTCTCATGTGTGGGAAACCACACCCCTGTCGGGGGTTTGGGTTTCCTACACCCCCAAGTATGATGTCAGAGCAAAATGGTCGGCGTGTGAATATGGTCAATATCCCCATAGCTCTCCTTTAACCCTCAAATAAGGGGCTGCAGAACTAAGCCGCTTGGTGTGATAGACATTGATAGGAACCACTGTTGTAGATAACATTGTTCATGTTTAGAACACATTACGACATGATGAAACCAACTGTACAGTTTTCTTTATGCATTTTATGTGTTCTGGTTTATGAGGGAATTGTTTTGTAAGAAAAAAAAAAGTCTAATAAAATCTATTGTAAAAATCATGCAGCTGTGTTATGGTGTACTGTAAATCACATTTTATCACAATGTTTAGGGACAGATTTCACGGCACTGCAAGTTTTTTGTTTTGTTTACTGAGACCGTTTTGAATTTACATCCCACACTCTGCTAACATCATCTGCTGATAAAAACTAGATTTGCCTCAATTTATGATTTTTGTAGTTTGGAGAGACAAATTTAAAGAAAAAATCCTGCAATGAAAGGTAGGGTAAGTGATATTTTTTGGTTAAAACAAATAGTTTTTTGTTAAAAGGTTAAAGCACTATATTCTGATAGTAATCATTGCTGTAGAGTATTTGCTCAGTAACAGGGGTATGCATGTCTCTCCAGCTCTTTAATAAAAAAGAAAATACATTTTCATGTGGGTGACAACATTTCAGCCAATCAGGAGAGAGTACCCATTCATCAGCTTCATTTTTATAGTGTTCCTGTTCCAATTTTGTCTGCTCATTTCTTTGTGTCATCACTTCCAATTTCACTTGTTTAATCTGTATCCTGACAAAGTTCTCTATCCTGATTGGATAAAATTGGTATCCCGACCGGAAAATGAATTCTCTGTTTAATAAAGAGCTGGAGAGACATGGAGACTCCTGTTACTGAACAAACACTTTATAGCAATGAGTAGCTATCAGAATATAGAGCTATTTAACACTTATTTTAACCAAAGAAAATCACTTACCCTAACTTGAAGTGAACACCTAAATGAACTAGGTCCAATAACTGAGATCCAATAACTTTTTAACAAGACGTGGCCAAAATGGCAGTATTTTAAAAGACAAATATTACAGGACACAGAAGGCACGAACACTATGTGGCCAGTTATACTTCAGTTTTACCCAGTTATACTTAAGTTATACTCAGCTATATACAGTCAATCATCCTCAGTTATGTCAGTTGTAGTCAGTCCTACTCAGTTCTACTTCAGTTCAATATTGCATAATCAAACCAGAATGAAGGCTATTTACCTTTGTATACTTCTTTGGCAGATGACCATGCCACTCGACAAAAATACCACATTTTAATTAGAATAAATAAATCCCCCCCCCCCCCCCACATAAAAATAATCTCTTGTTGAGTTACTCACGGTCACACTTCAAAGTTAAGCCTGTCTAAAAAACGTTACCATGAAAGATGAAGACCTCTAAAACAGTATCCACTAGACATCACTCCACCTTGAAACTGTTATGGTCGTTAAGACAAGAGGGAATGACAGTCTTTCTATCTATATGAGATTGCCAGATCTTCACAACAAGCAACTATGTGGGATGACCCCTACAATTTCTTGTCCCTGGTCCCTCTGTCATTGATGGGACATCAAGATGCCAGTCCGTCCTGTGAAAGTTAATGCAATCTATAGTCTTTCTGTGTTCAACACGCTCCGACAATCCATGGCCATTTTTCTCACCACAGCCTTGTGCCGAGAGGTGCTGTCAATAGCCTCTCCCTCGTGTGTCAGAGAGAGACAGAGGGAGAACGTTTCCAGAGCAGAACACCACCAGAATCCAATCACACAGACAATTACCATCCTATTCACACCTAGCACAATGACATAGACTTCCCAGGTTAGGCTTTGACAGGAATTGAGGTTCTTGTCAATAAGATGATGTCCCGCAGAATGGAAACAGATACGACAACTGTCACTGGTAATCTGGCACTCTGCATTGTAAAGTCTGCGGCTGATTGGGATTTCAGCCATATTCACATCCTGTTCTTGTGTGTCACGTATATCCATAGGCGATTTTTAGGGGGGGCATGGGGGGCACTTGCCCCTTCTGGGGGCTGGACAATTTTTTCAATTTTAAATATATTTCTTTTTTATATTAAAAAAAAAGTATATATGTCTCATATATAGCTTATATTATGTCCACATATATGCCACATGTATATATGTCTACATATATTTAGAGACATATAGGCAGGCGGCCAATTCCGAATATGTCACATACACTGTATGAGAAACATATATGTTGCATACATAACAATATATGACTATTAAATTGACTATTTACGAATAGCCAAAGAATAAAATGGCTCTTAAATGGTAGGGATCTGCACAAATAGTTACATCATTTAACACACCAAGCATCTCATAATCAGAAATTAGTCCAATTTCAAACGCAGTAGTCTTGGAAACAGGAAAGTGTTTCCAAGGCTACTGCCATGTGCCTTAGCAGCTATAGTCAGAAGAACAGTGATACTTTGTTCATATCCACCTGGGAATGATACATGTACTAGTTGTGTTTTGAGATCCAACACTCAGACCTAAATGAAAAGTTTTGCACACCAGCTGCAGGAGGCTACTACTGTAAAACTCAATAGCTCAAAGAAATATGTTTTGACAGAATGTCTCAGAGGTGGTAGATCTGACCTTAAAAGCCTAGTATTTGTTTTAAATGTCAGAGTCTACAGGCAATGGAAGCTATCAGAGAGCAACCTTAGAAACTGTTCATTGCAATAAGCAGAAACACACCTCTTTGGCTTGTAGCTACCTGACCTGATGACAGCGACCATGTAGGAATGTGTAACTGTCAGAGTGTAAAACTGAAAGACAAATCCAAGTGTTGTCCTCCTTGCAGTGATGGAATAAGTAGGCCTACTCTCACATGTTTTACTTAAGTGAAAGTAGCAATACTGCAATGTAGATATATTCTGTTACAAGTAAATATCCTGTATTCAAAATGCACTTGAGTAAAAGTACAAAAGTATTGGCATCAAAATATTCTACCAGAAGTAAAAGTACTCATTGTGCAGAATATCCCATTTCAGAAGTTTTGAAAATAGCAGATCTACAAGCTCACAATGTGTCGTGGCATTGTGAGCTTGTAGATCGGCTATTTTCAGCCTCAGATGTAGTGGAGTAGAAGTAAAAGTATTGAAAATTGTAAATACTGAAGAAAGTAAAACATACTATACCTCAAACTTTTACTTAAGTACAGTACTTGAGTACATGTACTCAAGTTACTTTCCACCACTGTCTCCGTGTTTGAAACAGCTTTAATGGAACAATGGAACAACAGCTTAAAATACCTCTGCAGGCACAGCCAAACCCATTTTGATCGATAAAGCGGTGGGGGACCAGACCCACAGGAATCTAGACAGGAGTCAAATAGTGCCTGTGTAAATTGCTCTTAGTTTGATTCTTTACTAAAGTACTCGATCGGTGGGATTTGCTGCACGGGTCAATAAAATGGTGACAAGAAAAAGTAGCCTATTACATTATGTAAACCCCACTAATCGGGCATAATGGTCCTCACTTTGAAAACCAGGCAAAAATGATACCAATATTACCAACCATCCCGTAAAATACGGAATCGTTCCTTATTTGGAAACTAAAAGACCATCGTGTTCCGTATTGAAATGTTACGGAATGCACAATGTTCCGTATTTTGGGGTCGTGGAATGACAGCGCGATTTTTATATGAGAGAGAGTATTTCTCACACACACACACACACACACACACACACACACACACACACACACACACACACACACACACACACACACACACACACACACAAGTGCATCTGTCTGCCTACCTATTTGTTTGTGTGCTGTAACGAAGGGCGCTAGGACCCTGGGGGTGCCGATCGCGCGTGCGCGCGTGTATGTGTTTGTGTTTGTGCTTGCCTTGTGTGAGATTTCCTCATTGACGTGTGGAGAAATGTGCGCTGTGTGGCCGTGCGGTGGAAGAGAGCGCCCCGGCCCTTCTTAAAGGAAAATACTTTGTTCTTAAAAACAAACAGTGGGAAGAACAACTGTGTTAAGTCCATGAGTGGAGATGTGTCAGAGCCTTTTGAATCTGCACCTTGTGTCAGACGGTCTGTAGCACGTTAGAACTCCCCTGCAACGCTCTGGACCAGAGCTACTGTATGTCAGAGGGAGCTTTCATAACATGCTGCCACAGACATGCTCAAGCGGGCGAAACAAAATAAGGTGCATCTAATAAGTTGCTGTATGTGAGGTTACGTTAATATATCATACTGTTAGTTAGACACGGACGGGGCTGCAACAGCATGGACTGCACTAACAAGCTGAACAGTGCAATGTTTAATGATTCAAATACTGCAAAGAAAATCCAATGCTGAGATGATAACAGCCCCAACACTGTAAGTAAATGCACCCCCTGTGTGTGTGTGTGTGTGAGAGAGAGAGAGAGAGAGAGAGAGAGAGAGAGAGAGAGCTCAGCTGATTGATGGGAAAATAGCGCTGGGAAAATGGTTGGTTGAAGGATAACATTAAGTCTAATAATGATGTACAGTGCATGTTCTCATCATGTATACTTTACATTACTTAATACCATTTTTCAAATATATATTTTTTTAACATTTTGGACAAAATAGCCAATTGTACATCGAGGTGCCCAGATGTCCCTAGTGCACACCTATCCTGTAGTGTATCCGATCTGAACATGCTGATGTACAATGTGATGTAGTAGCCTAATGCAGGTGTAGACCATTGTGTTTGGTTTGTTTTGTATTGTGTTATAGGTATAATGCATAGTTTTATATTTATTTCGGGGGTTTTGGGGGGTTTGACCCCCCAAAGAATTGTCGAACCCTAGGGGCTGGCTCCCCCAAAATAATTAAATAACATAACCCTAACCTAACCCTAACCCTAACCCTAACCCTAACCCTAAAACCGAAATAAAGTAACAAAAAAACAAACAAAAAAGTATCAAAATCCGCCAAAACCCCGAAAATTTTAGGACAACTGCCATTCAGATGGGGGTCCAATCCATAGTAGTACAGAGTAGAGGTGTGTGGTGTAGAATGGTTGTCAGTGTCACTATCATAATATAACTTTATCTTAAAAATGCATGTGAAATTCACGGATGCTGTTGCTCAATTTATCCACCCCTCCAGGTCAGCTGTGGTGGGACTAGAAAAGTTGTTGTATTACTGTGCCCCTCATGCTTTTGGCTTTAATTTAATTTAATTTAATGTCATTTAGCAGGGACCATCCACAATGCATTTGCAGAGTCTGTTTTTTTTAATGCATTTTTGTGTTCTCTTCCTTTACCTGCAACATTTGAGAGCTCGCCCACTGCGCCCACTCTTTAACTTAAGACTGCCAACAACAACGTTTTTTTTTTACATCTGTCAATCCAAAGCCCAGACCACCAATTATGTCTTTTGACGGCTGTTGTGTGTTTTTAGTTTTTACACTAGATGGCGCTCTTCGTTAAGATATGAGCGACCATTTAATGGACCCTTCGCTAAGCCCCACCCACTCCACTCTGTGACTGGTGGTGCGAAGTTAGTCACAACCAGGCCTGGCAGCGCCTGGCAAGCTCTGCTTCTCACCCATTAACTTGCATGTTAAATGATGGCTTTTCCCCTTAAAAATAATCGATCATTTCAGGAGCAAGAGCTTCAAAATCTCTTCTAAATCTAGTCAACAAGGCCTGCAATAGGCTATTTACTGGACAAATGTGCATGACATTATTTCAATAAACTAAAAACATGGGAAATGTTAGAGGGAGTAATAGCCATGGATACACGACGGTCGACTCTCACGACCGTCATGGATAAACTTCAACCTGGTGTTTGCACTTTCTCCATTTATGGCCCATACATCTACATAAACGTTCATATTTCAAATATAAAGTGCTTATCCCATGGCCACGGATGTTTCATTTATGTACGGGCTCTCAGAAGTACCCGTATCATCCGTATTGTTCAATAAAAAGCATTTTAATCTGATCGGTGGCCATTTTCTCCTTATGCTTTCAACTGAGCGACCCTATCGGTTGGTAGGTGTATTGCACTCTGATACATTATGAGAAAATGGCCACTGATCGGATTAAACTGCTTTTTATTGAACAATACAGAATATACAGGTACTTTTGAGAGTCCTGTGCATAATTGTAACATCCGTGGCCATGGGGTAAGCACTTTATATTTGAAATCTGAACGTTTATATAGATGTACGGATCGTAAATGGAGAAAGTTTAAATACCAGGTTGAAGTTGATCCATGACGGTACAGGAGGTTTCATGTACCGCAGGGTAAGACTGCAGTAGCAGTTAATAAATAGACGAACAAATGAATTAATATACTTTAACGTGCGGAATCCGAAACAAGCAGCGCTGGGATTCTGAATTTTGTTACGATTACGGTGATTAGTAGCCTATTATTGACACCACCTGGGCGAGTGAGTCGTGTAACTTTCCTGACGTTAAGCTGTGTACACAGCCATGCAGCCTTGCAGTTTACGTGCAGATTTCAGCTTGGGAAAAGCAGCCTCCAACGGGTTTGGGTATGTGGTTCATAATCACCATTGCGTTATCGTGGTATTCCTATTCTTGCTATTATGTTGCAAATGATTGTGTGCGGGCGAAATAACATTGACAGCTATGGCAGGTTGCTAAGCTGGCATTGGACAACCGCTTTTGGGGTGGGGTTTAGCGAAGGGTCCATTCTCAGTCACACACAGATCCAGGAGATCATGTGATCGCAAGATCTCCTCCACCATTCACTTCCTGGTTAGCCTATTTGGAAAAATGCCTTTTTCTCGCCTCCCTGGATTTCCTCTGCATTTTTGACGAGACATGCTATATTCATTATAATTTTTTCCGCGGAAGCACAGAGATCGATCATACTGGAGATAAATATTCTGTGACTAGTTGAAAAGGTAAGGAAAACGAAAAATCGCTGGCAGTGGCTTATTTATTTATTTATTAGGCTAAATGTGATGTGACAACACTTTTACTGACTGTTTGATCGTATTAAAAATGTGATAATTTAGTCATTTTATTAACAAGCGACACCATGGTAGTATGGAGTATATAGGTTGGTACAGGTTACATGTCCCTCTGTAATGCCAAATTAGTCGTGTTCTCTGGAGGTTGCCGCCTGAAGTGTTGCCATGTCTGCTTATTTAAGGCGACATTGGGCTTGTTTTTCTGTAAAATTGCTAGTTAAATATTGGTAGTTGCAGGTTGCGTTTTTTTGGGGTCTGTTTGTTGTTTCTGATGTTTAGTTGCTTATTTTGAACTTGTTTCCTAATGTTGTTTAAACCAGTGGTTCACTGGTTCTCAAACATTTTCATGTCAAGGACCCCCAAATTAATATATTTTGTCAACATACCCCCATCTGAAAACATTTTGTGCCAGGGACCCTCGTACAAGATTTGTGTCTAAAATGTTTCACCTTTTTCCCCAAGATTCTTTTGGGGAAAAAAATCTACACGATCTGCTATTTTCAAATAGCCAATGTATATACTGTAGGTTTAAAGTGCTCATGTGTTAGTCGCTTCTTTTGGGCTTGTTTTCATAGACCTGGTTGTTTATTTCTCTCTCAAAATCTGGCAACACTGGCTGCCTGTCTGTAAGAATGACCTAATGACCTGAGCTGAGCCTACCAACTATTGTGAGAAACATAGTTGAACAAACTTTGTGTATTTGCTTTGTAATGTAGGTGACACAGCTGAAATATAACTGGAGAGGACAGTGTTGTTGTTCCTTTAGGACTGGAGAGCTTATTGTCAAAGCACCCTTACTTCCATTAATTTCAAAGCTAATGGGACAGAATGTGATAACACTTTTCCCCAGGGGAATAAAGAAGCAGCTAAGCTGGCTGGGAATAGAAAATGTACACGAAACATGCAATAACATAGCTGCAAGCAACTTATCTAAGTTGCTTGTTGCAGCTACAATAACATCAGTGATGGAAAAATAACTCAAAGGTTTTACTAAAAGTATCAATACTGCAATCAATACTGCAATGTAGAAATACTCTGTTACAAGTAAAAGTAGTACAAGTACAAAAAGTACAAAAGTATTGGTATCAAAATGTACTTAAAGTACCAAAAGTAGAAAGTACTCATTATGCAGAATATCCCATTTGTTCACACGATTTCAAATGTATAAAATGTATACAAATCTTTTGAAAATAGCAGATCTACAAGCTCACAATGCGTCGTATTGCGACACTTTGTGAGCTTGTAGATCGGCTATTTTCAAATGGCCGAAACATATATAGGATTGAAGTAGGTAATGTATTTTTTTGTATCAAAATCTACAAAGTAACTGAAGTTTTAAAATAATTGTATTGGAGTAAAAGTGCTATATTTGCCTATGAGATGTAGTGGAGTACAAGTAAAAGTACTGAAAATTGGAAATACTTCAGTAAAGTAAAAATACTTCAAAATTGTGCAAGTACAAAGTACTTGAGTAAATGTAGTTAGTTACTTTACACCACTGAATAACATAAACAATCATTCCATAACAAAACCGACCACACACAAGCTACAGTATCATTCAGACCAAAACATTTTGCCACAATGTTTGGCATATTATGATTTAAGTGCTTTAGCGGCTATTTGCAATTATAGGCTAAAGTTTAGCCTATTTGCAAACGTTTGTTGGAACTGTTTGTTTTAAAGCAGTCGCTTATTTATTCTCAGTGGTATATGCCTATCCTACAGAACTTTGAACACAGAAACACACCTGTTTATAGCAATGGAGCTTTTTTTACACAATACAGGTAAACACAGCTGAAGCTAATATTATGGGTGTTTCTGTGTACCAACGAGCATCAACTGTAGGCGAGTGACACCTAAAGTAAATGAAACTCTTAAGTAGCCGCCCTATACGGCAGTGGTTCCTAAATCTTTTAGCTCAAGACCCAAAAGATGGAGAGTAACGGCCCCTGCATGCTACCAAACAGGGGCGGACTGAGACCAAAATTCAGCCCTGGCATTTTGGTCAGAACCGGCCCACCCCCCCCCCCGGGGGTCACTGTTTAACCCAGCAACCCTATATAAACTACGCCACTGCTGAATAGCATCCCAGCCCAAACATTAACGTGACTAATAATTTGGCCGCGCGACCCGGAAATGACCGTAATGATCCTAAAACGGGAGCAAATTTTTTTTTTAATATTGTTTTGGGTAGCCCATGGCGGCCTGGTCGGCCTGGAATGGCGCGGCCGTTCTGGAATTGTCCCAAATTTCCCAATGGCCAGCACGTCCCTGCTACCAAATGAGGTGATAGGGTGATTTGATACTAGGCGCACTATAAGATTTGGGGTTGCCAGCTGGCATTGCCTATTAACAGAAGTTTACTGAGTTGGCAGCCTGATCTCCAGAGATTACCGTAACATTGCACGGAACGAGTGCACTTCATTCCGTGGATAGCCGCCTCGGAACTCCCGAATTGCGTGCATATGTACGGCGAGTCCCACGGTGGGCGTAACCAGTCGCAACCCGGAAAAACCCGGAAGCAGAGTAGTCCCCACAAAAAAAATTACGATTCTGTGCCTATCGGTACATAACTCAAACGGCGCTGAGTAGGCACAGGCGAATGTCCCACCGTTCAGGACGGCAACTCGGTCGCCTTAGCTCCCTCGGTGGTCCTTCACGGGGTGACAGTTTGCCTGTGACTGCGCGCCTCCGAAATGGTTTTGTCACAAAGGGAGCGCCGTACCATATGCACGCAATTCGGGAGTTCCGAGGCGGCTATCCACGGAATGAAGTGCACTCGTTCCGTGCAATGTTACGGTAATCTCTGGAGATCGGGTTGGAGTTGGAGTCAAGATCATTTAGGCATTTATAGATGGGTAGTTTGATTGGTAGCCCAGTAGTGCAGCAGTTGGCTTCTGTCAGGTAGATTAGGCTAACTAATTGGCATCAGTTTAGCTGTTAATGCTAGTGCTGGTACACTATGCACACTAGGGGTGGGACGATATATCGATATCGCGATATATCGCGATACTTTCTCCCGCGATGACTAATCGATATAATGCCGAAAAATATCGATATATATATATATATATATATATATATATATTTTTTTTTTTAGTTTGTGATACGTTGTTTTTCCTACTCTGTATTTGTGTAATGATGATTTTGAACTGTTTGGTGCTATTTTATGTGTTTATGAATTGAATACAAGGACTATCGTGATATATCGTTGGTGAAATTTCATGCAATATATCGTGATATCGCAATATATCGATATTTTCAGATATCGTGATATATCGTTGGTGAAATTTCTTGCAATATATATTGAATATCGTGATATCGCAATATATCGAATATCGTCGAATATCGTGATATATATTGTTATCATGGGCCTAATATCGTGATATATATCGTATCGTGAGGTACCCATATCGTCCCACCCCTAATGCACACTGTGGCACTGGTTGATGAATTAATCAAAGTGGGAGTTTTTGAGTGGTATGATTGATGTTTATTATTTTGATCACCGATGATTGAAATCTAATGATGCAAATCATAATGTAAGTTACCAGGGCCTATCTATGAGCTGAAATGAAAAATGTGTTTCACCCTTTTAGAGCATAGCTGCGGTTATAGTTATCACTCTTAATTACTTCCTGTCAAACAAAATTGTCATGTGTGATTACATCAGCAGGTACTAACCAATTAACCATTAATTTTATGACATGCACTTGTCATGCACCTCAATACATTTTCCACACATGCCAGCTGTGGTTCATTACGCTAGACAGTAGACACTAAGGGAGGTGCTACTACAAGTAAGACCCGCAAACGCGGGAAGCGAACGCAGCTCGAAAATAACAATAAGAAGAATCGAAAGGAATGAGCAATTGTACAGAAGTGGGTGGTACAGTTTTTGTCTTTTTTAAATTGTTATGTTTGTTGTTTTGTTTTCTTTGTAAATGTTTTTTGTCTTTGTAGTTTTTGAAATGTGTTTGGTTTAGGCATGTTGCAGGCTGTTGTGCATTTTAATCTGAGCATTGTCTACATTCCTGGTGGTGCACTCTGGCGCACTCTGGCGGCTGCACACAGGCAGTGCACGCACGTGAGTCACATGGTGGCGGCGAGCCAATGAGAGCGTGCACACAGAGACGCAGAGACGCAGAGAGACAAGCAAGGTTGCATAGTAAGCTGCACTTGGGCGGAAGCGCGGCTTCGCCGCGCCTCCTTCCGCGTTCGCAATCATCGCCCTTTACAATCAATTTTTCAAAGCTAAATACTAAAATATTGTTATGAAAATATTTTAGGCAAAAAATGATCAATTTGCCTTGTGGTAACATAAACTTGATTCAGCACTGCCTTGTTGGGTATGTTTAACTTTGTGGACTGACATGACATCCGGGTTGGTTTACTCTCACAATACGATTTCCGTTTGTCTTTAAGGCTACCGATAATTAACCTGACTCTGTCAAATGGAAGAAGCTTGCGACACACATTTTGTTTCACAGCCTACTTCCATCTGAGACTCCTGAAGCAGAATCGATGACAGACGGCATTTTCATTTTTTTCAAGCTACTTGGCAGGTGATTGGTTCTTTTTTTTTTTTTTATATAATTTTTATCCCACGATTTTGTAACCCATATTATTTCACCCAGTGCCAATTGCCTATGTAATCCTGGGCGCTACTCTCCCTCTGCCAGCCTAGGGAGAGCCCAAGCTGAAGCTCATGCCTCCTTCAATGCATGAGGAGCAAGCAGGCCGCTTCTTATCACCCGACAGGGGGGAGGTTCCCTGGTTAGACGTAGCACGTGGAAGGAACACGTTATTCCAACTAGTTCCTTTCCCCTCCATCAGGCGCCCTGGCTGACCAGGGGGAGGCAGTATAGTGACCAGGATTACTGCATGTTTTTGTGAGGGTATTAACTACCCTAGGAGACACGGGGAGAACATGCAAACTCCACACAGAAAGGCCCTTTCACCAACCCCACCTTGGTTCTAACACGCAGCCGACCGGGCAGCTTTACTCCCTGAGCGATCCCAGACCTCCTTCCTGAAATCAAATTCAAATGAGAGTTCCGGAGGGAGGGGGGTTTACCAGGCTAACCGATAATAAGGAAGTGCTATACAGTTCTACACTGGAAATGTGGGTTTTATTTTGGCTCTGGTGATGGTTGGATTTGACCAGAATTTTCTCATGTGATATCATATCCAGGTTGGGTTTAACATTTTAGGTAGGTTCGGACAGAATGATATTTATTGTCACATCACAGGTTTACAAGTGTAAAACTGTGGGTGAAATTTAGTTTTTGTGCAATTTCCATAAAAAAAGAGAAAGGAAAGAAGAAGAAGGGGGTTAAGGGGAATAGAGAGAGAGAGATGAATAAAAAACAACAATTTATCTACATATTTACACATAGCATATCCATCTGGTGCACCTGAGGTGAGAAATAAGTTGCGGTAAGTGAGGTAAGACAATCCGTGAGCAAAGCAGCAATGGCACAATGCCCCGTAATATGAATAGACAATCTTTAAATGATGAAAAAAGTTGTCAAGATAACAAAACATAATGGATGGTGCGGAGGTGAAAACATAGAGTTAGAGAGTAGGCTTCTAGCTCTAGGTCGAAGTGTCCTTGAGCAAGACGCTGAACTCCTAATTGCTCCCGATGAGCAGGTTGGTGCCTTGCATGGTTTCCTCCTCCATCGGTGTATGAATGTGTGTGTGAATGGGTGAATGTAATGCACAATCTACTGTATGTAAAGTGCTTTGGATAAAAGCGCTATATAAATGCACCATTTACCATTTATAGTGAGGTTTGTTTTATACCTAATGAATGGAAACCATAACGCTGTTTTCCATCTGTGTTACTTAGGCTACATGTGACTGGAGTCAAAACAGTCCAATTACAGTAGACACACTCCCTGTATCTCTATCATCAGGCTAGCCTTATGTCAGTACTCCAGGTGTTGCTTGTTTTCTCAGGAATCTGTTATATCTATAATTTGCAGTGCCCAAAAAATAAATTGGCAGTGGTAATATAAAAGACAGGTGGTGCAGTCAGGTTAGCCTCATGCTGATGTGACAAGTAGCCAAATTACTGTCACCAAAGCTGAGTTGCACACCAGTGCTATCATTGTTGATACCGTCGTTGTCGGGCAGAAACCTTGTATCTCTCCATATTTCATCTTTTTGTGTGTTTTTCATAAATTAATGCCCTATTTTATATTTAGTCATATGACAGTGTCATGCAAAAGTGGCAGTCGCTAATCTGCAAGCCCCATGAGACGAGTTATGAGCATTTAGATCTGTAATTTTTTGCTATTTATTTATTTTATGTTGAAAAGACAACAAAAAAGACTGTTGTAATAATTATGTCTGGAATATTGTCTGCAATACAGTGTCAACCTGATGACACTGACAGTGAGTGTCATCAAATCAACAACATAAGACCATGGAAGAACAAAGAACAAAAGATCCGAGCACTCAAAAAAAAGGATGTAAAATTAGAATAACTTCAGATTAAAAATGGCAACATGTTTCGACCGGACTGTTCTTCTTCATCAGGTCTTCATCAGCACTCTCGCCCCGATGAAGACCTGTCCGCTCAAAACATGTTGTCATTTTTAATCTCTATATTAAAATAAAGTTATTTTAATTTTGCGAAATTTGCCAGTTTCTCTGAGATCTTTTCTTCGGTCACTGTTCCTGTTGATCCTACAAGCACCATCATTCTACTTTTTCCCCCTTTGTTTCACTTTTTAATCTCTGTTGAACTTTTGACAAACCATTGTACACACTGTACTTGAGCTACTGTATATACAGTACGCAGATGTGACTTATGTTCATTGGAATGCCTTCTGAGGGCAGCATTGAATGTCATTGGTTCTCCAACACAGATAGACGTATACCTCTGGACATGAGACTCACATTGACTATTAGCAGTGGTTCTTAAACTTTACTGGATCAGGGCTCACTTGGAAATCTCAAACGCGTTCGCTGCCCACTCATCTGGTCAGATGGGTGGACCGCATGCATTTTCAGAGCATGTTTATTTAAATGATCAATCAAAAAGTTGCTATTCATCACAATGATAACACATTTTTCAAGGTTTTAAAGAAAACATACAGAGAAGGTATTTATTTTACTTGAATGTTTTAATATTAATGTTATATTATCAATCTTACTGTTTTTCCAATTATTTGGGGGCAATATCCTCAAGGCCCAGGCCCAAAGGTTGAGAACCACTGGACTACAATATTATAGGCTATTCATCAATTAGTCCACCACCACCTGCCATCCAGCCCCTGAGTGGATTATTGGATTTCAGAATGTCGCTATAAGGGACAAATCCATATCATCACTGTAGATGTGCCAGTGGAGGTGTTCTCATTATCAGATACACTATACAGTAGACTAACACTCACTCCGGATGTACTGGCTTTGAAATGTGACAGAGATTTTGATAGAGGGATGATCTATCTATCCGTGTCCCTGGGTTGGGGTCTGTCACTCTCTGCTGTTGTCGTGCTTTCTTGTGTATCACACTTACATGTAGGCAATGCAGCAATGCACGCACACATGCGCTGATTGACAACACACGCACGCACGCACGCACGCACGCACGCACGCACGCACGCACGCACGCACGCACGCACGCACGCACGCACGCACGCACGCACGCACGCACGCACGCACGCACGCACGCACGCACGCACGCACGCACGCACACACACACACACACACACACACACACACACACACACACACACACACACACACACACACACACACACACACACACACACACACACACACACACACACACACACACACACACACACAGACAGTGGTGTCAGTTTCTGGTAAAAGGGTTTCCATTACTTTCTGACATCTTAGCAGGAGTAATATTTGAAATGTTGTCTTGTGTCGTCAATTGAGCCATATAGAATACTCCAGCTATGTAGGCCACAGAACCTTCACTCTGAGCGCCTGAGTGAATTGAATGGCACCATTGAGATTGGCACAGCCAACTGAGATTGGAATCTTTTTTTTTTTCTCGCAATATGATAACGAGGTTTTGTTTACAGGCCCCAAATCTAGAGGAATCTTGTATCTTCAGTCCCTTAGAGGCTAAACTTTTGACTCTGTGGTCCTTCAGTTCAGATGTCATTCAGAGATGAATATGTAATAGCTGTTACATACTGTACTGTACAGCTGGAGAGGAGAGAGACAATTCAGTGAAACTTTTTGGCTGGGTCCCATCCATCCCTGAATGTCTACACAGTAACCATTGTCGGTATCATACTGTATATGGCATTTTTCGACTACAAGAACTAAGCGAACCGTGCTGTGCTGTGAATCATATTTCACGGGGTCTACTCTGGACTTATTTCCATACACTACGGTTCCGTTTCAGATAAGGTTAAGGCTTCATTTGGGCCCTGCTCAGGAGGTAGTACTAACCCTGAGTTCAGAAGTTTCAAAACCTTTCTAAAATAGCAAAAATAGTAGCTTTTGTATGACTTATTTTATGACGTACCTCCCCGTTCAGAGGTGGTTGGAGTTATACAGTAATAGAAATACCAAAAACCCTCACAGAACCTCACGCCTTCTGGAAAGTTTCAGGTTATGAAAGGTCCTGGGTTACCTCTCGTAGTCAAAAAGAGCCAAAAAGAAGTATAGACTGGTCCTAAGCCCCCTAATTTATTCACGGCCACCTTTAGGACTTTGCTGGGAGACCCGATAGCGCTTGTTGCTATGGATACCATATATAGTCTAACCAACACATCTTCATATTGAACAAACGTGTCACGGAGACCCCCATTGATTGATGACTTCCTCTTCCATGTGTGACACAGAAATACAGGGTTGCTATGAGTAGAATTGTCCGTTCTATCCATTCATGTAGGCACGATACGTTGGCTTAGACTTAGAGAATGCATGTTGAAAACAAAACAACACAACAAATTTGTGAACTGATTGGCGTATCTATCACCTGAGACATTTGTGTGTTCATTCTTCCTGTTCCTGCAAATAGGACAGACCTTTGTATCGCATATTCTAGTCCCACAGCAGATTCATCCAGCCAGTTTGAGCCAATTCAGCCTCCTCTTCTTTAAGCAAATATATCTAATGTTTATACACTAGAGTTTCGTTAAACTAGAGTTAATGTTGGAATGCATGTTTGCAATAATCTGCTAATGTACTGTACCAAACTTTCAGTTAGTTCTGGAATTCTGAGTGGAGGGGGTCCCCTGCTTAATGGTTGATAATGGACCCTTGCGGGCCTGTAACTCAGAGAAAATTGAACCAAATGGACCTGTAAGGATCCATTTGTTCACTCTGAGTTAAATTACCACTGAGGATGTTACAGTCCCAGAGACAAAATGAGACTAATGCAGATCAAACTGGGAGTCCTTGAAATAAAACAAGCTTGACAATCACTGAATTGTACAGTACAAGGCTCTCACACCCAACTAATGCTGGGTTTGCCTAGCCTTGTTCCTCACCAACAGAAGTGAATGACAAGGGTGTGTTAGAAATCAGACTCATACTGTAAGTCAATATCATCTGAGCACACAGAACTGATGTTGGATCACAATTAAAGGTATTGCACACATTGGCTATTTTTCATTAACGCAATTAAGTTGTTGGAAAAGACCTGATCGAGAAATGCCTCTGTCTGTGTGTCAGCATAAACTGAGAACACTGTCAGCATGTCTGAATTACTGTCACCAAAACAATTTCCTGTGCTTTTATCAGATTTGGCACTTAAAATGATTCAGATTCAGATTATGGCAATTATTTAAAAATAAGCTCCTCTACTGTACATCTCAGCGAGAGCCACAAAATTCCATACAAAAGCCGCATATGGCAGTTTATTGTGGTACGACTAAAAAATGTCACCACTCATTAAACATCCGTTTCCAGTTGAACCAGAAATGTCCTTTGGGGTGGCTGTGGTCCAAACCCATTTGGAGCTGCACAGGTTCTGGCTCATCTTCAGTAGGCAGTCATCCAAGGCGAGCTTCTTTAAAGATGGCAGATTCCTACTGTACATAGGCGAGAGAGAGAGAGAAGACAGAAAATAAAGACAATAAAGACAGGCCTACTAATCGATACATAAACACATAACCTCACATGAAAAATATAGACAAAACAGTTTTTCTGTCATACAGTGAACTACTTATTTTGGGCATATCGTTATAGGTGAAAATCCACAATAGGTCGCATTGTGAGCATGAAGACCAGCTGTTTTCGTCATACGACAGTGTCAGGCTTAAGTGGTTAAAATAATTAGTTTTGAGTGTGTGTAGATACAGAATTATATATCAGATCAGTAGTTTTCTAACTTTTTAAGCCCAAGGCACACCAATTGTCAAGTAAAGATCTCAAGGCACACCTCCAATCATAGCACAAATAGCCGATCTATGAGCTCACAACGCATTGCAATGTGACGTTTTGAGTGTGTAGATCTTAAATTGTAGATTTAGACATTTATTTTGAAAATATTTAAAAATAAAAAATAAAAATCAATTACGTTTTTTATTTCCTGCATGTCTAAAAGAGGGCCCCCAGGTTGAAATATATAATTTTTTAGGCCTCTGTATATTGAGAAATGAGTGCGCACAAAGTACTGATAGTAAATAATAATACAGAAAATCATAACTAGTTGTATATATTGCAATAGTAATGTGTTTTTTTGTACAAAATCCCAAGACACACCTGGACCGTTTGAGAAGTACTGTACTAGATAAAGATTCACATCACTATGACACTCGTCCCTTTCAGAGCTCCTACGCTGTCATTCCTGTTTATAATGATTGACCACCTTCTGACCGTGACTCTGTGAGTGGCAGATAATCACCACGTGCCAAGACATCCAGGTATGTCAACCAACAACATGACACATTATTTTAACATTTTGACTTTATGTTTAGAGATTTTCTGCACCGCCTGACAGGACAAGCTTCAACAGCAATTCATTATTAATGTAGATTGCATATAGAGTGACATGTATTGTTAACATATCTTGAACTGTCCCTTCACAAGATACATATCCTGTTTTAGTTTTTAAAAGTACACCCCCTGGACATGACGCTAGTATGTCGCAGGGACATACCCCCAATCCAACACACACTGAGTGCCAAGCAGGGAGGCACTAGCGTGGAAACCAGACGAATCTGCCATTGCAAAAATTGGTCTGGCACCGCTCAGTTATGATTGGATTTCACTCCCTCCGAAGTAGTGAGAGACCAATCAGGGTCCAGTATGCAAATATTTGGCGGGTTTATCACCAGAGGCATTTATTCTAATTCGCTTCGAAAATGCAGGTTCCACACAGAGAGTCCAGACTAATATATTAGTCTGGCCATGCCAGGCTAGGGAGGCACTGGGTCCCATTTTTCAGAGTCTTTGGTATGACCCGGCCAGGGATCAAACCCTGACCTCGCAGGGTGGACACTCTAACCACAAGGCCTCTGAACTGGCAACAGTGGCAACTCAAAACGATTCTGATCCAATTCTATGTCATATTCTGTGATAATTTCCTCTCAAATTATTTACTCAAAATTTGAGATGATGTAAATTCCTGTGGACTCTGTTGAATCGTATTAGTACATTAGTGCCAAGTGATAAAAGGCATTCTTTATGTATATTTGTTAGGAGGCAGAAACAATTAATTAAAACAGATTCCACAAGTCAAGGAAAATTATAAAAGGAGGGGACAAAAGCTTAACTATTACATAACTTGTAAATAAATGGGAGAGCGGAAAAAAGAGACAGACAAGACTAATGTCTTATTATGTGTGTTGTTGTTGTGATTGTTATGCAGATTGGAGTGTTGTTGTGTGGGAAAAGAGGGTTGTTGACTGTTAGCCTAAATGGATGCATTGTATAATTAAAATGTGTAAATCAGTGCATAGAATAGACAAGCCTATTAAAAAAGATGAGCATAAAAAGAGCTTGTTGTGTCACACTTGTGCAATGTTTGGCGGTATTAATTGTTCTTGACATGCAAATCATGTTTTACTCCTATTGTATTCAGTAGTCATTGCTCTCTAAAAATCATTTTGTGCTCATCTATGGCAGCTGGGGATGTGGCCTGAGTGGGTGTGAGACTGCTGGTTTGAATTGTTTTCCAGTCCGGCCATGGACTTACATGGATATTATCACTCACTGGTAATTTGCTTGACGTTAAAACTAAACAGGATTTCCCATTGCAGTGCTAATGTAAATTGGCATTGTATACATTACACAAAGCAATTCAACTAATCTAATTGTTTCATGTATTCCACTACAGTATGTCTGTGCTTGCAGCCATCGTGTTATAGTATGTAGAGTTTATTTATATGATTAACCACTTTAGCCCTGGTGTCAGATATGTTTTGGGGAAAAGAAACGAAAAAGAAAATAGCTGATCTACAAGCTCACAATGTGTTGCATGATTGCATCGTTAAGCATTGTGAACTTGTAGGTAGGCTGTTTTTGCTATTTTTGAAAGATATGTTTAATTAATTAAATGATTGATATATCAGAGCATAGCATTTCTTTTCCACCTTTTAAAAGTTTTATTGACATCTTAAATGGATGCCACAGGTATGTGAGTAATGGTGGAACTATTTGGATTCTGTGTGCATAGTAAACATCATTCACAGGAGCTGTGCTGTAGTCGATCCTTTTGCATTTCATGCCCTTTTCATTAGCATTTCATGCACTATTGAGTCGCCATACCACAGTTTGGCTGGCTGATTATTATACCGCAAGTCAGTGGAAGACAGGACAATGCAAACCTTAAATTGATGTACTCAGAATTCCCCGTATGGGGTTTCACCATGTCTGTTATTGACATCTCAATCAGATATGGCTGCCACAAATATGTGATCGATGAGAAGACGTTGCCTTGCTCCGGGCTCCAACCGCCTCCATCATCCTCTCTCTCTGTCTCTCTCTCTCTCTCTCTCTCTCTCTGTCTCTCTCTCTCTCTCTCTCTCTCTCTCTCTCTCTCTCTCTCTCTCTCTCTCTCTCTCTCTCTCTGTAGTTTTACTAATCAGTGTTGTGCTTGTTTTATGCCACACCCCCAATAAATGATATGATGTTAATCCATGCCTGACAGACGGGTGGAAATGAGTATTGAGAGAAATTAGTAAATCACATTTTAACAAGGCCGTCTGTGGTGATATAATAAGGACTAATGACAGTACTGTTTCTTCTTCTTTTTTTTCTTTTTGTGCTGCTGTGCTGACAGTGTGCTGTTCTCCTAACTGGGCTCCACTTTGAGCCTGGCAGACAAGGAGATGCAGGGTTCTACTGTAGTGGACAAAAGTACATTTATACTCTATTTGTACATTTCTAGGAATGGAAAAAAGTACATTATGAATTAACCACTTAAGCCGTATTTTAAATATAGTGAAAATAGCAGACCTACTGTACAAGCTCACAACTCGTGACGGTGCGTTTGAGCTTGTCGATTGCCTGTTAATTGAACATTTCTGACATTTATTTTAGTTATTTTGGAAAATGGAAACATTTCTATATAGCAACGCAACAAAGTTAAAAAGAAAATGCACTTTGTAATTTGTTCCTTTGAATACTTCAGTCATTTTAAAGCATGTACTTTTGAATCATATGGCCACATTTTTGACTAATAAAGTATTCAATCACTCAATCAATCAATCAATCAATCGATAGAGCTTTCAGCGATGGAGCTTTCAGTGTGGCAGGCACTGGTCTGGCAGCCCCAGCCGTCTGGAACTCTCCCCATGGAGATTTGCCAGACGCCAACATTGGACTCTTTCAAGTCCGCACAGAAGAGACACTTGTTTACTCAGGCTTTTGGGAAATAGTTTGTTTATTTTTGTAATTGTAAAGCGTCCTTGGGTTTTTGAAAGGCGCTATGTAAATTCAAGTTAATAATATTGTTATTATTAATCAATCAAATACTAAATGGGTGTCACAAGGCCATGAGTGTGAATCATCCTGTGGATGACTCATTACTTTATTTTACCATTAATTGCACTACATCTGTTTTATTACAGCACCTTGCTTTTATCATTAATTGCACTACATCTGTTTTTCTTATGGTCTTCTTTTTATTCTTGTCTTTGTCTTGCTCCCATAGACCCCAAGATTTATTTTTGACATTTTGTGCTTTATTTCAGATAGGTCAGTGACAGTGTAGACAGACAGGAACCAAGGGCAGGGACAGAGGGTCGAATTCTACCCCAGGTCCTCTCACACACATTGTCCATGCACCCCCCCCCCCCCCATTCAGAGGCCCAATTTAACTTCCGATCAACTTCATACTCGCTGAGTGAGGACCCAGGGCAGTGTCGTTAATGAATCGAACGGATGAGTGGTTCTCCAGAATGGGAACTGCACTAGTGTGGTTGCACAGTATTGTTCTTGCTTAGCTTTATATATAGAGCAACCCCAAAAGTTTGCTGAGTTTCTCCTCCCACAGTTTCGTGGCAGACACAGGTCATTATGTCAAATCGACTGGCTTCATCGCGAATAGTGTGCCTGTATTTTTGCTAAGAGATTTGTTTCCCGTAGACATCTATGGGAAATTTGATTCTTTAATACAGAAAATAAAACATTTTTTCAATATAAATTTTGATTTAATGTTTTGTTTAATGAAATTGTTCAATTGTGATTAAACATAAATATCAAACATATCAGACAGTCTACATTCCCAAAAGGAAATGCATGCGTTTACTTCGGTCTGACCAGAAGCAGTTCATGAATGACCAGGGCACCCGCTGGCCTAGCGGTCCAGGCGCATACCACATACGCTGGTAATCCAGCTTGACAGTTGCGGGTTCGACTCCCGATATTGACGACCTTTGCTGTGTGTCACCCCCCCATCTCTTTCCCCATTTCCTGTCAGCTACTATCCTATCAATAAAGGCAGAAAAAGACCCCAAAAATATCTTTAAAAAAAACAAAACGTGAGTGACCAGAGGGGGCTAGAGGGCCTCTGATATCAAAAGTAGAGGCGTGGATCCCCTTCACAAATCCTCCCAGGCAAATGCAACCCTGCCAATCCCAATATATTAAACCAAAGACAGACAAGAGGCAAAATAACCCCACAAACACACAGAGGAGGGAGGGGATGAGTGGCAGAGGGTGCAGGGAAATGGTGCCCCTAATGGATTCAGACCAAAATAATTCCATTCTCAGCCCGCTGAGGTGTAGCATAGAAACATCCTGACAGATCTCCCTGGGGCAGGGGGATGCAGCGAAGCTTACACAGGCTCTGCTGTGATTGAAAACCTTGACCTCCTCCTCCACTCTTGAAGGGCCAAGTTGCAGAGAATTGGCTTGATGCACGAGCGTCGGCGAGGGGAAATGAAAGAGGGTTTGGGGGCCAAAGTGGATGGATTCCAAAATGACAGCCACTTAAGGAACATCCTAATTATCAATTAGATGTGGCATTAGGGAAATTAGACACAGATGAGGCCGTAATGAAGCTGAATTGGAGTCGCTAGATTGTGATCTGAAAGTTATTTTATGTCAATTACACAAAAACTCTTTAATTGTAAACTTGCTTGCTACATAAGTGGCTGAGAGCTGTATATGTCAACTATGTGTCAAGAAAGACTCACTGCTGTATAGTGCTAAGAGGATGGTTGCATGATTGTAAGAGGTAAAGACATTTTATTCCACAACGGTCACAATGTATTCCTTATTTTGTATACACTTTGTGGGAAATGGGCTTAGATTTAAGTACAATTATAGCCTAGTTTGTACTGGTATGTGCTGGGATATCTACTGACATGGTGGAACGCTACTTGAACCATGCAAAAAAAAACAAAAAAAACATTCAGTAGCCTATTAGGGTTTGGTTCCGCTAGTTGGTTCTGGTTTGGAACAGTGTCCAAGTTTGTAAAGTACCCAGGTTTGTTTATTTCAAAGTTTAATAGCTATCTATAATTTTTACCAATTTTTACCCCCCGCGTAGAAGTACATGCAGCGAAAAAGATCATCCTCCCTGCCCAGCTGCCTTCTCCCGAATTTCCCCTGCGAAATGCGTTTTTCTAGACACTTGGCCAAACCGGGTGCACCACAGTGGATTCGAACCCGAGGTGGCGGGCAGGTACATTACCCTGCGCCACCTGAGCGTCCAGGCAAAAGCTATTACAGTATGTTACAAACACAGACCCCCCTTACATAAAAAAAGATTTGATAAAGGATTCAGTCTGTTTTTGATTCAATCAGCAGATTTAATACTGGATTCAGATTCAATAAAACGCTTTCATACTCGAACCCCCAGTATCGTGCTCTGAAGTTCTCTCCCACACAACCCACACACACTCTGTAAATTTGGCACAAAAAAAAACAAAACAAAAAACACTTGTGCTGTATGTTATTGATGCGTTCTCTCGGCTGTAGACAGAAGCTGGCCAACGAACAAAACAAAATTACAGGTAGGGGTAAAATGGTCCTGAAGCAATCCAAGCAAGCTTGTCAAACGCTCTCCTACAACAACCCTTTTGGCAGCTTTTGTTGAGGAAGGCTCTTTGTCAGGTGATCCTCGTTCACATTATTTCTGTTCAGACAACACAGCATAAGTAGGTAATCGTCAAAGCGAATTCTACTCCAAATACACCTCCCGCGCTGAGGTGCAACTTGAAAGTTGATTTTCATCGCTGGCTTTTACTTTGCTGGATGGTTGTGTACAGTACATACACTGCAGCGAACCAGTGAACCTGTTCAGGTACTGACAACCTTTTAAAGAGTTTCGAAGGCTTCATGACATTACACGGAAATACAGTCAAGGCATTACTGTAGGTGAAGAGGTGTGTGTGTGTGTGTGTGGGGGGGAGAGAGTCAGAGAGAAGTCAGCTCCTGGAAGTCCGAGTTCTCCAACAGCTCACGAGACAGGCCTGCTCTTAGGACACAAAGACAGCCTAAGAAGAGGTATAGTTGAATTGTACCTCATATAGGCCTACGTACCATTAGAGCCCGTCCAATGCCAGATTCTAGTCCTAGACCACCAATTACCGATGTTTTGAACCGATTTTGAAAATAGTCATCTTATTCAACCACTTAGCCACTTAAACCCCATATGGTTGAGCCGAGTTCCTCAGGGCCCTATGCTAGTGTCTTTTCAGTTTTAGCTGATCGATAAGCTGATCGATAAGCTCACAACGCGTTTCAGTGAAAGTTTCCCCCCCAATACGGATGCTGGGGCTTAAGTGGTTGAGCCTTGTTCAGACATTTTCAAAAATAGACAATCTACAAGCTCACAACGCGTCTGTGTGAGCAGAGACATGAGAGGAAGGAGTCAGACCGTACAAGACTGTCAGACTACGACAGCAATATGTTGCTGTCAAAGGTCAATTGATATATCATGGAGGGGCTCATGATTTGACCACATCTAAGTTTAATGCATTTTTCGTCGGACACAAGAACTGTAATTGCAGCATCAATCACACATTGACCCCACTGTTCATTTCAGAGTACTGCATTAGTGCCGCCCATTATTTATTAAGCTTCCGCAGGGAACAGACACATCTTGATTGAACATAATTTCACCTGACAGTCAGCCAGGCCCTCACCTGTCCACACCACCTTGAGCTCTAGGTATTTATAGAGCTTCAAAGTAAATGCGGGGAATGAGCCTCATTATCGCTGCTTAACCAGCTGATTTACACACCTGCCGTTTGTATGGGATGTTGGAACGAGTTGCGTTTTCAACATCTGACACGTAATCAAGCGCACACACCTCTGATGGAGGCACTAAGCTGTGTGGCGGTGATGTCAGCTCATTGACAGGAGCTAGAAATAATGCTTCCTCTCTGTCAGCTGTAATGTCTCGTCTTTGTCAGACAGACGGATTGAGATTCAGCGTTTCCCTGTTCCTTTTCTGCCGGCGAGCGAGTGGGGGTCCTTGCAACTGATGCAAGGACAGACTGTTGAGTGTATTGGTTGTGGCTCGTTGTGGGAGTTGATGGTGGCTCCCTCATGTGGATGTCGGTTGTCGGACCTAGGGGGCTGGGACTTGAGACCTTCTGTATTTCATCCAATAATGTCCTTGTGTTTGATCTAACAAATTATGAGTTTAAAAGTTGTATTAAATGTAATGTTTTAATAATGCAACAAAAAAAGAAACCACATTTGGGAATACAAAGGCAGAGAACGGTTATTTTCTCTTCTCTTTCAATCCATTGTTGCTATAGCACCTGTAAAATAGCCTACGGTAATTTAGATGTATCTCTTTTAAGACTGACAACAACACTAGCTAACTTTTGCCAGTATTTATAACGACAAACAGCTGTCATCGCATCGTTTTGTGACAGCTGTGCTAATTCAGTGAAATTAACCTGTGTGTTCACTGTCATGAGCAATTAGGAGATATTATGTTGGATACGTTACTTTTTTCCCTTCTAGTTCTGATGAGGACAATTAATTATTATTGTAATGAGAATTAGATGAGTGCACAAACACTTAATTGCCAAGGGCACAGAAATATCACGTATGGAAATGTTTTTATTTTCTTTGTTAGTTTTATACATAGTTAGATGTAGTACTATAGATTTGGCATCTAAACTGACTTGAACAAGAAATAGTAAATTAGGGCTGCACACTGTAGAGTAAATAAGTATGCGATGTGCAACAGTGTTGATATTGCAATGGCAATATGGGATGCGACAAAACAAAGATTTAAGTGTACAATTTCAGTGCTGGGTACTGCTGAAAAAGAGCAGTGTCTGCTGAGTGAACCTACCTGGGGTCCCTAAAGGTTACGTTTAAATCATCCAAAACTTCTCAAAATGTTTTAAAATATTAAAAGTCAGGCACCACTTTGGTCAAATGGCAATGATAAATGAGAATAATGTATGCCCAGTAGGCCCAATTACATGTACATAATTTTTGTTCATTGATGTGTGTGCTGCCTTTAAAGTCCAGTTAAAAGTCAAATATAAATTAGTGTATTGCAGTTAGCCTAAGAATGATGATAAGACCCAGCGTAAAAGATGAATTAAACTCACCTTACACCTTTCGATTGAAAAAACGGGTGGAAAAAGTCCATTGTCTTAATAAGGATGAAACAGAGTGGGGTAAAGAT
Organism: Gymnoscopelus braueri; assembly: GCF_963280865.1. Taxonomy (NCBI): domain Eukaryota; kingdom Metazoa; phylum Chordata; class Actinopteri; order Myctophiformes; family Myctophidae; genus Gymnoscopelus; species Gymnoscopelus braueri. The sequence goes on along the minus strand of NC_137609.1, from coordinate 30,374,894 downwards.
TTAAATAGTCTCTCAACCTCTTGTCAGGTTATAACTGGTATAGACATGTGCTGTATTGGATGCAATAAATCTATTAGACTGTAGGCCAAATAAAGGTTGGTGATATTGGAAAAATCATTTTACTCCCAATTTGGTCATTATGCCAATTCCTGAATTCCCCACACACTTGTCTAGTCTTGTCACTGCTGACCCGTACTGGTTGGTCCTCTGACCAGTAGGTCCTTTGGATGGTATTGAAACTAGGGCTGCATCTATTGATTATGTTCCTAGCGATTATTCTATTGATTAGCCTACTTTTTCGATTAATCGAGGAGCACTTCATGCAAATCAAGTAACCACTTCAACCCTAATATATACTTGGTCACACGACGGTGTCGTGCAAAAATAGTTAATGTAGGTGATCTACAATTGATTAGCTATTTTGAAAGTTTTTGCCTATAATGTCATGCCCAAGCTTGTTGATCTGTATTTTTAAATATCCTGAGTATAAAATGCGGTTAAAGTGGTTAAATTGTTCCTCATTTTGCTGGGGACTCCCTGGAACCCCTTCAAGAACCCCTGGGGGACCCTGGACCCCACTTTGAAAAAAACTGCCCTGGACTTAAACCTTTTTGGCACAGAACCGGCTTCATAAATCTCAGCCAAGCTGGCTGTTCAGACTGATATCGCAGGACCCAATGAGTGTATTGCTGGAATTCATATTGCAATGATGAAAGTACAATCCAACATGCAGCATTTGTTTTTTTAAGACCCAAGTTCTGTTCACTGATTTAGTTAGGTGATTTTAGGTGTTTAGTATGTGGTCGGAAAATGGTGATTGTCCAATCACCATTTGATTGGCGATTGTGATTGTCCAATTATCTTTTGCTGGTCACATACAAAAAGTGTCTGCATAATGTTGTATTGTTGCTGTCGGGTGGAAACCTTGGCTCTCAAACTGTTCAGAAATCAGAAAAATAACCTGTGTTCCAATGGATCCAATGTAGTTATTATAATTTTAATACTTTTCATTGGTTCACCCAAACCCACACAGACCTAATCAAACCCACACAGACCTAATTACTTTCACTTTAAAAATGTTTCAAGTACAGCTAATTCACGTAAAAATCATGAAAAGTTGACAGACATGCAAAAGTGTAACTTTTCAGCTACAGTCACCTTTTTGAACCCAAATGGGGCAATTGTGTGACACCTGACCCAAAATAAAACGACATGTTGTCACCTTTTTCACCTCGGGCTGTTTGCATGCCTGAGATACGGAGATACAAGGTTTCTGCCCGACAACAACGATATGGATTATTGATAAAAGAGTGGGAACGACTAAGCCTATGAGCCAATTATAAAATTGTTAATACTGCTTGTGTAATACTGTCTATTGGCAACAAGAGAAGATTGCATAAAAACTCCATACACATCCAAGCACTATACGAATAGATTATTTTTGTTATCCGGAGTGTAGCAAAATCTATATAATTGGATGGTGACAGCAGTATAATATGAGATATGACACTCTACACCATTTCTACCTGAGATGATGTACATCCTAATACTCTTGCATGATAGGTAAAGGTCTCAATTAAAATTCATAATTAAGTCTCTCCAGTTGACACATTTACAATTTCTATGGCCACGACTGTCTTGACAAAGGACACGATCACGGCCATAGTCATATTTCACATTTATGAGAATACCCATAGACAGTCATTATAACTTTGGCTCACACATACACGTGGCCCCGCATCGGAAATCTTAGCCCCCAATCCCTGGACTCTGATTCACAACAGCTATGCCCAAGTGAAAAAATAAATCTATCTTGTTCTCAGTTGCCAAGATGATATTGGTTTATTGATGTGAGGACTGGCAGCCCAGATGAAAAGCTTGATGAGAATGAGAAAGCCGACAATATATCTCAAAAGACGAGGAACTTGCGTATCAAGTGGCATTGAGTGGACCAACAAAAGACTTTGTCCAATGTCTGCATGCAAGTGTGTCTTCCGGTTTGACCCTGTAATTTAATTAAACCTAAGACAATCCTCTTTGTTCACTCTGTGCTGTAATTACTAGAGCTTATGGACTTGGAGATTTTCCAGAAAGAAGGTTTGTCAGTTGTTGGTGTTTGGTTTTTTTTTGTCAGGCTTTCAGTATAGCAATCAATAAGTCATCAGGAGTAACAGAGCACAGAACAAACAGGCAATCATCTGTGCACGTGGCTGCACAAGCTTTTTCGGGGGGCCACACACTCAATGCATCCTTTCAAAAAAACATTACACACGCACACAGGCACACACACACAACACCTACAGACACTGTCAGAATTCAGAAATAGCTTGAAAGTACATAGTGTAACAGGGAAAAGGCCAAACAACCAGGGGTCATGAATCATGATGAATAAAACCAGACAATTCTCCTATGAGTGGACCGAGTAAAAGCACACACCGTATCGCCAAACATTGCCTTGAGTTCAAAACACCAAGAGCTTATTTGTGTTCTGCTTCTGGATGTCCCAAGCGTGCTAAGAAGACATTTGAGAAAATATATTCTTTCCTATTCACCATGCAGATACAAATGGAGGTATTGATTTCAAAGGTTTTGTTTTTGTCTAATTGAGGTACTTGGGTTAAAGTGTACTATGACTAAGTTCTGAGTTGAATTTTAATTACTTTCAACCATGGTGTCCTTTGGCATATGTGCAAATGTTCCAAAATATTGCAAAAAAGTAGCTGATCTACAAGCTCACATTGCGACACTGTGTGGCACAATGAGACATGTTGTGAACTTATAGATTGGACATTTTTGCTCCGCGACAAAATAGTACAACAAATGATTACACGGCTTGGTTGAATGCAATGTAATATTGGTCAATCACTGAATTCAGCGGTCTGTTATTTTTGAATAATGGCAGCTGAACTCAATAATAGACCACTGTCTAATCAACGGCTCAGAGCACCTGCTCATATCAATCTGCGCTGCTTGATTTTGTGCCGCATCCAACATGGCAGCTATGTAAACAAACACACTATTATTTACAGCTAAACATTGCTCTGAAGAATGTTTTTGAAAACATTTGAGGCGACAAATGGATAATACGATAACCGAATATTGATTCTATTTTATCTACACTTGACATCTGACATAAATGAATGGACTACCGTACTTTCATTACTGTAAGCAATTAAATCCTTTGTTTTGTCGTAAAGTTTCTGTCAATGTATTAATTTCTTTATTAAGTAGCCATGTAATAAGCGGGACAATCTATGGGGAGCAGGTAGTTCATTATTGAAAAATAAACCCTTAGGTTTATTTCTCAATAATCAATGCTCCCCATTGATTATCCCTTGCATAATAACCTGTACCCCATTGATTATCCCTTGCGTAGGAAACAGGTCACAAGTCGTTAAAACATGGGTAGAAAGTAAAATGAATAAAGTTATTATTATTCTTTCGCGTGCATAACATGCCCTGGGAAGAAGAATGAGTTGCAGGAATATGAGTTTACCTAGCAGGAAAATGAGTTAAACATGAAGGATTAGGACTAGGAGTTTATCATGAATTATTTTCAAGACTCCTGTAGAAAAAGAACATTTGACCACAACCGGGTCTTCATTAGGTCTAACTCAAGACCCGGTTGTGGTCGAAACGTTGTTCTCCTGGAAGCTAAAAGCATGAAACGCTTGTCTACATAGACATTGCATTGAAACTTGAAGTTAGTCCTTAAACGCCAGACTTGTATGTGTGAATGGGGTGTAAGCTTTAACTTCCTAAGCACATACTACGATGCTGAAGACGCAGCTCCATGCAGCCTAGGGGCCGGTACAGTGTGGTTGTGGCTGCTGTCCGGGTCCTGTATTACGACAGGATTAGCGGGCCGGTGACATTGGCAGCCCTTGGAAGTCTCCAGCGGCAGTTGATCCTCTTCAAACATGAACTCAGGAGAGCTGCAGAATAACAAAGTCACAAAGCCCTGCACTGTCGGGCTAATGTGAGAACCAGCTTTGACACGCAGTTGCAACAGTATGAAATTAAATTCTTATGCAACAATACGCACCGGTTTGAAATGGGTTTGGAATCGATTTGTTGCATATGACTGCAGTGCCTTTTGTTTTGTTTTAACGTTCGCATGGAAGTAAAACATATTCATATGGGGGAACCAACAATGGATGAATAGCCTATATCACGCTACCTAAAACAACTATATTTTCTAAAATGTCCTGTGCCTAATGGAGCCGCCATTGTCGCGCTTGCCTGTCTATAGATCCCATTCATTAATTTGTCACTTTCATTGATTAGCTTATTGTCATTCTGCCGGTGTGCTCAGCACAAAGCTCGGCACTCGACAGCCTCATTTATGTGATGTTTAGCAACAAACTCATGGTTCTTGTCGAGAGCAATTTACACTGATATAAACACTAGGATGTCCTACTACTGTCTCTGTCAGTGTAGGAATATTATTATTATTATTATTATTAGACGCTCATTCATTACCCACTGTACATTACAAACACAGTAGGTGCGGCATGCAAGACTCAAAGACTAGAATATTAATACAGTGTAGAAATGTTATCACACAACCATGTGTAGTATCACAAACCTATACTCAAGAGGAATGTTTGTTTGTGTTGAGCATCTGTTCGACATGCAGGATGTCACACCATGCAACCTGCCTAAACACTGAATTAATTTAAGGTGCAAATCAAAGCAGGTTTCTGTAAAAGTACAGTAGAATAAGGTGATAATCACCAAGCTCATTAAGGATTCTCAAGTTCCAAGTTTGAAAGCTCATGGTTCTTTTCAATTATATCATTGCTAAATTATGAAGTGTGATATTGTGATTGTCACAAAGCCTAAAAATATTGACTATATATGAAGGATACATTGAGACATATAGGATTTGTCCACAATCTGTCGGAGGCATGCTGGAGTCAAGTGAATCATGTGTGGGCTTTGAGATGTTGAACAATCTCCGCTGGTAGTCGTGTCGTGATGTGGGGATCTCCAGATTTGAATGACTCAACCACAGACACAGCTTGGCCGGTGATTTCTAGGGTGGGGAGGATTGTGGAAGTCGACCAGCATTTCCACCGTCTTGTTGGGTGTTTGAGCTCAAGGTTGTTACAAGACTACAGAGTTGTACAGTGTTGTGTACAAATGACTAATGGCAGTGCAGATACACAAGTTAACATGACAGTCAAGTGTACATAAAACTGAAATGTAATGGCACGTGTGAAGTTTATATACCGGTAGCCATATCTGAAAGACAGCCGACGAGAGAGAGGAGGAGGAAGAGAGAGAGAGATCTCCTTCCACTTGTGCGTGTGTGGAGGGAGTGGTCTCACTCTCAACCCATAGACACAAAAGCCAAATTTAGGTTTCAGGCAAATTAAGTGTCAAATCAAGTTAAGTTAGCATATATCTACTGAAAAAAAGTGTTGACAGCATCCGAGTTTTAAAATACTGGTATGTCATTTGTGTAGAGTGATGAGGAATTATGGATGTCGCGATCACACATGCGTGCGTGCGCACCTGTGGGGGGTCTCAGCTTTTGTCAGATGTAGTAAGAGCGGCTCCTAAGAAAAAAGTATTGAGAACCACTGCTTTAAAATATGCTCACCCACTCCCATAACCAATTCAACAGATTATCCAGCACAATAATGACAGGTAGAACCTAATTTCACCTGTGCTGTTAGTGAATTAGGCTTACAATGAATGAACAATGAATGTACCTTTCCTCCTGTCATCCCATTTGCCTCCTTTGATGGCTTCGTAGGGGCCTTAACATGGTTAGTGAATGATGTGTGCTACGGACAAATTTAAGTGGCCATTTTTGTGCCCTGACAGTACGGGGTGCCCTGACAGTAGGCCTACAGGGTGCAGAGCACATTTAACAACAATATAATCACTATTAAATATATTAGGTAATTTGGTACTATTGTCATTTTTGATTGCATGCACCGCTGAGTGCTGCATGCCTTTTTCCACCACAAATTGAGCTAAGTCCATCTTTCTATTATAAATCCTTTGAGTCTGGCAGTACTCTGACGGACTCTGAATTTTATGATTAGACTTCTCTAGTTTCCATGTGAGTTTCCATTCCAGAGCCCACACAAACCGCTTGAAATGGCAATCATCCAAATTGTAATTCTGCTCATACTGTAGCTGTGTGTGTGTGTGTGTGTGTGTGTGTGTGTGTGTGTGTGTGTGTGTGTGTGTGTGTGTGTGTGTGTGTGTGTGTGTGTGTGTGTGTGTGTGTGTGTGTGTGTGTGTGTGTGTGTGTGTGTGTGTGTGTGTGTGTGTGTGTGTGTGTGTGTGTGTGTGTGTGTGTGTGTGTGTGAGAGAGAGATCTATTCAACCTATGTCCTCAGGTCTCATAGCATGTATTGTAATATGCCCTAAAGCTCAGTGAGATTCATAACATTTCTGAACTAAGAACAATACAGTAAACGCTAATGGAAGTTAGGCTATTGTTCCCATTCCAGTGCCCACACAAACCCCTTCTAATGGCAATCATCCAATTTGTAATTCTGCAGAACCTGCACATAGCATTTTTGAATAGGCTATCATGTCTTTTGTATGAGAGGCAATTATTATAACCTCGGTGTCCCAGATGTGTGGTAAGAGACATAGTGAGTGAATGTTGACAGAATGAAAGCAATCAGGGCCAAAATTAGACCCGAAACCCAAAAGAACAAAATGATTGGAATTATGCCATGTGTGATTTAAATGCAATGGAGTCAATTAAAACTTAAGACAAGGTTTAGAGATTTTGAAGTTGATAGTATTGTTATCATATGCTGCCTCACTTAACTAAACCTTAATTGGCACACTGGTGTGGCTTTTTATTTCCACAGTATAAATTTATCCTACACCCACTGTTCGTTCGTTTGAACCCTTGAGGCGAATGTGAGCACAGCGCTATAACTTTTCTCTATGCATTTACTCAAGCACATTTTCCGGCGGTGATTTGCTTGTCAGGTGAGATCTGTCAGTTTCAATGTGATTGAGAGATCTGGGCGAGGGAGGCTGTCCAGGGGATGTCTTCAAATCCCCAGCAATCCTCCAAAAGCCCAAATCCCCTCATCTGCCCCAAGCAAAGCAGGCAAGCTGACAGGTCATTCTCTCTCTCTCTCGCTTTCTCTCACTATCTTTCCCCCTCTCTTCTCCTGTCTTTCCCTCTCACCGTTTCTCTCCTTCATGCATCTCGTTTTCTCTCTCCCTCTTTCCTCCCTCAATGGCTTTTCCCCGTCCGTCCGTCCGTCTCTTCGTATGTCTGTAGTCTGTACGTCTCTCTTTCGCTGCGTGAGGTGGTGTGGCTGTGTGGCCAATAGTTCTCTCCCCAGGAGGAGATTAGAAAGAAGAGGATGAAGAGAAGTAGAGAGAGAGAGGGCGAGAGAGAGACTGATCTAAGCCAGAGACCTGCTCGCTGCCAGACGGTTGTGTGTGTGTGTGTGTGTGTGTGTGTGTGTGTGTGTGTGTGTGTGTGTGTGTGTGTGTGTGTGTGTGTGTGTGTGTGTGTGTGTGTGTGTGTGTGTGTGGGGGTGTGTGGGGGTGTGTGGGGGTGTGTGTGGGGGTGTGTGTTGGGGTGGGTGGGCGCGCTCACGCACTTGAACATTGGCTGGAGGCCTGACTGGTAGCAGGGCCCAGTCTCTCTGCCCAGACCTCGGCAGGGGTCTCCTTAGCTCAGCAACCCCCCCCCCCCCCCCCCCGTTCTTTTTTTGTTGGTACAGTAGGTGATGCCATGTTGAAAATTACTCTGAACTCAATGTTTAAAAGTTAGGGAAAACATATTCAACATAGTAAACCAGTAAGCCGTAATCAGTTTTTCATTTGTAAATAGTAAATAGATTAACTGGGGGTATCTTAATTTACTGTTTGTATTTGGCCTACTTCTTATTACATTTACTTTTATACTTCTTAGGGCTGGGGCAATAAGCAATTTTGAAGATAAATGTGGACAAAAAGAAATGGAATCTCTGATCAGAATGATTTCAATATGATAAATATATTAAAAAATCTACAACTAATCAACACACTCAAAGGTGCGTGATGGAAATAGATTTCAATATTTTTTTAATCAGGTGTTACCTGAAAACAGTAGTTTGTTTTGCTTTATATACGTTGCAAATAGCAAAGGCCGTCCAGCTTCTCAAAATGTTGCCACATTGCAGCATTTTCCTCATCCCCCTACAAAGTAACTACATTTATGTACACATATTTGTGTCAAAGGTCAAATCGGATATTCAATTAGGGTAATATCACTTATATACCGATAACTCACTTGACTGGCCAGTTTAAAGACTTTTTTATCTGTTTGATTCTTTCCATAGTTACTGCATTTTGTATTTGAAGGACACCTGGAGGACAAAGCAGAGGCCTTTGCATGAAGTGGGTGAATGGGTAGCACATTGCTACAGAAGTGCAGACCTTTTAATGAATGATTGGCAATGTAAATTAGTTATGTATGCATGCATAAAAAGTTATCTTACTGTACATATCGATTTCAGAGTTGTCGATACATCAATAAGTGGTAGGCTACCACTCTTAACACTTCTTACTCTTACACATGCACATAAACTCACAGAAAACACACACACACACACACACACACACACACACACACACACACACACACACACACACACACACACACACACACACACACACACACACACACACACACTGGCTGTGGTTGGTCTAAGAACAAACCGGAAATTACTCATACAGGAGGATTTGAGGTCGCTGGTAAAATATCAACTCAGCTGCAGCTCTTAATCTATCCTTTGATCTTTACGAGAGCTCTGGCGTGCTGTTTGAGACGGGGATGCTTGTTACAGAATTGGATTGAGGTGGCTGAGAAATGAACCGTCAGAATTGAGAAGCGGGGCATGAAACCACTCGCGGGGGTCACACAAAGATGTGCCTTGTGCCTTTGTGCCATATCACACTGAGTGTGAAGAACGCTTCTTGCCTCACAACAATCACTTATTTTCACGCAGTTGTTATTGGTAACTATGAAACTATGATGTGCTGGAGAGAAAAAGATTGCTCCAACACAGCATTGTAATTCGATTACTTTGCAGTTACTTTTGTGTCCTTTTAATTTACCTCTTGAGGCTAATACTCTGGCATCCCAATTTTGTCATTCTAGTGGATATTTTTCATTTTGTTGGTTTGGTATTTCATTTTTCAGCAAATGTTTGCTATTCGTTGCACTGCGAAGTATATATAGGGCTTAAGTGGTTTTAATAGGCAACTTGTCATAATAGGAGAGCATTTATGACTTATCATTATCAAATGTGTTTCTGAGCAACCATCTAGCAATCAAGAACTCCATAAAATATGTTAAAACATGTTAAAATATGTTAGGCAACATAATCTGTAATCAATTACTGTGCCTTTCTCATCTTGCTGCATTTCTGTAGTGTTGACATTCTTCAAGCCATTACTTTACCTACTACACGTTGGACGTCAGCGATGATGCATAACACCACATAAAATGCTGTCAAACTAGCTCACAACAACATAAGCTTGTCTCGCGGCATAGCAATGCTCATTAGTCATTGTATGCGAGTCTTCCCCACACCAGACTACTAACACATGATCTATGGCCTTTCTAAAGGAAATGTCAAATTACTGCGCGGGAAAAGGTCGAGAGGAGAGCTGTCGATGGGGCATCACTTTACGCCAACAAATTACCTGCCGTTGTTTGGGGGGACATAAGAGCTGTAGATTGGGGCTTTTAGTGAGAAAGACCTCGTAGTAAAGATCACAGGTTAGATTCCTGCAACATCCGTGTGTCCAGTTGTGAAGTGTATCTGCATACTAGGTGGGTATATTGTGACTTATCAAGGACACCCACCCAAACGTGTCTATGATGTGCACGAAAACACTTTAAAACTCAAATTTCTAGTCCGTGCAAGTTATTTTCATAGCGTATTGAAATGAATGGAAAACATTGGCTTCCTCAAAGACCAAATGAACCATGGTATAAGGCTCCTGCATGCTACCAAATAAGGTGATCACCCTATCACCTAAAAGGTGATAAGGTGATCACCAAAACGGTGGTTTGGATACGAGGCAATCACACTGCCCGGAATTCCGCTCGAGCTAGCCAGCGGTGATGGGGTGATGTCGGTCAGTAAAAACAGAGAGATTTGTCAGGGTGAGCGGTGGTTTGATGTCATGTTGTAGTTTTCAAACCACCGCGGTGATAAGGTGACCACCGAAAATGGTAGCATGCGCCCCATTTTACTGTATGCTGGCAAATACTGTTACCGATACTAGTATTTGTATCGGTACTTTTTGCCTATTTACATCGTTGCAAAAATGATTTATCCAGATTTATGTTGATTACATATTTGCAATAGTGTCATTCAAAACAACAGTTCAAAACAAAACAGAGCTGTTGCAGGCTTAGAGACACATAAAGACAGAATCCTCTTTTCTATCCCCAGTGTTTACGTCACCCAGGGCTTTTATGGCGGAGAGAAAGATGCGAGAGAAGGATTTGTCAACAACACATGTAGGATGAAAGGAAGGCAATATAATGCATTAGCCCTGTCTGAAAATACACCTGTTTTCAACAACCCTACATTGGCATTAGGCCTAAAGATGAAGGGTTGACATCTCACTAAACATTAAAGCGGAAGCCTTGAAGACAATCACCATTCGACAGAGAACAGATGCTATCTGAGAATAAATTATTCCATATAGGTGCTTTATTTTGATGCATATACAGTATGTTGTTTGCCTGTTTGCAGATACTAAGTGAATTAGGTAGTATGCTATTTCAATAGATTTCAACCGTTTCATATCTACCTTCTACCTGCTATTTTCTTATTTGGCCGCTTTCCCTGTTTTGATGACTAGTTCAGTGATTCTCAAACTTTTAATTTCAAGTAGACCCCAGTTTGGTATGAATTAGGCCACGGGCCCCTTTAACTCTGAGAGTGTACAAATTGAACAAAGTAAGGGTCCATTTGTGCACTCTGAGAATTACAGACCTGTAAGGGTCCATTTGGTTCCTAATCCTAATCATCAATTCGGTCAGATAACTCACAAATAGATTGAGACCAATAATAGCTTGATTTGATCTTGGCGTTCAGGCTCTGCTATACATTAGTCCCTGCTCAGCACATTAGCAGACAACTATTTAAGAGCGGGGAGATATACATCTGTAACAAAGTCCCAGGGGGAAACGGAACCCTTAGGGAAAGCGGAGCCTACTGGTGGTGGTGGTGGTGGTGGGAGCAAACAAAGCACATACAACATCAGTGGCAGCACTGACAGCAACTTGCAAGAGGAAGTGCCAGGTGAGCTTAAGTAGACCGCCAATTTGGTCACATACTCATACTGTACATCGCCCACACAGTGCTGCACATGCGTAGAAACCACTCGAGCGTATCTGTCTGAACTAGCTCGCAGGCTACGCGTCATTCATTTAGCTGCCGATCCCTTGGAACCCCTCAAGCATCCTTGGTGATCCCTGGACCCCACTCCCTGGACCCCACTCTGCATGACTAAGGTTTATACTGTGATCTTGCACTTTGTCAGTCACTACGAGTGTCTGCAAAATGTCTAAATTGGTACACTCACTGATAGGCTATAAACAGTTTTAATGCAACACCTTCCAACAAATTAGAAAATGAGAATTAATCCAGACCATATGGTATAATCTAGTCTAGTGTATTCAACCTCATGTCAGCCCAGCTTCTGCTTTTGTGCTGACAGCACTGTACTTGACTCTCCACATTTTGTCTTTTATTAATAAATCAAATAAAACCATTTGATGGGTCCCCCAGGGGTCTGTAGTTTTCCCTCTACACCAAATCTCTTTGTGAAAAATAGCCGATGTACAAGCTCACAACGCGTTACTTTGCGATGTGTTGTGACATGTTGTGAGCTTGTAGATTGGAATATTTTTGCTGAATGTTCACCTATTATGACGTGCCCAGAATAGAGACGCTGGGGTTCATCCTACTATATAATTGGAGTAACCTCTGTCTGTCTTGGGTGGTGGGTGGTCGACCGGGTATGGGCTAGTGTGATTAATAACTACAATATCGTTGCCGTCAGAAAAAAAAAGTTTTTTTGTTGTTGTTTTTTTTGCAATTGAATGCTCTACTCCATCATAAAAGTGTGTCACACAAAAGTAGTGGAAATAGCAGATCTACAAGCTCACAATGTGTCGCGTTGTGAGCTTGTAGATTGGCTATTTTCACTATTTAAAAAGAACGTTTTTAAAAAAAAGGAATGGCTTTGGGCAGACAGGTTTCCACCCGACAGCAACGATGTAATAACAACAATAAACACTGCTGCCTTGCACCATTATCTTCTTGACATTGAGGTTACCTGCAATAAGAAAGAACAAAAACATAAAACACACCACAGAACACAGTTGTAACAGAAAAGACTGTTTTATAAAACTCATGATTGGAGTAGTGTGTATGTGTGGTTATGTCAACACTTTACGCAGTCGGTTAAAAGGCCAGGAACCTACCTTGTTAAATCAAACACACCAGTGGTGGAAGAAGTACTTTTTTTTTTACCATGTAACTTGTTTGACTGCCCTTGACTCGATAACGCGTCAATAGCTACTTTGTCCAGTTGGCCGTCGACGCGTTCGACGCGCTGGACGCGCGTTCATTGTTTAATCTCTGATTGCGCTATGCTGCTTAATATTCAATGTTATTTTCGAGTTCCACTTACTTCACCCACATCTGCATCCGGTTTCATGACCTGGATTCCGTTTCCGGTTTTTGATTTTTTTTCCCGGTCATTTTCGTCCAGAATAGGTAAACAAACGTTTTTTCACACGGTATAACAAACAAACGGACAGGTTCTCTTCTATAATCTATGGTCTGGGTGACGATCAGTCATCGCCGTCGTGTATCACATCGTAATTTTGGCCGATCAGACAATCTAAGACCACGTCACATCCGTTTTCATGTATTTCCCTGTTTAATCTCTCAAGAAGGGTGACAGTGAGCCAACGACCTGATCAAGCTGTCATGTGCTGCTCTCTAGTGGCGGATTTGTGCTGTGTCTTTAAATTATGTGTCTTTAAATTATTTTCATGAAAAAAATTCAAAATATAAAAATAAAAAAACACGAAAATTGCTGGCACTGGGGGAGTACTTTATGAAAATACTCTGGCAGTCAAAGTTAATGAATAAAATGTGATTTTGTCCAATCTGTATGGTAGAGTATGTTAATACAATATAACTTTGGGGTGGTTATATAACAATTGGGGTGGTTGTATTTAGTCTCCCTGTTCTTCTATTGAGACATTTAGATCGTATCAAAGGTCATGTCTCACCTAGACACAGGATCTGACACAAATTTTGACTTTATGGTCAAGATTCAATTTATCCCCCGAGCAAGCAGGCAGCCTCTATTAGCTCAATGGTAAAAAAAAAAATCATCACTTAAGCAGGAAACCGGGTTCAAATTTGGGGTAGAAGAGGAAAGTTACATAGAGCAGCTTTATGTAGAAGTAGCACTTTGTCTATTCGAAAATAGCTCATCTACAAGCTCACAAGAGCTTGTACATCTTGTGAGCTTGTAGCCCAATGTCTCCCTGCTTGGCACCAAGCATCAAGGGTTGGATTTGGGGTACTGTATGTCCCTGTGACATACTAGCGTCATGTCCAGGGGGTGTACTTGTACATCATGGGCAAGGATGTACTTAACATCAAGATGTGTCACGCTACAGAAACAGGAGATATTGACCACATGGCTCAGGAACCACTGACTCCAAATACATAATGGTAAATCTCTTCCCACAGAGGGAGGCAAACACTGTGCACATGCATGTGTCCTCTCAAAACACAGCTTTTTATTTTGTTCATTTATTTGTGGTGTTTAGTAACCAGAACTTTGTTTAGTTTCTTGTTCTGTTTTGATTTTCATGTGAAGTCTTTCGTGAGTGTAGGCTACTTCTCTATCAAGGTACGTCTGCTTTTATTTATGCATTTGAGTGCCTTTTCCACCACCGGGTATGTTTTTGAATTGTGTGCACGGCTGAGCATCCAGTCCTTTAATGTTGACCTGAATAACTCCACATACTAAAGTCTGAAAGGTAAAAAGAACGAACACCAAGTCCCTTTGAAAGTCTTTCATTAATCACAAGCTGCCTTGGAGGGTAATATGTATATATATATATATGCACTATATGTGTACACTATACATAGCAATAGCATACATATTACAGACAGTCTGAGAACCTAGCTAAACCTTATTCATACCTACGAAAGTTTGTTTCATTATCTCGCTGTCTCTGTATTGTCTGTCTGTATTCTCCCTTATCAGTCTCTCCATCCCAGAGTCTCTGATAGTCCTCTCTGTCCACCTGTCTCTCTTCCTTCACTTCCATCCGTCAGCCTCTCTCTCTCTCTCTCTCTCTGTCCTCGCTCTTCCCCTCTCGGTCTCATGTGCTCACGTCTCTCCCAGCCTCGCTTGCTCTCTCTTCTTGTCCAAATTATGAGGCTCGGCGAGTGGCCCAGCAGCCCTGGAGTTGTGGAGCTTTCTCCTGAATTATGCCATTTGTTTTTCTCCAATTATAAAGGCCTCGCAGGCCTGCTTTCAACATTTTCATACAAGTCCTGCAAAGGGAGGCGAGAGCCAGGGTGGGTGGGTGGGTATTTGTTGATGGGGGGGGTGAAAGACTGTGTGTGTGTGTGTGTGTGTGTGTGTGTGTGTGTGTGTGTGTGTGTGTGTGTGTGTGTGTGTGTGTGTGTGTGTGTGTGTGTGTGTGTGTGTGTGTGTGTGTGTGTGTGTGTGTGTGTGTGTGTGCGCTTGCCTGTGTTTTGCTAAGTTTTTATGTCAGTCTTTGAAATAGAGAGAAATTGTGCCTGTGTGCGCGCGCATGTGTGTTGCATCATGTATAGGCTTCAGAGCCCAGTGTTTCATGTGTAGAATGTCAAGCACTGGCAGGAGCCCCTTGTACTATATGCCTGGGTGAGTGTGTGCTTGTGCATGATGACCACACAGATTGTTCTGTTTCTCCCACTGTGTGTTTTGTGTTTGTATTTGTTTGTATCTTCCTGTTTGTGTGGGTGTGCGGGATGGCTGGAGACAGCAGGTGAAAACTTGGGGAGTTCATGCCTTCACCGTTATTTGCTCTTTTAACATCTCAACATGCACACGCCCGCGTTCAACACTTATCATACTTAATCTTACGATGGTGGGCGCCCGCTGGCCTAGTGGTCCAGGCGCAAACATCATACAGTACGCTGGTAATCCAGCTTGACAGCGTGTCGCGGGTTCGACTCCCGATCCCGACGACCTTTGCTGTGTGTCGCCCCCCCCCATCTCTCTCCGCATTTCCTGTCAGCCTACTTTCCTATCAATAAAGGCAGAAAAAGACCCCAAAAATATCTTTACAATCGTACAACGGTGTAAGCAAAGTTGGGGTACAGTGTAACGCGCAACTGTGTTTTGAGAGGACACGTGCATGTGTACAGTGTATCCCTCTGTGGGAAGGGATCTTCCATTATCTAAGTACTGTAAGTAGCCTTGGGAGCCAATGGTTCCCAAGCCATGTGGCCCATAGATCAATATCTCCTGTTTTCGGCTAAAATAGCAACATAGTGAGTTGCGATGCATTGTGGGCTTGTACTGTAGAGCTGACATTTTGATTTGTTTTATTTGTTTTGCCTACAATGACATTCACCAAGTTGAAAGTGGTTAATGTAGTAGATGTAGCCTGAAGTAAGAGAGAGAGAGTAATTGACAGAAGGACACAATTTCATGCCTTATGTAAGAATGGTTCAAGGGGTTTATTGCCGCGTACACGTAAGAGTTGTTGCTTGTTTTGCAAGGCTACTGACCAGATACTATTCTGTGTCTGCATTTAATAAAAGTCGATACTATTTGTATATTATGTTGGATTACCTAAAGAATCCTACATGTACAGTATGTATCCACACAGTACACGAAGGACCACAGTATCCTTCAAAGTTTTGCATCTGCTATTGTTGTTGTTTAAGTCGCTCACGCGGTGTGAGTGTGTGTGTGTGTGTGTGTGTGTGTGTGTATTTCTGTCTTTATCTGCTTGTGGCTGTATTTATCAGTGCGTGTTTGGTACAGTATCTGTCATTCAATGTCAAGTGACTCTGATTTCATCTCAGAGTGTAAAGTCTAGTGTAGCCTTGTGTGTGTGTGTGTGTGTGTGTGTGTGTGTGTGTGTGTGTGTGTGTGTGTGTGTGTGTGTGTGTGTGTGTGTGTGTGTGTGTGTGTGTGTGTGTGTGTGTGTGTGTGTGTGTGTGTGTGTGCGTGCGTGCGCGTGCACATGTGTGTGTTTGTGCATGTCCATGCACGTGTCTATACACTTGTGCATTGTGTCAGTCTGTGTGTCTCTCTCACTCAGTCTGGTTGTGTAGCCCACATCTCCTCTCCTCTCCCTGTGTGATGCCTGGGTCTGATAGCTTATCTGAGGATTCCTCCTCCTCTTCTGCCCCAGAGTTAAGCCCAGTAATCTGTGGAGGAACAGCAGCCGCTGAAAACGAAACCCTGATGTTGGGAAAGAGATCAGATAGGGAGGGCGGATCACCGCCGCACTCCATGGGAGGTCTGGGGTCAAGGTAGGGGGGGAAGTGAGGGGTCATCAGGAGAGGATGGATGAGGTTTGTTGCTCTGCGGATTAAACATGGTGCCCGTCCATGTATAGCTGCTTGATAACTCTGTAATGTTTATGAATATCTGTCTTTTGTTTCTTACTAATTAGTTACTTTTTTTGCAAATATTACAGTTTCAAAGTAGAGAGAGAGAGATAGAGAGAGCTTTATTACACCAGAGGAGACGCTATTATCCATTGCTTCACATAAATAAATACAAAATATCTCAAAACCTCAGCAACAGGCAGCAGCAAATAGACAAATCTACAGCTCAGATTTAAAAGAGCAGGTGTCTGGGAGTTTGTTCCAAATGATGTGTTGCATAAAAGCAGCTTCTCCACGTTTTAGTTCTGACTCTGGGTTCAGAAAGCAGACCTGTCCCAGATGACCTGAGAAGTCTGGATGGTTCATGATGTACAGTAGTGGTAGCACAGGATCACAAATGTGATATATATGTGGTATGTTGGCGCTCAACCAAACTCAGTGCTTTATAAACCAATAGTAGTATTTTTAAATCAATTATTCGACACGCAGGGAGCCAGTGCACAGACCTGAGAAGTGGAGTGATAAAGTAGCTAGTGTATTTATTTGTACATCTGCTCTGTTGAACTAAGATTTAGCATTAGAGTTCAGCAGCTTGAAGGATGCTAGAACAAATGACGGCTTCAGGCGGAATGTGCAGGCTCTGTATGGACTCATTCTTTAGTCCCCTGTTAACCTTCACACAGCTGTTTGTGTATGCTGGAAAAGCCTGCTTTTCAGTTGCACTGCTAGAATGCCAAACCTGTGCTGTGATTCCGTATCTAACGGTATGATCTCTGCTGCAGAGCGTATGATCTCTCTCTGCTGCAGTCTATTGTACAGGTTATCAACACGTGTTTTAGGGGTGCAACAGTTATTCAAACTAATCGATTAATCGATTAAAAGCAAAATTCTAAATATACAATAAGCTGAGCTAGACTCACTTCTATCCTTTGTTTTCCCTTTTCTCTCCTACTCCTACTCTACCTCTTCTCTCCTCTACACACTTCTTTACACCTTTAAACCTGTGATGTGACGATGAAGTGATTCTGAAAAGGAATTGCCTATCTATTTTCATTGTACAGGTTCAGATTTTGAGCAATTTTGAAATGTTTGCCTATAGTGACATGCCCAAATTAGGATTAATGTGGTTACGGACATCTGATAGTTAACAAAAACTTTGGTCGGATAAGACCAGGGAAAACACTAAGTAGAACAGTGGAAGGTACTGAGACTACTGACAGCGTGGGTCGATCAGCATCAGACATTATTGGTGCGTGCGTGTGTGCGTGTGTGCGTGCGTGCGTGCGTGCGTGCGTGCGTGCGTGGTAGTATGAGCAGAGAAGCATACATGAGGTCGAGGGGAGGAGAAGAGAAGAGGAAAGGTTGTAAGGGAAGAGAAGAAGAAATAGATGATATCAGAGGAGGAGAATAAGCAACAAAACAAACAAGATACTGTAAGAGACAAGTGTGTGTGTGGGATGGGGGCAGTGAGCTTTTGAGGGCTGGACTGGGTGTATGTGTAGGGCGTGGGGTTGACGATGCATATATGTGCAGGGCGTGGGGATGACGGTGTAAGATTGGGGTGAAGAGCCTCTGGCAGTACGACGAGATCTGCTTTCATGGTAAACAAGGCGGTAAATTTACCTTAATGGAGCGTTAAGGCTTGTAGGAGCCTTTTCCTTAGCTTTATCTGTGGCTGCACCGCCTCGACTGCTGAGTCAAATACTGCAGCTAATCGCCATGCGCACCGAGGTGGAGGCGTGCACACACACACACACACACACACACACACACACACACACACACACACACACACACACACACACACACACACACACACACACACACACACACACACACACACATACATATAAACACACGTATACATGTCCCGGCTCCTGGGTAGATGCTGCTTCAGCTTCACCTTGTGCCTCCCAGCTGAAAAAGAGATGTTTGCATACGCAAATACGTGCATGTGTATATATACATTACACACACACACACACACAAGCACAGGCCCTTAAATCTCCAGCATCTCAGGGTAGAATTGTTCAAACATATACTGTAACTGCCCCAGCTTTGACTAATCATTACAGACCTGTGTGTGTGTGTGTGTGTGTGTGTGTGTGTGTGTGTGTGTGTGTGTGTGTGTGTGTGTGTGTGTGTGTGTGTGTGTGTGTGTGTGTGTGTGTGTGTGTGTGTGTGTGTGTGTGTGTGTGTGTGTGTGTGTGTGTGTGTGTGTGTGTGTGTGTGTGTGTGTGTGTGTGTGTGTGCATGGTTATACAGAAGATAGAAAGCAAGCAAAAGAGAAGGAGAGAGAAATTCAGAGAGACAGGGAGGGAGGGGAGCAGAGCATGCTGGGATCGGATTATTAGTGCTCCCTAGTGGCCGAGCGATGGATTTATTCCTGTGATTTATTACGGGTCGCAGTGCTGGGACCCCTGTTTATTTTCCCTCACGGTCCCACTTCCTTGTATTTGTCATGCGTGTGACTTTGAGATTGCGGCTGCAATCAGGCTTTGAGCCGCCTTAAGCGGGCTTGACATATCGTCAACTTTCCCCCCTCCCCCCAAATCGCCATCACCAAGCCATGCCCCCCCGACACACACACACACACACACGCATACACACACACACACACGCACACACACACACACACACACACACACACACACACACACACACACACACACACACACACACACACACACACACACACACACACACACACACACACACACACACATTCCCTCTCTGCAACAAGCCCCTACTCATACATACCAAATAGCCGACAATGAATTCTAACAGCCGGTGCTAATAAAGGCAATTGTGTTGATGTTTATAGCCCTTAAGGGGGAGGGTGGGGTGTGGGGGTTGTGGTGGGGTAGGTTGGGCATTATGTGCCCACTGACGATGTTTTAGTACGAGTTGCACCCCCCCCCCCCATTGTTGCATTTCAAAACAGAGTTAAGAAAAATACCCCATTTATCGCTGGCCTCAACATCGCTCCCACGTTCCCATATAAATGTTAATGCTCTCTCCCCGAGCGAGGACAGTCGGCGGTGTTATTTGTTGTATTTATTTTGGCTACAATACGAGAAAGAGGGGAAGATCAGCCAGAGAAAAGGAAAACAAGGCTATCGGGGAATGAAATAATCCAGCTTTTCACCCAAATCCTGTTTTCTAAAATGTCACATTGGATAAACAAAGACTCAACAGGGGGTGCAGTGGGACGTGCAGTCGTGTACATTGTCCAGCAAATGAAATGTCGGGGGAAGTCAATCTGGGCAGCACGGCGTGGGGCGTCTTTGATTTTTCGTGCGTGCACTGTGCATAGGCACAGATATATGCGACAGTTTGCCTAAACGTGCATATGCAAATGTGCTGCAAACACATGAAAGGACTGCATGCTTGCAAAACACATAAACACAAATGCACACACGCACTATGAGTACATAATTAAATCCATGGTTACAGAGAATGCATTTGATGAATCCCATCTGCTGCTTACACCTGTGTGAAAGGTTAAATATTAAACGGCAAGAGCCATTCTTTCAGAATATCCATTGGATAGGAGTATAATTTATTATGCCTAGACTAAGTAAGTATCCATGACACATTTGTCTTTCTTTTTTTTGTCTTTTTAACTGTGATGGAGAGTACCTTCCACCATGACATCTCTTAAAAGGATAGTATAAGACTATCATTATACCTTTTTTCTGTTTCACGGTATTCGATGATAAAAGGGCTTTGCTGCTTCTTATCCAAAGTAGTTAATTGTGACATTATTTGTAACAATGGTTGCTGAATGCATGGCAAGTTTATTTGTATAGCAGTTGTATAGTTTTTATATGGCATGAAAGGGCACTTAAAAGAGGCAGGCACCAAAGTTAAATAAGGAATATATTTGAAACTACAAATGGAGCTATAATCATATGTGACCATGTGACTCTCTGTGAGGTCAGAAGCATATAAGTTAGTGAATGTGTGGACGGTACTCTGCACTCAGTGCGCAAACTGACCACTTAGACAGAATGGGAGGGTTGTCCTGAGCATCTGGAGGAAGTGGGATCACTCCCACGTTCTCTCCACGATAGGCTAATCTGGGATGGTTGCAGCTTGTTTGGTACTAGTCTAGTCTAGACAGTATTCAATATTAGTTCATGAGTATCTCCTCTGCCCGTTTGTTAATATTAAATACCAGAGCACTCTATGACGTCAAAACCAGAGCACCCAGAGAGCGGGAGGGCAAGAGTGAGAGTGGGAGAGAGACAGAGAGAAGAATGAAAAGTTTTACAGCCTGGAACACATCGGACCAAGGACTGGGTATGGTGAGGACTGACTGTTGACGCCTCCCAACACCAGCCACCAGTTGCCTGTGAACAAACAGAATCAGAACAGACACTGGTACTGTAGATAGAGTGGGATGGCTGATAGAGTGGGAGAATTTATCCTTAAGAACTCACACACAGCCGAGAGGCACAAACCTCTGTCGGTGGTATTCACTATAGGAACAAACCTCCATACTAAAGTGCACTCAGACTCAGACAACTCTCACTGAAGGTCTCTAAACCCTTGGTCAGGCACATTCACATCCTACACTCCTAAAGTAAGGCCTTGACAAGTATGAACCTCCACCCAGCCTTGACATTTACAAAACCTCTGTTCAGTATTAGATACGTGCTTATTCTTCTGGGTTTCCTTTCTGCCTACAACACAGTACTCCATCAGAATCCACAATTCACAACTCGAAATACACCATTAAGCATCAAAAGAAACAAGTGTAGATTATTAATCGGTATTTAGGTAGGCTGTAAATGTGCATGTCTCCGATCCTCTGTTAGTTGGTTCTAGCTCTGTGTGGCATAATAACTAAACACTGCCTCAACATATTTTGTTTAAATTCTGGTCAGGACAACTGAAATCAAATTGAAATATTTGACAAATACATTTATTTAGTTTGGCGATGAATTGACATGCTTTTAGGTACTCTGAGGGAGCACGCTACATCAGCTCTACCAAATAGGGGCCTTTCGAGACATAAAAGTAAAAACAACAGGTGGTAGCTGGGGTTGTGGAGAGTGAGCAGTAATTCCTAGAAGGACAGCAACAGCATGTGACAGCAAATGAGCAATGCAAAACTTCCCCATTTAAACGGGGTGTCTATTAGTGTAGAATTGCCTTATTTTATTGATATTTTCCTTATGTATTTGTTATTACATCTGCTGCAATTTTAACTGCCTTATCCCACTGATATTTCAACCATATGTATGTATTTCACACTGCCCATATTGATACCTGATTTCTTTCCACTATTCTTGAAACTGCAACTATAGAGTTTGACAATGAAGTTTAGTTCAGTTGAGAATCGTGGCGCTGAGGCCAACCAGTTTTTAGCCGCCAGCAACTGCAAAGGGTTTTCTGATTGAACATGCTATGTGCATCATGCTCATTTAGTAGACTGATCCCGGGTGACTTGAGACTTCTCAAGGCTTGAAGTTGCTTTCAAGTCCATTTCAAGCACAACAAGCAAGCCATGATCTCTCTTTGATTGGAAGCAAATTGTGAAAAATGTGAAGTAACCTTAAAATGCTCACAAAGGAGCTGCAAACAAACCTGAGAGTGAGAACACAGGCCTCAAAATGTTGTGGCCCCAGCAGAATACACCCTCAAGATCAAAACGTAGTTGAAGTTATAAGAAACAATTCAAAGCGCTCCGTCTATCTCTGTTACTTTAGTCTCAGTTGTTTTGCTCCACCCTTTGCCATTTTTTCTCTGTTCTCTCATGTGCCTTCATGTTGTCTATCCATCATCTATCCAGCCCTCCTCCTTGCTGTTCAAAGACGACAGAGTTTTCTCCTCTGCGCCTTGGAGACGGATTCTAATACAAACATTTCATAATGGAGCTATTGATTTGTACCATGTTTTAATTCTTTATTTTTTTATGTTTTGCTTTGTAGATGGACGCATGCTCAAGGTGACTGAGATGATTTATATGAAGGGCAACTGATGGAAAACACATACTTATTTTTAAATCAGAGAGAGAGAGAGAGAGAGAGAGGACTCATGATCCAATTCCACCCGCCAGTTGCCTGTGAGCAAAGACAAACATTGTGTTTGCATGTATCAGACGGTGACCACGCATCAGAGAGATGCGCACTACGTGCATCAGAGAAAGCTCATGTCAGCAAGAAAATTTATGAATTTGGTGTCAGGCCTCACGTAGGGCTCGGGCTAATAAATTGCAGAACCTTGTCGGGGTGGGGCCGGGCCAGGCTCAACCACCACGGGGCTAGGGCCGAGCTTGGGCTGGAATTTTGGGCCATGAACCTCTGTCCAGCCTTGACAGGTACAAACCTCTGAACCTCACCTGTTCGGTTTGGGTATGTGCTTATTTGCCTACAACACACAGCACAGTGTAGATTATTGTGGTAGGCTTTTTAACTAATCCACTGCCAGAGTAAATCAATAAATAAAGACCAGACTGCCAGCGATTTCTCTTACCGTTTCAAGTAGTCACAGAATATTTATCTCCAGTATGATCGATCCCCTGATGGTTGCTAATCACGGAGGATTTCACTGTGCTTCCGCGGGAAAAGAAAAAATTTCATCGCGACCTCCCGTTGAAAATAGCTTGTCTCGCCAAAAATACATAGTAAAACACAGGAGCCGAGATACAGAACATTTCCCAAATACTTTAACCAGGAAGTGAATGGAGCAGTACATCTTTGGATCACGTTATCTCCTGGTTCTGTGTGCGAAAAAAAAAAAAGTCAAACAACGTCAGTTAAAGGCAGTGGAGTACACACATGTTTTTAGGCTGTAATTAAAAGTAGTCAGAGTAGCCGCTTGTCTCAGGTCCTCTGACTGTTTGTTCCAACTATGTGTGGCATAATAACTAAACACTGCCTTTAGTTTTAACCCTGGGAACAGTTAGTGACTGGTCACGAATGACCTAAAACATCTCAAGGTCTGAAGTTGCTTTCCAGATCATTCAGTTAAGCTCAAACCAGCTATGCTCTCCTTCACAAATTGTGAGAAATGTCTGTTGCAGCTTAAACAAACAATCCTGACAGTGAGAACACAGTCTGATAATTTGTGTGGCCGAATACACCCCCGAGATCAAAGCATTGTTGAAGTAACAAGAAACAAGCAGCCACTCAAAGCAGTCTGTCTATCTCTGTTACTTTAGTCTCAGTTGTTTCACTCCTCCCTTCGCCCCTTTTTTCTCTGTTCTTTTCTGTTTCTTCATGTTGTTGTCTGTCCAACGCTCGTTGCTATTTAAAGACGACAGAGTGAAAGTTTTCTCCTCTGCGCCTTGGAGATGTATTCACACTCTAGTATAAACATTTCATAATGGAGCTATTGATTGAACACACACACACACACACACACACACACACACACACACACACACACACACACACACACACACACACACACACACACACACAGAAAACAAAGCAAAATAATTCCATTCTCTGACCTCAGATAGGAGATCAACTTCCAGATGTGCTATTTACGGTGCATGGCGCCGTGGTATGATTACGTATAATTGGGGCCTCAGGTCAACATGTCGGATCCACCGGACAGGCTTCAGGCCAACGTATTGAATACAAAGGACAGGTTGTCAGCTGCATGTTACGGTTGTCGTTGTTTTGATGGCTCACATGTTGGCTTTGTACTGCTGTTGACAACGCCTGACAGTCGTCCTCCCCCGCAACAACACTGAACCACAGATCCCAACTGGCTCAAGATGCTACTTAAAAGCAGAGGACGGACAATGAAAACAAAATTATCTTCATCTCTCTCTCACTCTAGGGCTGCACGATTCTTGCTAAAATGAGAATCACGATTTTCCTCCATAAGAATTGAGATCACGATTCTCACACGATTCTCACACGATTCTCACACAATTATTTTGTAAATATAAAAATATTAAGCAAAAAAAAAATTATAATAATAATAATAATTTATTGAAAAAAGTGAAAATCGAAAATCGAAAAAAGTGAAAATCGAGATCGCATAGGTGTCTGAATCGAGATCACGATCTTTTTTCGAATAATCGTGCAGCACTATCTCACTCACTCACTCACTCACTCACTCACTCACTCACTCACTCACTCTCTCTTCTCATTCAGTCCTTCAATTTCTTTCTATCCTTGTTCTCTCACTCTAAGTCTGAAACAAACTATTTTTTTCTCTTTCGTTCTCTCCCTCTTTCTATCAATCGTTAGCCATGTTTGTGTTAGAAGCGGCATGATGTGTGTTGCTTCACAGGCTCAGACCTCCCTGTATCCTCCAGATATTGGCATCTACAGTATATTATATCAAGACAGACGTGGCAATTATATGGAGGGTACAAACGGCCATGTGACACAGAGAGAGAGGGATGCAAGACTGAGTCACAAAAAAGATAAAAGAACAAAATACAGAGGCACAGCGAGAACTTGTCTTTGTACTACGGTACAGATGCATGTGGAATGTATCGAAATCAAATAAGTCATGAGCCTGACGGGGCATTGTTATTAATTCTGCTTTCCTGCATTGATATAGAAATGAAAGCAGTGAAACCAGGTCCAGTGCGGGTCCAAAAGTTGAGTTAACTTTAACTTGTCTTGACCTTAGCCTTCTGTTGGGTACACGCAAGCCATGCTAAGCTGCAACCAGCTCCTCTTTTGCATTTGACAATTTGAGGGTTTTAAATCACATATGCTGTGCTAAAACAGATTGTGTGTGTTAAAGTGCGGTCAGGATGAAAAGTGTTTTATACTTGATGCGGCTCTGCTCTAGGTTCAGGTCTATAATGCATTATAATCACATTTATAATGCATTATAATGCATTAATGCATTATAAATGTAATTATAATGCATTATAGACCCGACCTTTAAGTAAAGTGTTACCCAAAGTTATGATTATGGACACTCAACTAATAGAATAGATAAATGAATAGAACTTGCTTGGTTTTTCGTGCATAGCTCCCATCGTATCGTTATTTCCATAGAAAAAAATATGTTATCTACATATTTACACATGGTACCTGAGATAAGACATAAAGGTGTGTAAGCATAGCAGCAGATGTATACTGTGCATGATACTTATGGACGTTAGTTAAGGTGCTAAAAAACACATAATAAAACAACAAAAGTCAGTGCGTTGTATATGGGATTAAGGTGCAAGGCCTCCTGAAGTCCACGATCAGCTCCTTGGTCTTGTCGACGTTAAGGGCGAGGTAATCTCTCAAGAACAGATCCATCGCTGCGCTTGAATCTGTCGGTAGCCTTGTTGAGAACCTATGCACATTGGCTACAAGTGGGCGTGCCATCAGATCAGGAAGCAGGCCGCGCTTTACCCAATCAAATGTAGTGGGCGGGATTGACATGTGTGCGGCTCGTTCCCCACTGGAAACAAACCGAAACTCATTTAACAATAGAGTCCTCGGAGCCGACAAAACCACGGAAAGTTAGTAACATTTTAACTTGTTCTTTCATCATAGAAACAAGAAACAACATAAGTACATATTTGTCCTTCAGCAGCTTTGTTGCTGTGAAGGACAAAAACGTGCGAGAGGACGGTGTGGAGAGCCATGGCAATAGCGTCATCGTGGATCTGTTTTTGTGGTATGCAAACTGCCATGGGTCCAGCGAGGCAGGTAGCGTGGAGCAGATGTATTCCCTCACCAGCTTTTCAAAGCATTTGCTGACTATCGGGGTGAGAGCGACAGGTCTGTGACACATTGGCTTTAAGGCAACTCCGCACCAAACAGACTCGTCCAGACTATTGCAGACTACTCCAGACTGCAACAGACTGGTATTCGGTTGGCAAAAGTTACCATTTAAGTCTGTCAGCCGACTGGCCATTCATGTGCTAATTTGACTTTTAGCGTGCCAGCGTTGCCAGGTCTGCTTATTATAAGCGACTTTGGGCTTGTTTCCCTGCAAAGCCACTTAGGGATGTTCCCAGCGTTTTTTCTTCACTGACGTGCAGTGGTGTAAAGTAACTAGTACATTTACTCAAGTACTGTACTTAAGTACAATTTTGAGGTACTTTTACTTTACTGGAGTATTTCCAATTGTCTATACTTGTACTCCACAACAATTATTTGAAATGTTTAGTTACTAGTTACTTTGCAGATATAAATCATTATGAAACATACATTAACCACTTTAGCCCTATTTTGTACCTATAAGCTATTTGAAAATAGCAGATCTACAAGCTCACAACGTGTTGCGATGCACGCGTTCTGAGCTTGTAGATCTGCTATTTTCAAACATTTTTGTACTTTTACTTTTGGTACTTTAAGTACATTTTTATACCAATACTTTAGTACTTTTACTCAAGTAAATGTTGAATTCCGGACTTTTACTTGTAACAGACTCAGAGTACATCTATTGCATTCAAGCCTGGAATTTCGTCATTTTAGGGGCAAGGCCACTTGGCCTTTGGTGTTGTAATTTTTTGGAGGGCACAAAGGCCCTGCCCGGCCTTCCTGCCAGGGCAGGAAGGCCATCCAAAAAATAATAACGATTTTTAAGTCCAAAAATGATTTTTAAGTCCACGGAAATAATGCATTTAACTTGAAGGTTAAGGATGATTGTATTTTAATATATTATAAGAATAGTATAACTATCTGTGAAATATTACCCATTTATTTCACAAAATAATGTGTTGGCAAATGACCAATATTTAGTTATATAGGTCTCAATATGTCACATTCAGCCCTGGACTTCACTGACTGAAGTAGGGGTCACATTAATCACATTAGATTCACAGAATGTATTTTACCCACAAGTTATTTTCATTCAAATGAAATGTGAATGAACTTGCACTAATAATGACTTTAGTTGATTTTTCACTCTTTAAAATATAGTATTTCTTAATTATTAATAATTACTGCTTGTAGATTGGCTATTTTCACGATTTTAAATTGTTTTTAAATAATAATAAAAAAGGAACATACAAGATTTCCACCCGACAGCCATAATATATAGCCAATATATGGTTCTGTATCAGTATATGAGTCCGTTTTTGAAGATTTCATTCTAATTGGCTACTATGCCTGAATATGAATTTCATGAGCCTGGGTAGGTCACCCTGGCTTGGCGGAGATATGCCCTGTAGCACACTCCGCACAGCAGCAGCAGCAGCAGGTGAAAGCAATTCACTTAATTGCTCGTTCTCTCTCCCTCTTTCCGTCTCCTCAATCTCTCGCTCGCTCTTTCTCTCTCAATCTTTCACTCTCCCTTTTTTCTCTCCCTCTCTCTGCCGCTTTTTACCTCTCTCTCTCTCTCTCTCTCTCAATCTTTCACTCTCCCTTTTTTCTCTCCCTCTCTCTGCCGCTTTTTACCTCTCTCTCTCTCTCTCTCTCTCAATCTTTCACTCTCCCTTTTTTCTCTCCCTCTCTCTGCCGCTTTTCTCTCTCTCTCTCTCTCTCTCTCTCTCTCTCTCTCTCTCTCTCTCTCTCTCTCACACACACACCTGCTCCCAATCACCACAGCGCAAAAGTAGGGCAAATCAATCAATCTCTCTCTCTCTGGGAGCAACAACAAGAAACAGTGAATGTAGGTTTTCATAGACATGGTCGCTTGTTTCTCTCACATAATCTGGCAACACCGACAGCCCTCTGTTGTCACTGCCACTGCGCTACCAGTCGGCTAAAAAGCTGAACATGTTCGGTCGGCTCTGGGTCGGCCGAAAAGGTCCCGACGGACCCCCCGACGGACCCCTAACCGACTGGCCGACGCTTCCCGAAGCCAATTCGGCCCAAAATCGGGCCGACTCAGATTGGTCTGGAGAGGGCTGTAGATGTGAGCCGGTGTCTTTTCAAACTATTCTAGTGTATGGTAGATCTGAGAGGGTGTCACACTTTAGTCTCTTAAAAGTCTTTTCAAAGATTGTTCTAGTGTTAGGCATAAGAGATTTGCCCAACTTGTGGGCGTCATGCACATAGCTGCATTAGCTATGATTGGTCATCTTTTGAGGAGACACACATACTGTATACATACAAAGTATTCATACATACTGTATACATACAACACACCCTAGATGGTTTGGCTTACGGCCACACATGTCCTGCCCTGTGAATCGCTGCTGCAGTTTTTCCACTTTACAACTTACCACCCTCAGGAACTATAGGATAAGAAGAACATTTTATATTGCAGGTCGTACACCTGTCACACTCATAGCCCACAGAGAGCACTTTCACTCCCCTCCTCTGTGCTCCACCGCCACATTTATCCCTCACAATTTGCCTCTTGACTTGCTGCTCCATTTCTACCATTTAACGCAAGGCACTAAGGCGCTCCAACTCAGCCACCATTCTCACTGTTTTCCATATGGGACAACGCACAGTGCCGCCAGATCCGTTCAGCTGGCTGCAAGGCTGCTACTTGAGAGCGAGACGGAGATGAATGACTGGTCTAATGGCTGACCTGCTTTTTCTCTTTAGCTCTGGGTGGAGTCAATCACCTGCTTCATAATCTCCATACACAAATTATTTGTCTCACACATGCTGTACACACACACACGCACACGCACACGCGCACACACACACACACACACACACACACACACACACACACACACACACACACACACACACACACACACACACACACACACACACACACACACACACACATGCACTAGACCTCGACCAATGCCAGATTTTTCGGTCCTATGCCAATGCAAAAACATGCTCTAGCGCACAAACAAACACACACACAGACACACACATACACACACACACACATATGTCCCCATTGCGCACGATCTGGAGAAATCTCCACGCCTCCATGGAGAAATGGTTGGACACTTTTTATGACACTTAAACTCCCATGTTTTTAGTTATTTTTACTTAGTTATTGCTTCTTGTTTTGTGAATTGTTTTATTTTTATGTGTGTATGTTGTATAATTTGCTGGATACATTTTGTATTGTTGTATTTGTATGCTCTGCAGCACTTTGGTCAAGCATGGTTGTTTTTAAATGCGCTTTATAAATAAAACTGACTTGATTTAACACACACACACACACACACACACACACACACACACACACACACACACACACAGACACAGACACAGACACACACACACATACAATCACACACACGCCAGACAAAAGGCACAACACACACAGCAGTAACTGCATGCTCCTGTTACCAGACGACACGTAGCGCATAGTGCAAGTTGTGTGTATACACTTGCATTTGTTGTGTGTACTTGCATACACACGCGGACACAAAAACGTCATTGTGGAACTTTTTTACTTTACACTAGCATTACACTACCACATTTTTTCCAATTTCTTCTCAAATCTAAAAAAAAATTGCAGATCTACAAGAGATCGGCTTAAGTGGTTAAAAGTTATTTGACAAAAAGGAAAAGTGGCATAGCACAAAGCCCTCTGACGTATCACTGTGTAAGTTGGGTCTAGTCTAGTGTAATTAGTGTGGTTGCCCTAACAGGGCAACCAGACTATAGTAATCCTCACACTTTATTAGTGTGGTTGCCCTAACAGGGCAACCAGACTATAGTTCTAGGGATACTTTATTTCAGGGTCCATCTAGATAAACAATACTTTAGACCGCATCTCCTCCCACAGTTTTTATCCCCCAATGTTGTGCCATATCTCAAAATGACCGTCTTGACCTGGAATCGTGCGCTTGTATTTTGCTAAGAGATTGGTTAAATAGTTTAATTGATATTGATTTATTAGTGCATTAAATGTCCCCATCCGCTTTAATGAAAAAGTGAAAAAACTCAAATTCAAGTATTTTTTTCTCTGAAACCGTAAGAGCTAGAGTTACCAGATTTGGAGGGAAGGTTCATAATTTAGTCCGAAATTATTGAAAAAATAATCACACCAATCGGCCACATGGTGGCGCTATAACAGCCCCCTTTACGTTTTGGCCTATAACTCTTGAACCGTAGGTCGTAAAATCAAAATTTATTTTCCCCTAGATTCCTTGGGTCATGACGCAACTCCCCATATAGGCCACGCCCATTTGCGTCAGGATAGATTTTCCGCCATTTTGAATTTTCTTCAAAACACACTTTTAGCTCCTCCTCCCACATATTTTGTCCAAATTTCACAAAAATCGGTACACATGATCTCTGGGCCCATGCGATAAACATATCCAAACGGCATTTTGATAGTCCTTACCGTTCGTCCGTAAATGGCTTCCGAAGTTAGCGGGAGGGGCCCGTTTTATCAAAAATGCCAAAAATCACAAACAAAACGTCCAATCGATCCCAAATTTTAATCACATGTCGAGGGTGGTTTACTCAACAAATCCCCAAAATAATTTCCACTTTGATCCATAGGGGGCGCCACAAATGCTCAGAACGTAACCGTTTGATGCAAAAACCTTATTTTGGGGGGATCAATCCTCTCAAAATGAAACGCAAGTGATCTCAGGAGTTACGTGACAATGTAATTGGCACAGCCTCCGACGGTATTCCTCCCAGCGTATTCCTCGAGTCCCGGCGACAGCGACCCGCGACTAGCGTCGGCGCAACCACACTCTGCAATTGCCCAGAATTGCGACGCGTCTAGTTATTATTCTTTTTATTATTAATGGAGATAAACAATAGTTTAGATCGTCTCTCCTCCCACAGTTTATTTTTCCCAATTTAGTGCCATATGTCAAAATGACCGGCCTCACCGGGAATCGTGTGCTTGTATAAGGCTAAGAGATTGGTTGCATAGTTTTATTGATATTGATTTATTAGTGCATTAAATTTCCCCATCCACTTTAATGGAAAAGTGCAAAAACTCAAATTCAAGTATTTTTTTCTCAGAAACCGTAAGAGCTAGAGTTACCAGATTTGGAGGGGAGGTTCCTAATTTAGTCCGAAATTATTGATAAAATAATTACACTAATCGGCCACATGGTGGCGCTATAACAGCCCCCTTTACGTTTTGGCCTATAACTCTTGAACCGTAGGTCGTAAAATCAAAATTTCTTTTCCCCTAGATTCCTTGGGTCATGACGCAACTCCCCATATAGGCCACGCCCATTTGCGTCAGGATAGATTTTCCGCCATTTTGAATTTTCTTCAAAACACACTTTTAGCTCCTCCTCCCATATATTTTGTCCAAATCTAACAAAAATCGGTACACATGATCTCTGGACCCATGCGATAAACATATCCAAACGGCATTTTGATAGTCCTTACCGTTCGTCCGTAATTGGCTTCCGAAGTTAGTGGGAGGGACCCGTTTTATCAAAAATGCCAAAAATCACAAACAAAACGTCCAATCGATCCCAAATTTTAATCACATGTCGAGGGTGGTTTACTAAAGAAATCTCCAAAATAATTTCCACTTTGATCCATAGGGGGCGCCACAAATGCTCAGAATGTAACCGTTTGATGCAAAAACCTTATTTTGGGGGGATCAATCCTCTCAAAATGAAACGCAAGTGATCTAAGGAGTTACGTGACAATGTAATTGGCACAGCCTCCGACGGTATTCCTCCCAGCGTATTCCTCGAGTCCCGGCGACAGCGACCCGCGACTAGCGTCGGTGCAACCACACTCTGCAATTTCCCAGAATTGCGACCCGTCTAGTTCTTCTTCAGTACTGTCAGCAAGACGCAATAGATGAAAAAAGAGTAGATCATGAGTAGATCATGCACACATACTTTAACCCCCCTGCAAATACATGGACCAGAATAAACCCTAATAGCAGGCTCTTTAATGGGTCAACTCTACGATGGGGCTCATGATGTATTGGGCAATCTTCAGCTCAGCCCTGCAGCCCTTCTCCTACTGCCATAACATTCATAAGGCCTAATTCAACCTATCATACAGCACAGTGGAGGGATGACATGACTCTCTCTCTCTCTCTCTCTGTGTGTGTGTGTGTGTGTGTGTGTGTGTGTGTGTGTGTGTGTGTGTGTGTGTGTGTGTGTGTGTGTGTGTGTGTGTGTGTGTGTGTGTGTGTGTGTGTGTGTGTGTGTGTGTGTGTGTGTGTGTGTGTGTGTGTGTGTGTGTGTGTGTGTGTGTGTGTGTGCGCGCGTGCATGCGCACGCGTTAAAGTGCAGAAAGGCTGAGACAGTTGGAAATAGGGAGAGAGAAATACAGATAAACAGAGGCGGAAAAGGGAAGAAATTCAAGCAGAGAGAGGAGAGAGAGATGGCTCATATCTAGAATTTTTCAAAATGTGGTTTTGATTTACTTTACTGTATTGTACAAGAAAAAAAAGTGTGAATGTGATTTAACCAATTTCAACCTGGCATCCCTATTTGGGGCATGTCATTATAGGCTTAGGGCTTAAATGTAATCCATACTTTTTATCTTTATTTTTTTGCCGATCTAAGCTCCCAATGCAACCCATTAGGAGCTTGGAGATCAGCTATTTTTGCAACACACCGTCATATGGTCATGTATAACATGCAGTAACTGAAGTCGCCAAAGTGGTTAAAAATGTATTCAATGGAATTGTTAAACTCATGATCAATCAATCGATTGATCATTCAATTCAACACAATCAGTGTATAAAATTAGGAAGGAACACACATAAATGGCAGCAGCCACTGAACCACGCACACGCACACACACACACACACACACACACACACACACACACACACACACACACACACACACACACACACACACACACACACACTCTTTGTCATATCAGTAGAGTTTTTCCAGTGTGTGTACTTCCACTGATAATGACCACCCAGTGATGTATGGGAGGTCAGTGGACAGGACATGGTCCCTGTGGGCTGAAGGTAACGGGGTAGTGCTTGGTCAGCATAAGACTCTCAGTCCTCACCGTTATCAACACACAGCCACACACCAGAGTGTGTGTGTGTGTGTGTGTGTGTGTGTGTGTGTGTGTGTGTGTGTGTGTGTGTGTGTGTGTGTGTGTGTGTGTGTGTGTGTGTGTGTGTGTGTGTGTGTGTGTGTGTGTGTGTGTGTGTGTGTGTGTGTGTGTGTGTGTGTGTGTGTGTGTGTGTACACTGCAGTGCGTATTCGTTTTTTGTATTATACTGTACATATGGTGCAATCAGTGTGGTAGTGAATAGCCTGATGTCTGTATTTGTGTGTGTGTGTGCGACTGTGCGTGTGTTGATGAGAGGGAAAGTGTGAGTCAGTGGGTGCATGCATGCGGGAGTGTGTGTGAATGGATGTTTATTTGACTAAGCATGTACTGTATGTGTGTTTCAGAAGATTAATAGCCCAAGTATTCACCCCCCCCCCCCCCCTCCCCCCTTTTTTGTTTTTAGGGATGCTTACAGCTTGTCTTTTTTCTCTTTTTATCTCATAAAAGCACATTGTTATGAATATCTGGGGAAAATGACAAGGGATTAAGAATGCATTTTTCATTTGTTGAGCTACGTTAAAGAGACATAGCATGTACTACGTACAAGCCTGGCATTGTTGTTATTATTATTATTGCATTATTTCTGTATTATTTGTCACTCAAAAGCCATCCGAATGAATTCTAATATCCTTTGAAAACTATGCAATAAGGGGAAGTGTATTTTGAATGACCATGTACAGAGGGAACATACTATGAGGGAATTATGATTTCCAACTGTATTGATGGGAGGCAGAGCAATACTCAAGAAATGAAGGTCTTATTGGCACACATTCACCCAGAGCAGCTACGTAAGACAAATAACATCAGTGGTCTTTACGATTTTGATTTTTAAAAAACCCTAGAGTGTCTATTCTGGGCATAATATAGGCAAACATTCTGCAAAAATAGGCTAACATTTGGTGAAAATATCCATATAAAAATTTAATATTTGTTTATAATTATATCGTTTAGTTTGATGAACTGTTGCACCCCACTCTACATCCATACATTGTAAAGCATTGTCCTTGCTTGGTTACACTCACTAGATCACTTTGTGATTACGTATTGAACATTCAATGGCTGCTGCGATTGAGTCTTGGAATGTGATCACATGTGTGACGGTGTTAGCATTAGGGTATTTAGAGCACGGCCCAACCAGCTTTAAAATACCATCATGATTCCGTCATCATCTTTTCATCAATACCTGTTTGTGGTCTCATCTCTTTACGCACTATACTGTTCACCTAATGGAAGCCATAGCAGTTCAATGAAGCAAAGTGTGCAATACCAGCCTGTTAATAGACAATACATTGAAAGAGGGAGATTGTACGAAGACGAGAGCAACGCTTCTTTAAAAGGCCCATCATCGGAATGGCCCAGAGTTGAATGCATTTGTCCATGGAGCTGAAAGCCTAACGTTACACATTGTAGGTTGATGGACATTGAATGAACATCTGAGCTGTTTCAGGAGTATGCACGTTCATTCATTTCAAAGCCATCGTAACCTGTGGCAAATGTTTGCTGAGCATGCATGCACTTTCTTTTAATCCAAATGGAGCCACTGGCTTGAGAGCATAGATGTGGTACAGTATGTCTCCCGTTGCAGAGGCAAACGTTCATGGTTTGCCACTTCTGGGGGTCGTTTCCACTTTTCCATGGTCAACAATTCGAAGAGCCCTGATATTGTTAATGGACTGCGTCTAGTATATCTAGTGCCTTTCTCCAAAGCACGTAATAACGTATTTCACACTCACCCATTCTCACATTGACACTCAAACGCCGGAGGAAACCATTCAAGGTGCCCACCTGCTCATCGGGGGCAGTTAGGGGTTAAGTGTCTTTCTCAAGTACACTTTGACATCAAAGTCAAGGTTCACTTTACTTGTCTCCCATGGGAGAAATGTGTCTTGGAGTAAAAGAGTCAAAAGACTCTGCACTCAGGCAATAGACAATACATAAAAGAACACTGTATATATGATTTCACTCATCCCCACACCTAATGTTGCTGCAGTGTTCGCTGATGTGTGTACGTAAGGGTCTGCAGGATTTCCCCATATACCCCAGACCACATGGGCTTTTAACCACTTGAACCCCATATGGGTAACCGGAGTCCCTCAGGGCTCAATACTAGTGTGTTTCCTGTTTTCTGTTATTGTGGAGAAAGCTTTCATTGAAAATAGCCGATCTACAAGATCACAACACGTCGCAACGCGTTGTGAGCTTGTCGATCTGCTAGTTTCAGCGAAAGCTTCCCCCACAATACAGATACTGGCGTTTAAGTGGTTAATCAGGTAGACAATAAAGGTGGTATTGAAGGCAAGGAAAGTTTATTTATAGCACATTTCAACGAGGCAATTCAAGGTGCTTTACAGAACACTAAGCCTTGAGACATTAAGACAAAAAGCATTAAGATGAAAAACACATTATAAAAGGACAATTTAAAGAAAGGAGTTAAAATAAGACAGAAAACTAAGAGAATAAAATTACAGTGCAGAAAAAGAAAATCAGTAAAATGCTGCATCAAATAAAAGTTTTGAGCTTTGATTTAAAAGAACAGAATTGTTTGTTCGTTCCAGATATGTAGTGCATAAAAACTGATGCTTCTCTACGTTCAGTTCTTACTCTGGGTTCCGAAAGCAGACCTGTCCCTCATGACCTGAGAGGTCTGGATGGTTCATGATGTAGTACGAGATCAGAATAGTATTATTCTTTTTTTAATTAATGATTTGACATACTGTATAGGGAGTCAGTCTAAAAGTGACAGTGTAAGAACTGGAGTGATATGATCCATTTCTTTGGTATTGGTAAGGACTCGAGCAGCAGCGTTATGCTATTTATTTTTGGGAGACCTGGCTGAAGACATCATTACAGCAGTTGTGTACGTTTCTTGTCTCCAAATACCGCGGAGACAAAGTACCGTAAGTCCTCTAATCCTTGATATATTCTGAAAGTGATTGTAGGATATATATACGGTATGTATACTCCCAAATGAATCGATATTGAGCAACTGCATCTATAACGAAAAACATCACATGGATGCACCTGGGACGTATCATCAGTGTTGTAGCCTGGGGTCATAGGATGTTTCGGGTCTCGCAACATACACCCTCACCCAGGTGACCCAGCCAGGGTTGATCAAGCCCCGACTTACATCCCAGTAGCTACCCACGGTCAGTCCTATAGGGCAAGACAGGGCCACTCAGTCCGCTTCTCCGGAAATACTCTGCCGGGACTCGGGGAGGCTCTGGCACGTGGAGGGACTAGGCTCTGTGGGTTGTCTCCTGGCCTTGCTCCTCCTTCGTCTCACCAGGTCCAGGACCTGAGCGTTGCACCAGACTCCCCTGCTCCAAACATTTCATTCTGGTGTGATAGTGTCTTGGCCCGTGACACCATCACATTGGTGGTACTGCAGGCTGGTGGTACTGCAGGCTCCCTTGCGTCTTACTTGAATGGTCCTCCCAAAGGCCTCACCGTGGATTTGTTGGGCTTCTTCCTCACGGAAGACACAGACTGGGGCGCCAACCCAAACTGCTCCCGGATGCCGTCTACATTCCGGCTGTCACCCGTCTCTCCGGTGATCTAAAATGTTATCAGAAACTGTTTTTTTGTTGAACAGGATAGGTGAAATGAGTCTCTAGACAAGGCAGGACTAACTTGTCCTAACTTTTGTTATTGTGATATTTAACTTTATAAAGGCAGACTGCGTAGCCATGGAATATGGTTATTATATTAAATATTTGACACACACATTTTAGCTCATTTAAAGCTTTATTAAGAAAAAAAAAGCATTGTATTAAAATATATAGCCTAGTGTTTTAAAATCAATATCAGATTTTGAGGCAAGTGAAAATAGAGGCAGTTTGAGAAAATCTGTAGAAAAATTAGAACTTAATACTGTTATGTGCAATTATTTTTATTATGGTCCATATTGCCCATTGCAAATTGGTTGTCTGAAGTCAATAGGTAACCACCATTTTTATTTAACGCTAGATTAACTGCAGATAAACTTTTACTTTTAATGTGTTTGCATTAAAAATCAATGTTTATTCTGGTGTCTAAACTGAAATGACTCATACAGGAACGGCTGAGCATGAAAATCTAATTTGGACTCTCATCTCAGGTTGCTGTCTACACAGAGTACACAAGATATTATAATCATTATCCTAACATTGTTCCGTCTCATTTCACACCGTCTGGTGGCGTTTCAGGTCCAGGCCTCCTCACTTTCATCTATATTCCCTTCATAACTGAGGTGAATTAATTAGGCAACACAGGCGGGTAAAAGTCAATGCCTCCTTTTACGTGTGTGTAGTGACTGGTGGTGTTCTGGAGGTGTCAGTGTGGGTTCTAATTAAAACAAATAACTTCATCGAAAATGTCAGCATCATCATTATTGCTGTTGTCTCGTCATCAACACCTTGGATTCAGACAGAGAGAGAAAGACATATGGAAATGAATGATTCACAGATACGAAGACATGCTTAGCCAAGCGTGTGGGACAGGCAGGTGAAAAGGGCACAAGAGAGACACGAAGAAAAAAGGTAAGGAGGGGAGACCCTTGTAAATCCCCCGGGGGAAATTCGGTTTCAGCTTCACCCAACTGGTGGCTGCTCAGGTGGCCATGATGAGCGCTCAGGGGGAGCTGTTAGGGCTTAAGTGTCTTGCTCAGGGGACACTTCGACACGTAGACATGGGTGGGCCCAGGAGGCAAACCGTTTTAAGTGTCTTACCCAGGGACACTTCGACACGTAGACATGCGTGGGCCTAGGAGGCAAACCGGTGACCTTCTGATTAGCAGAAATCCTCTGTACCCATTAAGCTATGGTCGCCCCCGAAAGATGAATGCCTTACGTATGGTAGATGTTAGAACGAAGTATATGAGGGAATGATGCTGAGGTGAAAGGAGTTTGAGGAGGAAGAGTGATCAGAGGTACTAATAGCACCTATTCCAGCACAATATCTATGGTATGGAGAGGTGAGAAGAGCAAGGCATGGTACTGTACGTATAATACAATACACAGTCAACGCTGAGAGCGTACATTTTAACCAAATGGACCCATAATTTGGTTACATGTGTACACTCTGTTTCGAATGGATAAATTAACACAGATTTTACTGTAGCCTTTAGGAACAGTGACCGTGTGACTCTCTCTCTCTCTCTCTCGCCCTCTCTCTCTTTCTCTTTCTCTCTCTCGCTCTCTCTCAGGCAATTACACATGAATGAGAATGGATTTTCATCCATCAGTCAACATTACAGCCTTTTGTTGAAAATAGTGACCTTCAGTCCCTGTTAAACAGCTTAGGAAAGATACTTAAGCAATCATGAAATGCATCTCCACTGATGGATTTAAATTGGTAAGGAAATGGTCAGTCTAGTGAGCTTACGTAAAGGACCCTATTGACTACAAGTCACAGCTTTATTTGACCATTTTCTAAAGCATGCAGAGGAAGCAGTGGATTCCACTCATTTAAATACGGTAATGCAAATCTACGTACTTGAGACCGACAATCTAAATTTTTGTAATTTCTATATCTTATTGTACTTCAATTAAGAAGTGCAATAATAGAATAATCATGGACTGGATTAGAAAAGTCTACCTGAAAATAGTCCCTGGTGAAAATATTGATTTTCATACAACATTAAAATGTCAATGAAATGTCATGAAAAGTTAATCACCTTAATAAAAAACTAATATATATAAAAAATCACACCCTGTGTGAAGTGGGCGGTGTCTTGCTAGCTAATAACAATACTGAATGGAGTCAACCAATCATGTACAAAAAATAAATACATTTATTGAAACACTCTTTATGATGGACGAAACCATAACTTAAAAAAAACAAATGTATGGTTTTTTTTAAAGTTATGGTTTCTTATAAGGGCTATGCACATGTGTCATGTGACACTGGCCAATCACAGTCCTGAATAGACTGTGATTGGCCAATCACGGTGCAGGGTTAGGCGGGGTACTTTTTGGCCAATCACAGCGCAGGATTTGTTGTACAAATATCCAAACCTCACTTATAGGGGCGGTTTCACCGCCCAAAAAATATATATATGTCAATGACTTCTTAACCGTAGCAAAAGATCCAAACATATAGTGGGTTTTAATTCATTCCAGACTGGCCATATTCTGACAAACATTCATGTTTACATGCAGCACTGTTTTCACCAGAAGTGTTGCTTCCTCCTTTCCCTCCCATTTATCCATCCCTTTGCCTGTCCATCCATGTTTGTGTAAACTCACCTCAGTGTCCGTGTTTATATGTGTCTCTGTGTTAGTCACAAAAGGCTGCCCCAAAACACATCTTCTACAATGCTGTAAAATCCTTCTGTGTCCCTAAACAGCACAGCTCCTACAGGAGCAGTCCACCGTGACAAGAAAACTAATTCTTGGAAAATTGGCTTAGTAGTTATGACAAACCAGGCAGTAAGTATTTTGCACATGCCTGGAATTTGTCCTCTAAAGTTTTGTGGTCAGCTAGTGAACCAGGAACCTTCCAATTCCCACAATTCTACCTCTTGAGCCACTGACGTCCACCCTAGGAATTTACCTTCAATTCCTCTTACGCCCCACTCCTGGGAGTTCATTGACCAGATGAACGATATGGTCATTGCTGGGACCAAACTTAGCCCTGCACCCTACTCCCATGTTCTGTCCCCGGCCTAAACACCCCCCCCCCCCCCCCTACCTTCAACAGAAGCATCCTCTGTCTCCTCAGCGTGATAAGAGCACAGCGATTTGTGTACAAAATACAGCAAGCTCTAACTGATATCTGCTGTGTCCAGACTGCCAGGCTAACGACAATCATGACTCTTCCCAGGACAAGGGGCCCTGCTTGCTAGCTTCCTCAGTACCTGTGTTGATAGGCAATAGAAAAACAATGTTAAATCTGCTAAGAAACTGGACACACGCACCCATCCGATTCTGCAGACAAACTAGAGGTTGGGCCCCTCACACCTACTGTACACCTATGTCGCACTGCCAATCCGACTGATTGCCCATATTTGGAGATCTCTGTATCTGTCAGTCCTTTACTCCTTGTCCCTTTTATTCCCATGTATGGAGATCTCTGTATCTGTCAGTCTTTGTCCCTTTTATGCCCATATATGGAGCTCCCTGATGTCATCAGTATATGCCCATATATGGGCATGCTGATATGCCCATATATGGAGATCTCTGTATCTATCAGTCCTTTACTCCTTGTCCCTTTTATGCCCATATACAGAATGGATATCTCTTCATCTGTCAGTCCCAAGCCCTCAGAACCGGGCAGTGGTTGCATTGAAGCGCATTGGACATCCTGGCCATATATGGGCATGCCCTCTTTTGTGCCCATAATTGGAGCTGAGTGATATGTTTGCATCTGATGCCATGACGACACATTGAGGTTAGACAACACACTCCATATTTGGGCGTAGCTGCATTGGCCCACCGGTCCTCCCTTACGCCGATTCTAATATAGGATAGGATGGGATAGGATTTTGCATCAATTCCTCATCAGCCATAGCATGTCACTGGCTGGGCAGATTGGGCAGATAATACTTTTAACACACTAAATCTAGCTTTATTGAATACTGTATCAAGCCTTTGGCGGGAAGAACACTGTTAATCAATGATTTTATCCTACCTGCAAACTCACGCCTTTTGGCATCAATCAGTGTTTTTAGTGTCAACCAGGTCATTCTCCTGAATCATGTAGATCTGGAGAGTAAAAAAAGGGTGTGGGGGTGCTGAGTGTGAGTGAAAAGCACATAATCTGTTTTAGCTATGAGATTATGTCCTTACCGTGACCCAGGCTTGCATCAACCTTATTGGATTGTCCAATCAATAGTGTAGTTTTAGTCATTTCTGGGGCATTTCTAGGGGCCAATCGGGACTTTGATCTCATATAGGCATTTAAAATAGACTGTCACTGATCCCGCTGTGGAAATTGAGTTTCAGTTTCACCCAGATAACTGCTGCTAAGGTGGTCATGTTGAGCGCACGGGGGGAGCAGCTAGGCGTTAAGTCTTCCTCAGGGACACCTTGATGTCCATTTAACCATTATCCATTGTAAATATCACTGCACTAGTAGAAATGTCACTGGGAGATGCATTTTGCTGGCTTAATATGTGCACATGTGAATATGTGCTTAATATGTGCATGTGAAATTATAGTAAGTTGTCTCTAATGTAATATGTCGTCAGCCGCTCCTATAAGTGGGTTTGGGACCGTCGTGAAAAGACTGTCGTGAAAAGACCGTCGTGAAAATTAGTTTTTCGCTGTACTGTGATTGGCTGACTCTATTCACACCCTTTGCTCAGTACTGTGATTGGCTAGCGAGACGCATGATGAAATTAATAACCTATAAATAGCACCACGCACTTCAAAAAAATTACCTTTTTTTTAAAGTGAGCTTCCATTACTGTTGTTGCTAAATAACACCGCTCACTTCACACTGAGTGTGATTTTTTTTATAAATGAATGCCCTATACTTTGACAGTGTCAAGCTAAAGGAGCACAAATAGTTGATGTACAAGCTCACAGCATGACACAATGTGACGCATTGTGATCTTGAAGATCTTA
The DNA here is from genome assembly GCF_963280865.1 of Gymnoscopelus braueri. Classification (NCBI taxonomy): domain Eukaryota; kingdom Metazoa; phylum Chordata; class Actinopteri; order Myctophiformes; family Myctophidae; genus Gymnoscopelus; species Gymnoscopelus braueri. The sequence goes on along the minus strand of NC_137609.1, from coordinate 30,332,869 downwards.
TAAATCTTCTGAGCTTGTATATCTAAACATTTTGGAAGATTTTCACCATTCGCTTTTTTTTAATAGCTAAAGTATAAAATAGGGTTAAAGTCGTTAAACTGCTTATTATACTATATTAACACATTTTTCTGGGGACACCCTGGAATCCCCTCAACGACCCCTGGGGGTCCCCGGACCATACTTTGAGAACCACTGCCCTAGATTGCACTAGTCACCAGAGTTTACTCCATGTGACAAATACAATTTACACAGCTCGCTCTTTCTTTCCTGGTCTGTTTATTCAACACTGTGGGGAAAAAAGTGTTTGAGATGCATGTTTTTTTTGACGGATACAATTCCGGTCATGCTAGCAATGTAGCAGCCTCAACAGTATGACATTCACATCTTCTCTTTCACCTTACTGTGGAGGTTCTGGAACTATCTGAGCATTATGTGAATGATGCTGCAGACACGCTGAATCAGGCGGTCCGAATGTCAAGTCGACGGATCCAATACATTTTCTGTGGAGAGCAACTGCGCGGTGCATGGTGGATACGACACGGCGGGTTTTTTGGTCAGTTGCCATATCTGAAATTTACATGAATTTGGTTGGAATTAAACATTGTGTAAATGTCGATCCATCCACCGCAATACGGCCAGCGAATGGCGAATGTTAGTGTAACGTAACTGCATAATACATACTATCCATACAGAATACAGCACTGACCACAGGCTCGATAGCATCTAGATGCGTTGTCTGCGTATTCGGTACGTCTGTAGCATAAGCTAGTGTGAGACTCGACCCTTAGCCATTTTGCATACCGTCATACAATGGTGTTGCACGACGAAAATAGGCTATCTACAAGTTGACGAGTCGCTTTGCGATGCATTGTGAGCTTGTAGATCACTTACTTTCAATATTTTGGAAGGTTTTTGGACGACTGCTATATCTCCTTGAATGCTTTATAGGCTAAGAAACAGCAGTGGCGAGGCAAGCATCAATCCACTCTACGACAGGGAGATGTGCAGCCATGGAAGAAGAAGCTGCTGTGAATTAAGTGGTCATCATCTTCACCATCATCATTAATTGTGAGAGCTAATTGGCAGAATCTGTCTACAGAGGAGCAGGGGGCCAGGTGAAGTGTGGAAAAATCTATATATTGTGCAGTGTGTGCGTGCGTGTTTGTATTACTATACTTGTGAGTGGAATAGAAAAAATGTGTGTGTGTGTGTGTGTGTGTGTGTGTAGATTACCGGTGCATGAGCAAATGGTGTGTATGTGTTAGGGCATTCACGAATAGTGATTTTTAGCATTCGAATTATTCGACCTACTGTATAAGTATTCGAATATTCGATTAATCGATTTGATTATATTATTATTATTTTATTTTATTTTTTATTGCATTGACGACTTGACTCAAGGAATGCGAGTTGATGTCACACCAGAGCTCACAGCTGCATGTCTGCTGTAGAAAAGCCACTGAAAAAAAAATCTAAAAACCCCCCCCTTTTTTTTATTTTTTTATTTTTTTTTATAGAATAATCGACTTCGATTACAGTGGTCAAATAGTGGTTTTGATAGTCGAATATTCGATTATTCTGTTAATGCCCTAGTATGTGTATGTATGTACAGTGTTGTGACTGTATTTGGATATGTTTACTTACATATGCATGCATGCTCGCTCACGCGCATGTGTTTGTGCGCGCGCGAGTGCGCACAAGTGTGAAATATGTTCTTTCCACTCATCACCGACAGACCGAGTGGAGCGGAGCGGAGCAGGCCAGCAGTCTTAGAGGACATGAACTGTTGAACTCGACTCCTGAATCCAGAGCCAGCCATGTTTGCCACTGGGAGAGAGAGAGAGAGAGAGAGGTACATGTCCTTCAAATGGCTTTGGCACAGTGGCAGCATGATACACGGTTGCATGGCTCTTTACCGTCCTGCATCTGTCTATCCATCTGCTGTACTCAGTGTTACATACTGTATTCCTCTGGTGTACTTACCTGGTGTATCTATTTTGAGCATGTCATTATACTGCAGGTGAATATTTAAAAAAAAATCAAACATTTTCAAGTTTTCAAAGAAATGGGAAAATAGCTCATCCTCAAGTTCACAACTCATCGCATCGCAACGATAATGGTTTGTCTTTAACCTGGTTTCAAACTAAGCAGGATTAAATAGAACTAATTATTTACTCTTAATTTAAATGTAATGCTTTTGTTCCAAGACTTTAAACTCCAATTTAAACTTTGATCAGGGATTAATTTAAAGCTGTATTATGTAACTTGTTTTTGTGAATACATTTAGTATATATTATATATATTTATATATTGTATTTATATTACAATATATCTCATCTTATACAATTGGAGTGGTTGTATTTGGTCTTCTTGCCCTTCTATTGAGACAGTTAGATCCTGCGTCTGGTTTGACACAAATTACATTTCTTTTTCACTTTTTAGAATGGCCTTTTTAGATGGATGAACCAAAATTATGGCGCTAACCGCATGAACCCTATAGCGTCCTTATTCTGGTATATGTCATAATAGGTGAACATTTGGTGAAAATAAAACTAGCGGCTATTTAGTACAGACACCTGGGGGACCGCAGTCAATAAAGTTATAAAGGGTTTAAGTGGTTAAGAAAGCAAGTTAAGGGACAGATTCAATTCAATTTGAGTTTTATAATGATAATATTTTTTTATGAAGTACCAGTTCAGTAAGGAATCAGTTATGGAGCCAGAAACAGAAATATTGGACCCACTATCAAACAGTGAGAGAAAAAGCAGTTTTTCCAACATTGCTCTAGCATCTGTTGTCCCTGAGATTTGACCCACACACACACAACACAGTATGACACCAGATGCTTGCAGATAGATGGGGACCTGTTTGTCCTACACCACATGTCCATTGTGTGCCGAATCGTTAGCAAGCGTGACGGACCTAATGCAAAACGAATAGAACTTTAGACAGGCCTACATTATAACAAGCTTATAGAGAGTTACAATCTTCACAGGCTGAAAAGATATACTGTAAGAGATACGAGAATAATAGATAAGAGAAGATGTCATGACTTAGGATAAAAGTACAAATTTGACAACAAAATATATACTAATAATAATATGTGTACACTCACTCTTTTGTGTCTTTGCACTGGCAGTGTGTAATAATACTGTACATCCAACATCCTCCATTCACTGACCGCTGCAGGACACTTTACCCATGTTGTCCCTGATTGCTCAGAGAACCATGCTGTCCTGTGAGGTCGGTTAGGATAGGACACGCAGCAAAGGCAAATAGTGTCTCACACTCACACACACACACGCACACACACACACGTTCATGTGTGCATTAACTCACTCTGGAAAGGCATGCGCTACTTTAGGTGCAAGTACACACATATAGGGACACTTCACATCTACACACGCACGCACGCACGCACGCATTTATCCTGCTACAGCCAGAGAGGTCCATTCTCAGCAGTCCATGGTTTCATCGATTTGAGGAAGTGGGGCGTAAAGGAGAGGAAGGTAAACTGCTGAGGTGAGGTCAGTCTCTGGTCAAACGGTCAAATCATCAAGCAGATTTGCGAAAAAGGAAAAAAGTCAATATTTAATTGTATTGATTTATTTAATTGGTGTTTACTTGTTATACAGTGTATATATATATATATATATATATATATATATATATATATATATATATATATATATATATATATATATATATATATATGTATATATATATATGTGTGTATGTGTATGTGTATGTGTATGTATATTAATATGAATGCATGCAGTCGGCTTTGCCACTATCTCAACCCAAATCTCTACTTTGACAAAAAATAAAAGAATGATTTACCACTGTACAGTTGTTATCAGAAACGACCCTTTCTGCCAAGCGTAACTCCTAACACCATACATGCTGCACAGTATATCATATTGTATATCATAAGTCCCCTTACATTGACCTGAAAGACATCACTCTCAGCTCCCTTTTTTCCCCCAACACCTCCACATACTCCCATAAGATCTGTCATGTTGGAGCACTGCTCTTTACGCTTTAAGGGGCAGACGTCTCATTTATTTATTTATCGGTTTTCACACGAGCATCACTGGGCCATGAAATATCACATTGACGTAAAAAGCAGCCGGCTGCTCAGACGGCGAGGCAGAACAGAGTTTTACAAGCCAAACCCACTCTGAGAGAGAAGATCCACTGGCCATCAAAATGTCATCGTCGTCCCACCCCCCTCACCCCCCCCCCCCTGCACGCGGTCAACTTGTCCTGTCACTTCTGCCTGGACGCCTCATAATGTAAATGACAGACCGTTTGGGTTCAGCGTGACTAGAGGAAGAGAGCCAGGAAGAGACCTTTCATGAGGAGGACCAAGACACGGTGACAGAGGATGAGGGTTGACACGCTGGTCAATGGGCTTTAATGTCAATTAAAAACCAGCAGTGTGACAAGCAGCTCGTTGTAAAGTCACAGAACCGTGACAGAGCTGAGACGGACACCTCCTCTCCCTCTCTGTCTCTGTGTAATTCAGACTGCTTAATTTATGCTCCGTTGTGCGACGGTGTTGCTCGCCGAAAATAGAAGATCTACAAGCTCACAATGCGGATGCGACGTGTTGTGAGCTTGTATGTTGTAGATTAACTATTTTCAGCACGCACCACCGTTGTACAACAAAGTAAAAATCAAGCTTAAAGCGGTTTCATTTTCGGTCAGAAATAGGCTTCATATACACTGACTGTATACAGTATATATATTTTTAGTTTTTCCTTCTTTCTTAACATCTCTCTCTCCATCATCCCTACCACTGTCTGTCCCTCTTACTCTGTCTCCCTATCTTGTCCCCCCCCGTCCCCCCCGGCCAGAGAGATGCGGGTGAAACGACCCGTCAGATGAGTTATGATAATGGCTGCCCTCCCCTCCCTAACCCCCTCACCTCACCTTTCAGGTTCGTGGCAATGAACCAAATGCCAACTCTGATTTGCATACAACCCTTCCCCTCCGCTACACACCACTGACCGCAACAAGGGGGAAGCGGGGGAGGTCTTTTGGAGTCACACATATCACATGCCGTAATTAGGGAATGTGTTAAATCATCACACACATATTACACCCCCTGATACCCCACAGTGTACCTCTTCAGAGGGGTCGGAAAGCAAGGTCATCCCAGGGGCAAGACCATTGGAACTGGAAGCCACCATAGGGTGACGTCTTAGTATTGGTCGGTCAGCTCGTTAGCTTTTTTATGCCAGTGATGGGACTGCCAATGCCAAGACAAGGTTACATTTTTCTCTACCCTGTTCTTCCCCTGCGCTGTGACCCTGTGACCAATTTTCCCTCAGAATCTTTGACTGCCCGCTAGCCCATCTTGGCAAATTTTACAATCGCTGCTCCTGCGATCGATGTACTTTTCATGCACAAAGCTTTGTATGGATGTGGCATTTGGAAAATGCCTTCATGCAACAACTAACTACAATAAGCTATTTCATGTTACATTGGGTTTGTGATTGATTTAATCGTGGATAGAAAAAGGACCAACAGAGAGCAACATGTTGTTCAACCGTTGATTCACTGTGCTATTTGCCGGAGGTCTTCCTATGTTTAGTGTTGATTGCACTGCCCTTGATTGTTGATGGGATTTTCACAGATTTCTTATCTCCTCACCTCCTTATCTCTGTGGTCGTAACCACTCAAACCCTATATACTTGATTGTCCTGGGTCCCCTGGGGTATATCCTTGGCCCACTCATTTTCTTCCACTACACCTTATCTCTTCGCCAAAAATAGCCGATATACAAGCTCACAACACGCCAACACGTGAGCTTGTAGATCGGCTATTTTCACCAAATGTTCACCTATTTTTGCCGAATGTTGACCTATGACATGACCAGAATAGGGACTCTAGGGTCCATGTGGTTAAGGGGTTAGATCCTTCTTTCACCCTCCTGTGAAACCCTTCTCCAAGCCTTGTCCATCAAAGACAGAATGTGCTTCTGTATATTCACGCAGGGGAAATTCAGAAAATTCAGCTTTTGAGGATTTCCTATCTGCAGTAAGTTAAACTGACGCAGGTGAATCTAGATCAATCAAAATAAAAAATGGAAGCACACTGGGGATTTGTGATGCTACGCTGTAATTTTCCTATATTATACTGGTCTATCAGATGGCCTCTGGCTACTGTATCTCATGTTGAAATTACACTGTCAAAAGGTAATTATATTAAATCCTCATGTGTGTGTAAGCCTCATAACTACTTACATGGATATGCGAACAAAATGTATTCTCAGAAGAAACAAAACCATCCGTTTGTTGCCTGAACAACAATGCACGTAACAACAATTTAAAGAACGAGTTGTTCATTCCATTTTGCCATTTCATCTCTTATGTGAAGTTTTTTTCTCGCCTTAGCAGTGTTTTGAGGATTATTTTATGTAAAACGGCTCACAGTTGCTCAAGTAGAATTTCGGTTCAAGACACTGATGTAGCATCTTTGAAATTATTCCAGGCACTGTTTAAACACATGAATCCTGCAAAAATAGCTGGTCCAAAAGCTCACAATGTGTCGCAACGCACAGCGCTGTGAGCTTGTAGATCAGCTATTGCCAGTGAAGTGATTTGGTATAGAGGGAAAAAGGAGGGGTCCAAGTACAGACCCCTGGGAGACCCCGGTCAACAAAGTATTATAGGGTTGTTAAGTGGTTAAGGGCTTCAAGTGGAAAATACCATCCACACTGTTACACTGTAAGCGTTATGTGTGTGCTTGTTGACAATACACCAGCCAACAGCGAAACCTTGACCACATCAAACTAAAAGCATTATCTCACAGAAGACACCAGCCATCTTCTACGTTTCTTGCAGACGGAACAACAGAACACAACAAAACTTATTATTTCCGCATCCACTACTCTCCTCCCTGCTTAGGAAGCTGTTCAGTTGCCTCGAAGCAACACGGAGCAAACTAAAGAGATGCAATTTTGTGAAGATAATCGGCGATCGAGATAGTGAGAGAGAGATGTAAGGGTTTCACCACTTCAAATAAACACGGCCGTATAAGCACCGGTCACAGAGATGTTTATCTGTCAGGCAGCCGCTGCCTTTTTATTCCATTTGATCTCCCGACATACAATGAAAGACATGCCATGCATGAAGGGGTCTGGAACAGGGGCCCGGCCCTCCTGCCTTCCAGGCTTCCAACGGCAGACACAGAATCAAACGAAGGTTGTTTTCTTTTTCTGTTTTTGTGGTGACAGACTGTAGCTAATTCCCTCCGGTGCACAAAAAGTGCTGTGCAACTACTGAGCATCATGGGTAGACTTTGAAGTGCGACTATACACAGAGGGCGTGCACGGTGTGAGTCGGGACACTTCAAAGGTGTGACTAAATCAGACGTACGTTTTAGATATTTGATATTTATTTGTGTTTTGTTTTGTTCCCCCGAGGAAAATTGCAGGTCCTATAATGGCACAAAGTGAGAACATTTAAATTCCTGGATCGTCGCTGTGAAAGTTAAGAAATAGAAACTGGACAATATAACTAGCCTTTGGGTTTTAGCATGGCCTCTCACTTAATCATGCAGTAACTTAGACACTTTTGATTGCTCACGTAAGCCCTAATGTGACTCAGACTAGTTTGTCCATGAACGTTTCGCCGTTCTTCCTAGTCCATGAAGAACGGCTAGCAGTCCATCCTGAGCTGCTAGCCCCCCTAGCAGCTCCTATAGAGGCAGTGCTGTCACTCTGCTGGCCAAAAGGTGTCACTAGAGGAAAGGCCATTACTGTAGGTCACACAAATCAGTAGGGTTCATATAAGAACAAGAAATCTAAAGAAAAGAAAATGTGCAGTAAATAGCAGCTCAATATAACACGATTTTGATCTAGCTAGGCTATTTCCAACTTCCTCAGTCAATTCAGAATTGACAAAATCGACTATCATTATCATATCACAATCATTGTATGTTATCTAGCAACTGATGCCACTTTAATTTAATAAACAGCTGGTTAGTTAAATAAACAAACTAAACTTTGGGCACTTAGCGGAACTTGCAAATCTTTTTATATTTGCCTCACTTTGCCTCACTTTGCCTGTCCTGAGAGAGAGAGAGTGAGAGAGAGAGAGAGAGAGAGAGAGATAGAAACAACAACGATCCGCAGCCATTTTACATGGAAAGCCCGGGAGTCTGTAATCACAATCCATGGCAGCCTATGGAATGAGTATCTGCCAACAGGAGGTGCGCTATCTATTATTTGTGAGTATATTCTCTAGTAATGCCTGGCTATAGTTTAGCCTGTGTATGCAGTATTTGCTGGGCTGGCAGAAATGGACCATGGCTGTTGTGGGGTGCAGAGACCAGCATGGGGGGCTGTTATACGACCCTGGCCCCAATTACAGTAAAGCCCAAGGCTGCTTCGTACTGCCAATCCATCCCTGCTGATCGTTCATCGTTTTATTTCCATTTTTTGATGCTCTTGGATTTACATCCGGTGACGAGAAGCCATGATAATCATAAACTGTGAGATTGGTGAAGGGAGGTGTGTGTGTGTGTGTGTGTGTGTGGGGGGGGGGTGCTTGAGTCACAGCCTCTGCGACGGCACACGTCAACACAAAGCTTTATTGTTCTGTCTCTGTTAACGACATAATTACACCGAGGATTTATACCTCCGCTGTTCTGTTCCAGCCTGGCCTCCGGAGCTCCAGGTTTCCACTGGCGAGGAGTTGGGTGTCCTTGCTGCCCACACACCTGGCACAGTGGGGGAAACAGATTAAGACGGCATATGCAGCAGTTACCCAACAGCCTCCGCAGATGCCTGCCCTGGGACCAGCACTAAAAGAGTAGAGTAATTCAATCACGCACACGCACACGCACGCACGCACGCACGCACGCACGCACGCACGCACGCACGCACGCACGCACGCACGCACGCACGCACGCACGCACGCACGCACGCACGCACGCACGCACGCACGCACGCACGCACGCACGCACGCACGCACGCACGCACGCACGCACGCACGCACGCACGCACACACACACACTTGCTCGTAGTGTATATGCACAGGCTAAGACACGCGCACTGGCTCTTAACAAAATGCTGTCTGAAGGGCTCTCTCAGTACCACTGTCACACCCCTTCCCAGCACAACATTTATATGCACACGTGCACACACACACACACACACACACACACACACACACACACACACACACACACACACACACACACACACACACGTTTGAATTGCTATACTTGTGAGGACATCTGCAATTTTATGATTACCATTTTTACAGGTTATTTTGCCAATTCTAACACTAAAGCTGAAAATAGTTGATCTATAAGCTCACAACGCTTCGCACTGCGACACGTTTCCTAATTGTAAGCCTATACCCCCCAAATCTTTTTAAACCATAAAATGACCATTTCTCTTGTGAAGACCAAGAAAACGTCCTCACAATGTCTATTTCTCCAATTCTACGGGTTGGGGTTGGAAAGAGAAAAGTTCACGAGCATGTGTGTGTGTGTGTGTGTGTGTGTGTGTGTGTGTGTGTGTGTGTGTGTGTGTGTGTGTGTGTGTGTGTGTGTGTGTGTGTGTGTGTGTGTGTGTGTGTGTGTGTGTGTGTGTGTGTGTGTGTGTGCTCTTGTATTACTGTACTTGTGGGGACATTTGGCCCCCATTCCAACCCCCTCACCTCTCTCTCTCTCTCTCTCTCTCTCTCTCTCTCTCTCTCTCTCTCTCTCTCTCTCTCTCTCTACTACTCTCATTAGTTAGAGTGTGCCAAGTGCAGGAGATAGATCAGTCAAAGATACGACTGCACACAAAAGCTGCCAGGAACATTAAGGCTGGGAGCTCCATGCTAATGATGAACAGGCCGGAGCGCTGAGGGAGGAGAGCAGTACAGAGGTACAGGGAGGTAGGGAGGTACAGAGCGAGTGGCCGTTAAGGCAGCAGGCTCAGTGTTAATTAAGAGGAGAACGGAAAGCAATGAGCCACTATCATCTACTCTCGCTTCTGAACTGGCCGCGCTCCTACGCCTGTCGTTTCCAGTCCTCTTTCCTTCTACTGCTACCCCCGCCACTCTGTGGCTTTTATGGTAGAAACAATGAAAAGGGGGATGTTTTAGAAAGCTGCAATGAAATTGAGAGCTCCAAGAAGCTCCAGTGCAAGTCAGATGTTTGTTAGTGTTGGGGTACCCACCTGCTCTGCAGTGCTACACGATCTTATGTATAGATTTATGTGTAGGGCATCAGAGTCAGTAAATGACATCATTGCTGTCATAACTAACCCTGTACGTAGTTCTGTCAGGTTCTCCTCTAGACTGTGGAACCATTGGCGCACTTGTCTGTATGTTCGAAACGGAACATGGTGAAAGTATTCTTTATTTTAGTGTTTTTATTGTGATATGGATCTCCCTTGGGTCTGAAATAAAGATTGAATTGAATTGAAATCAAAACTAATCTAATACAGCGGTTCTCAAACATAATTTCAAGGACCCCATAACTCTTGAGAGTGTCCATTTGTATACACTCAGATTCTAAATGGACCCTGTAAGGGTCCATTTAGAATTCCCTCAAGGACCACTGATCTAGAAAGAAAAAGGAAACTAGAGAGGTTCATGCACTCCGGCAGGAAGTGTGGCCAGTCTATGACAGTCATCTATGATCTAACTATGATGACGTACAGTATATGTGGGCAAGGTTCCATTACAAAATAAAGTAATTAACCACAGGAACCTTAGCGTCCCTATTCTGGGGTGATCATTCGGCAAAAATAGAAGACACACAAGCTCACACCACGATACGTTGTGAGCGTGTAGATATGCTATTTTCGACGAAGAGAACTTGTAGAGGGAAAAAAGGAGCAGACAAATATAGGGCCATGGGGGACCCCCGGGTTTAAGTGGTTGAGTCAATTATTTCACATAATGTACAAAATATGTGAAAAAAGGAGGTACTTCCTTCCAGCATGCAAAAGAAATGTGGCGTTGACTGGTCCAGTGGTTTGTGAGATTAGCCCCGGGGACACACACACACACACACACACACACACACACACACACACACACACACACACACACACACACACACACACACACACACACACACACACACACACACACACACACACACACACACACACACGTTTAGCCTTCTGAAGGTAACTGTTGATCTGAAATGGAGAAACAGAATCCTACCGCACACTACAGTACACCCTCAGTGCACTGATGCCACGTTCACACTGAAGCTAAACATGGTTGTCACGCCTCACAGGAGTGCTGAATACGGTTAGCGTTCACACAGGGTTCAGTTAGGACAGAGAGTGACAACTGCATTCTACAGCCAAAGTCTAGAACAATGTTGTTTGACCCAAAGGCGGCTGATTGGGTTTATTTCTGCACAACTTGTCAACGTCACCATACAGTACAGTAAATGCTGCAGTCTCTAACTACAATGCTATACAAAAACAACATACAGTATATTCATAATTATTCATATTAATATGATTTATGTTATTATATTCATATTTGTATTTGGGCTTGCAGAGATTTCCATGTTATCATAAGAAAATTATGCATTGTGTAGCATCACCCCAAATACTGTACCACCCATTCAACCCTCCTTCCTTGCTTCATTCCCAGGAGATAACGTGATCCGAAGATTTACTGCTTCATTCACTTCCTGGTTAAAGTATTTGGGAAATCGCCTGTATCTCGGCTCCTGTGTTTTACTATGTATTTTTGGCGAGACATGCTATTTTCAACGGCGTATAACAAGCGAACGGATTGATCGGATTGATCATAGTGGAGATAAATATTCTGTGACTACTTGAAAAGGTAAGAAAATCTACTCTAAATTAACTCTGGCAGTGGAAGAGTTAATCCGGGACAGCATCTGTGTCAAATTAGTTGTTGATATACAGTAGCAGCATTTTTTTGTCAAATACAAATTAAGTTTTTCCGAAAACGTAGGTAAGTTTAGATTTAGAAGCATATCACTTAAATGTTGCAGCTGGTAAAGGTGAGTCTGATTTTTATTACTTTATACAGTATGCTGCTGGATAGCATAACCTTTAAAAATGCATAATCATTTATCAGTTAATGTGTGTTTTGTATAATAATAATCAAATCTGCAAAGCAATTTATAGAAAATGGAAATACTAAAATAAAAGTACTTCAAAATGAGTAAATGTACTTCATTACTTTCCACCACTGCTCTTATCGCTCAATCCTCATAAGAGGTAATAGTCCCTTCTCCTAAAACCCCCTTATGGGCCTGACCTTTTCCGACGCACTGAATGTGCAAATTATTCTTCATCTTTTGGCCGTAACATTCTCCGCCTCCTCCCCCAGATGAGGAAACGTGCAGCGGTGCAGCAGGACGCCAGTCAATTCCATGGCCAGCCAGTCATACATCATTTTGTAGAGCGTATGGATTTCTAATATCTCGCTACAGCGGTCAAGATGATGTAAGAGATATGGACTCTGAGCACATAGCAAAGGAGGCTCCTTGAGGATATTCAAAAAGACCACAGAGAGACATTTCATCAGATGGCTGGACTAGATAACCTCATATACTTTGGAGTACAGATTATCATAAGATATCAAAGATATACTGCTTGGGGTAATTAGGATAAAAAGGAAATGTTTTAAGGCAAAGAATTCCCAAAAGGAAGTGAATACTGATTAATGGGTTATGTCTAAGCTTGGAGTGTGTGTGTGTGTGTGTAAAGTAAGTAAGTTGTAAAACTTAAGTATTTCCATTGCTGTATACCATTTCTGTAGTGATGTCCAAATAATTGTATTTGAAACCCACCCCACACGGAAACATATGGGTTAATCAACAACCCGGCTCGCCTGAACCCGTGATAATCGGTTCGGATTCGGGTGGGACCCGGAGGGGTGTGAGTCGACTTGTGCATCACTAGCAAATTTAAGAGATCCTTTTTTAAACTAAGAATATAATTTTTTCATAGCTATGTTAGAACATGTCATCATCAAATGCATCCAGGGATGTTGCATAAGGAAAGATGCATTGAACACCAACCCTGACGTCTAAACTCCACTTTTCTTTTCCTTTCTAACAAATTTTATTCTACTACAGTACTGAGATCTTGCCATTGAAACTGATCCCAGTCGTTTTGAGTAAAGAGTGTTCCATGTTGCGACATCATGAAGTGAGTCAGTTACTTTGCAACAACTCGCAACGAAAGCCAGCCGAGTTCAGGTGGCATGAGGTAATGTAGCGAAAAACAGAAAGGTGCAGCAATAGGTGCAAACTGCAAAGATCAACTTATTCCACTTGCAGTTCCGTCCTTTTGCTTATGTGTTTAATCCTTTTTTTTCTCAGCTCTCTGTTCAGTTTTCATCCACATCCCCATGTTTCACAGTTCAACTCGGAGCACAGTGGGGGGCTCTTTCAGTGCACCACACCTCTCCAACACACAGGCCTTTTAAAGACCACTCATCAACTCCTATCCACAGTCAACATACACTGGTGGGTGCAAAGAGAGATTTATTATGGGAGAGAGGTGGAGCCATAGATATAGAAACCTAGATACCTCATTGGCCTCTGCAGTTCATTGGAGCAACTGGTATCGCGGCAGCCATATTAGCAGGGGCACGCTGCCACTCATAGTGACTACTGGCCAATCACAGCGCTCACAGCGCGTTGACTACTGGCCAATCACAGTGCGTCTTTTCTGGGACTTTTAATGCAATGGTTCTCAACCAGTGGTCCGGGGACCACCAGTGGTCCTTGAGGGGGTTCCAGATGGTCCCCAGCTAAATGATGGAGAGTTGATAACCAAATGGACCCTTATAAATCTTTAAATCTTGAGTATAGCATTTCACACTCTCAAGAGTCTAATTAATGTTAAACATCTGCATTACTTACTATACAGGTCTACACAATTAGAGAACGTAAATAACATCTTATCGAACGATAACAACATATAAGTTTTGGGTGTGAGAGGCTAAAGCTCATCAAACGGTGGTCCGTGGCTCAAATGGGCCGAATAAATAATGGACCTTGATATGAAAAAGGTTGAAAACCACTGTTCTAATGCATTTATGTCCAATGAAGCAGACGGTCTCTCCACAATTAAAATCATCACAACTCCCTGAATTTTCAACCTATTTTCAAGCGGTTACGTTTGTCACAAGGGAGTTATGGATCCAGTAGGCGTAGGCCTATAATTTGGTTACATCTAAATTGCATATTTTCATACCAAAATACTTTCAAGTAACAGTCACAAAATATTTTTGTCTCCATTCACTGACAGACTATGTGAAATATGCTGGCCACATTGCAGAATTGCCTTTATCCAACATGTCTCTGGGAACCTGTTTAAATTGCTGGAAAAGCAGTTTAAACAGTGAATTTCACAAATACGAGTGCAGAGTTTGCCAAGTTCCAACTAACTAACTGACTAGTTGCTGCGCGTCTGCCTCTTAAAGGGTTAACAGCTGGGTTAAGAAAAGACCCACCCCCACCTGCCTCTGATTGGCCTACCGAACGTCCCCTTCTGTGACACACGAGACTGAGGGCGGAAGCTGGTGCGCGCCCGAGATACAGACGCCTCAGAGCCGAAGGAGGAGTCTACCTTAGTACCTTTATATGTCTATGGGTGGAGCAGTACACCTGGCCACAGCAGGATGTCTTGAGTTAAAGCGGACTCAGAAAAGTGACTGACAGCAGTTTTGCCATGTCTTATAATGCTTATTATAAGCGACTTTGGGCTTGTTTTTCTGTAAAGTTGCGTGTAAATGATTGCTAGTTGCGGGTTTTCATGTCAAGGACCCCCAACTTAACTTAGACTCAACCTTCTGAAACTATTTTGTGCCAGAGACCCCCATACAGGACTTTGTGGATTTGAAAATATTCCTAATTTTCGCTTCTTTTGGCCTTGTATTCACAGAACTGGTTGCTTATTTCTCTCACACAATCTGGCAACACTGACTGACTGACTGACTGACGATAGAAGGAAACCTAGAGAAGGACAGATTAGGGTGGAAAATGCTATTGCTGTCATTCGGTGGTGTTTACAGTTTTTTTTACGGTGTGGCACCTAGAGGGCGAGCCGAGATTCTAGTTTTCTTGAGTCTCACAGGGTGAGGCCTTATCTGTTTGGATGTAAAATAGAAATCCCTATTTCGGGCATTTCATTTTTTTTATAGCGTTAAGATTATAGCGTTAAGATTTCTTGTGCTCACTGCCAGTTGGCCAAGGAAGTAAAAATAATAAAAGGAATATTTTTCATTAATAATCTCAGATCCATCATCCCGCCGATCAACAGGTCAGTCGTGCCCAAATATTCCAATCTGATATCAATATGACGTCAGAGATCCACTAGGAAGCCACAGAGATGTCCACGAGTCTCTGAGCTCGAGTCCGAGTCAAGTCTCAAGTCTTTGAGGCACGAGTCGAGTCAAGTCTCAAGTCTTTGAGGGTTGAGTCGAGTCGAGTCCGAGTCAAGTCTCAAGTCTTTGAGGGTCGAGTCGAGTCAAGTCTCAAGTCTTTGAGGGTTGAGTCGAGTCGAGTCCGAGTCAAGTCTTTGAGGGTCGAGTCCGAGTCAAGTCTTGAGTCTTTTTAAAGTCTTTAAAAAAATTAAAAAAAAAAGGGGGGGGATTCTATTCTTAATTTATTTAATTATGTATTTATATGATGTAGCCTAAGGCTGAAATACAGTTATTATACACACACACACACACACACACACACACACACACACACACACACACACACACACACACACACACACACACACACACACACACACAAACACGAAGGCATAGATGTAAAAGTATAGACAGGTCATAATAAATCACATTAGATTCACAGATTAGAGATTTTATGTATTTTCCCCACAATTTATTTTCATTCAAATGAAATGTGATTGAACTTGCACTAATAATGACTTTAGTTGATTTTTCACTCTTTAGAATATAGTATTTCTTAATTATTAATAATTACAGCTTGTAGATTGGCTATTTTCACGATTTTAAATTGTTTTTAAATAATAATAAAAAAGGAACATACAAGATTTCCACCCGACAGCGATAATATATAGCCAATATGGTTCTGTATCAGTATATGAGTCAGTTTTTGCAGATTTCATTCTAATTGGCTACTATGCCTGCATATGAATTTCATGGGCCTGGGTAGGTCACCCTGGCTTGGCGGAGATATGGCCTGTTGCGCACAGGTTAGGCGAGCAGAGCAGTGGCGTCTTATCTTCTCAGCAGTGGCGTGATATCTCTGTGTCTCCTCAGCTGTCATAGACATGTCACTTGCTTGTAGTCAGTGGTTCTCAACCTGTGGGTCGGGACCACAACGGAGCTCACAATGCCTCGCAAGCTTGTAGATCTGCTATTTTCACAATATTTATCTGTGGAACCGAGTCAAACTAAATGTGGATCCCCAGTTCAAATATGATTCTTTTGGGGGGTCACGGCCTGAAAAGGTTTGAGAACCACAGCTTTTATGCAGTGAACATTACATGAGCGTAGCATTTACCGTGGTGAAGTGTTGAATATTCACCCAGCTGGGTTTAACGAAATGAAAATCCGATGTTTCCTAAACGTGCTGTCACAGATGATCCGACCATCTTATAAAAAATGTAAGCATATGCCAAGATAACTGAGGTTATATAGCTGATTCTGAGCTAAACATATTTGTTTAATTTCGAAGTTTTTATATTTAAACTTTATGATGAAAGGCCGCGGCGGCCACACACATAGCAGCTGTTGCGCTCGCCTCTCCATGTTTAGGTTAATGAGCAGCACGAAACAGCTTGACTGAAGCCGGCTCCGCGCACTGGAGCGGAGGTTTCTTTGCGGGGGGGGGACAGGGGAGTGGAAGTTTTTTGGGCATTTCATTCATTTATTTGTCCAAAAAAAAAACATAAAATAAAGATTGTCCACAAGTCTTTGAGGCTCGAGTTGAGTCAAGTCTCAAGTCTTTGAGGCTCGAGTCGAGTCAAGTCTCAAGTCTTTGAGGGGCGAGTCAGAGTCGAGTCGAGAGTCTCGTTTTTGGCGACTCGAGTGCGACTCGAGTCCGAGTCCCTAACTCGAGTCCCCATCTCTGGGAAGCCAGTCTTGTTCTCAGTCTCTTTGGCTGTTTTCTTGAAACAGTGTTAATGGTCTCAAAGCTCTGCTGTAGATGCAGTTGTCAAAATAGCTCATACAGACCACCATACACCACCATGCTGTTGTAACTCACCTGCAAATTCATAACTCACCCAAAATGTTTAAATCATGCTTCAAAACAAACTTGTCTCATATAAAAAGTAATTGCCCCTCAAAAGTCTAAGTACCTTTGGCATCATATAAACATATTATGGTTTTGTGTTTAGATGTTTTGTTAGTGTGGCAGTGGACCCTGGAAATTATTCTTATAGCTACAGTTCAGTGTTGTCACATTTCTTAATTGAAACTGAATGTTTAATGTACTAGAATATTATTTTTGTCCAGCTAACTTAATGCTATATTCTGTACCAAATTGAATACTATTCAGATGCTGATTTGAACAGTACAATGTTTTACATTACACATTGTACTTACATGGAAATTGTTACACAGTTCACCTCAGTGAACTATAATATATATAAAAATGCATGTGTATTTCTTACAGTATGAGTCTCAGACATGCATTGACTTTATTCTGACTCTTACATAATTCTATTGCCTCCTCCGGTAGCCAGCCCTGCCCAGAGGTATTATTTTTTTCGGGTTGTCCGATTATCCGTCCGTTCGTCCATCCATCCATCCGTTGGCCCTAGGCATAGGCGGTCACCTAGCGTGTCATGGTGTTGAGGGGGCGCACATCAAGTCAGGGTTGTATTTTATTTTATTTATTTCATATGTATGTAGTTTTGAAAGAACACAAAATATGAAAAAGCAGCCCCAAATGTGTACGTTTTGGGAGTGAAAGCAATTGTTGTTCTTGTTGAGCCTTGTCACTTGTGTCACTTTTTGTGACACAAGTTCTTTTATGTAAATAAAAAGAAAATATCTAAATAAGGCCTAATGTTTAATGTAAGGTCTAAGGAATATGTATAGGCATGGGTTTTACATATTAACAGCTGTTTACAGACTGTGGGCTGAAACGCACAAGAGGCTCAATTCTACTTTACAATAATTAGCTGTGTTTACAATTGGCTAGGCAAACTCATTAAAATATGCATTAATTATGATCAGTGTATACTATATATGATGGAATAGTGGCATTAGAGTGTGCCAGAGGCTACCAAATGTGGGCTTTTGCAGCCACAACTTTTTGAACTCCCTAGCTGGCTACTTAGTTGGCTACTTTTCCCCACTGACTGCCTAGTCCACATCCTTGTGGAGTGCCCTGCATCAAGTCAAAGACATAAAGCCATACAATCATTGTAGCTATATGAACACAACAGCTGATGATGGATTTAACTGTAATGCAAGGGGAAGCAGCCACAATCCTGCCGAGGACATCAAATTGGTCAGGGCCTTTGTGGACGCAATATTTCAGGAATGCCTTGAGGTAATGTCATGATATTGGGCACAAACATACACTTGAACGCAAGGATGAACTGATTAGTAATAGTACTGTAGGTGGTCAAAGTTCACTGTGACCTCACACAATACGTTCATTAAATTCCTTTGGACAGACACGGATGTAAACGGCAAATGGTTGGCGGAGGCATACAAACCTCGATGCCGTATTTCTAGTTTAACTCTTTCAGTGCCAAGAGTATTTTCATAAAGTACTCCCAAACTGCCAGGAATTTGCGTTTTTTTTTATTTTGTAATTTTGTAATTTTTCATTCAAATAAATGATCTGATTGGGGTTTTAAACCCATAATACAGTTCTACCAGTAGAGAGCAACAAATCGACACATTGATGATCTCGCTGGCTCACTCGCCCCCTCCTAAACAGGCTCACGTCATATCCGGTCAGAACCGGATGTTGACATTTTCGACAATCGTTGATCGCGCTAAATTACGATGCGATACACGACTACGATGACTGATCGTCACCCAGACCAAAGAGAGTAGACGTGGACCTCTCCGTTCGCTTTTTATACCGTGTGAAAAACCGTGACTTTCCCTATTCTGGCCGAAAATCACCGGAGAAAAACAACATGACCCAGAATTTTTTTTTTTTTTTTTACATCCAGTTCCGGGTGAGTCTGAAGGAGTCAGGAAGCGAAAGTGATCATGAAAAATAAACAGAATAACGCGACCACAGTCAAAAGTAAAAACTCGGGATTTCTCGTGCTGGCACTGAGGGTACTCGGGAAAAACTCGGGATATGTCGGGGCGTGGCACTGAGAGAGTTAACTGTAATTTTATGTATAATTCCAATATTGACTGAGTACATAGCTGTTTTCCCTGTGGAACGTTTGGATAATTGAAGACACCGTAGCATGGTTTACATTATGTTGCACTCGGCGACCAGCCTCTGTCATTGTAAGGCCATGGTTAATTACATGCTCCACAATTGTGACCCATATTTCATCTGGGACATCTCTATGTCTTTGTCCTCTGTTCTGCTGTCTTCCTCTAACTACAATACTACAGATCCTTACTCCTCTTCCTTGAGCAGGCAGTTTCCCCTGGTCAGAAATCAATATAATAATAATAAAATAATAAAAATACAATAAAACAAAGGGGGACAATTTCTTAACCACTTAAGCCCTATATCTATATTTTTTCATTGACAAATAGCCGAAGCCATTTTCACTTTTATTATTATTATTATTATTATTATTATTATTATTATTACCCTTATTATTATTATTATTATTATTTATTTTAATTTAACAAGGAATCTTTTTTTGGAAATCTTTTGGAAGACAAATGTTGAAAATGTGCCCAAAATAGGGATGCTAGGGTTAATATTGTTAACATACATTTGTATTGAATTGTTAAATTGTGATAAATCAAACATATCTACATTTACCAAAAGTAAATGCATATATTTGCACATATTTAATTCAGAATCCAGAGGCATGGATAAAACATCTATCCTCATGAACAGTACCTGTCAGCTAACTTGACATGCAGTGTGATTGCCATTGGTTGAAGTGAGAAACTCCCCATTCGTTAGTGAAGTCATAGTTTGACCTAGCTGACAGGCAATTTAACAATTTAGCAGACATCACAAAGATTATTACAGTATTACTACTTCATGTTATGTATGCCAGATGACATATTCTGACAATTCCTTGGGCTATTGTGCACTGACATAATGAAATAATGAATGCAGGAACTGAGAAGCAACATAATCTGTTTTGATCAGCAAGACATTAAAGTAATACTAGGTAACGTTTTCAACAAAACTAAAGTTAAATTGTATATCTTTTGCGAGTGGCAAAAGTTTCACAACACCCACTCCGTGAATTTCACCCCCGGAAGCCTTTTATTTATATATTTTCTATTGAACGTGTACGGGGGGGACTTTCCCGGGAAAATGACGTTCCTGGCCAACGTCATGACGTCGTGGCCGACGTCCTCAGGAACTACCGCAACGGTTTCCTGTTTGGCCAGGAACTACCGCGCTATTAACAAAAAGGAACCTCACGCTGATTTTAAGATAATGTAGGATTGGGAGATCGAAAAAGAACAGAAAAAGAAAGCACAGCTCATGGTAACTAATGCTCCACTGGCTAAGAGAAACGATCCGTAGATAGTATAAAACAATTAAAAGATCGCTTTTTGAAACGCTTCCGGCTTCCGGTGAAAACGAATGGAATTCTGGGTAATCGAGGACTAGGGAAATTGTATGCAGTGACGGTAGTGACCAGCAGAGGTTGCTAAAAATCGTTATTTGTGATTTTGCATTGTACAACTTTAAGATAGTAATTTTGCAATAGTACAGATGTGCTAAAACATTTGCAATTTATTTAAAATAATGAGAAATGCAAATCTGTTATGAACAAATTCCCAGTAGTGTGTGTACATTATTTACAAAATATATTACGCATCTTTTCAGAATTGTGCCAAAACAATTGAGGAAAAACTGCAATAGAAAAAGACCCAACAAGCAACAGCACGAGTGTCCTAGGTTGCCATCATCTAAAAATGGAGCTGAGCTCACCTATCATTCCCTGACTCATTTACTTTCTCTCTAAACAGCCACTTCAGCAGCTGATATGTTGCCCCCGGCTGACACGAGCCGCAGCAGAGTGCAATACTGTGTTTGTGTTGGCTTTTGAAAAGGCGTTGGAGATAGAATTCTATTAAACCCAAAAGCCACTCTGCAACATAATTGCAGCTGAAGGACAAAATGGATAGGGGTGGCGGGATAGAAAGGCAAAGAAAATGAAGGACAGGAGGCTCGACTTTTGTGTAAGTGATGAAGCGATTGAGAGGAGGAGTTCAGCACTCATTCTCCCAACTCCCACTGGGTGCTCGTGTTCAGGGAGAACTCCATTAGCAACGATTAAAAAGCCATCGCGCTAACAGCTTGTGAGCCTAAATAATCACAGGGTCCCCGTTCATGGGCACCTCCCTCCATTTTCTGATGAGCCACGAGCATTACTGCTTTCAACTTGCGGTCTCAAAGGCATGCCGTACTGGCCATAATGCGGCCAGTAGCTCTTTAATAAACAGAAAATGGTGGCCAATTTCATCATATCAGGAAAGTTCCAATTTGTCTGCTCATTTCTTTTCATCTTTGTCAATTTATATCATAATTGAACAGTATTTTGAGTCGATATAATCTATCTTCCGATTTTATAGCTGTGCCAGTTTTATGCCAGCTGTCGGCACTTCACAGTCCATGATGTGTTGCCAATCAGTCTATGGCTGGCATCATAGCAGTGGCCGTAGTCTGGAGAAAGTGCCTGAGTCCCATTTGGGATTACTTTGAAAATGACTGTGTCACAGATAAGAGTGCCTTGTAGTGGAAGGTGATAAAATATGTGGAACATTTCTCAAGGGGCAATTTCCTTCAAATCTCCAAGTCCATTTGAAAAGCTCTCACAAGAGTCTGCATCTTTTGGACTGCTTCTTTTATTGTTGTGGTCTTTCATAGTTGTTTTGTGTCTTGACTGTACAGTAAATAGATTTTGGTATAGTGGTGATAGTGTAATGTTTTTATTTCACAACATATTAACATATAACTATTACAAAAAACGAACACTAAAACGGATAGAAACTACTAAATATTTTTTATTTTTTCACTAAACTGGGATTAAGTCTAAACAAAATGAAAACTAATGACAATTACAAAACAATAATCATGTTGGTCCTAATCAGAGAGGATAGCCTTGCCCAGGTTCTCACTGAGACTCCCAGCTCTATAGTGCAGAATAAGATCCTCTTAGTGAGCACCTTACATGACTTGGTTCTTGGCCAACTTAAAAGTCGTGATGCAACATCACTATGACCTCCATACATTCTGTATGTTGCCCTGGAGCTCTGGGGCAGGCCAGAGTGTTGAAATGTCAATTTAAGGTTCTTTTGGGGGGTGTTTTGGCGTGTTTTTATGTTTGCATTGAAAGTTAAATTATATAAATATAAATGGAGACATACTGTACATGATGCAGTTTCAGTGTGGATCATCTTTATCGCCTCTACTGTATCTTAGCCTGGGGCCTCGATGTCTGGCTCTGGCTGCTTGCAGACAGGCCTCAACCCTTATGCTGAACTTTCTTAAACCCTCAGTGGATTCAGCCCACTAGCACTACTGTACTGGAGTCAAAAGCATAGCTTCAAGAACAACATGAGACAGAATGTTTACAGGTGTGAGGTCAAGGCGAACGTACAACTCTAATGATGAGGTTTATCAAACTGTTTCCGAAGGCTTGATGGACCTGGTGGGGTTTTGTTAGGACTTTGAACCCTGCAAAGAGGGCTGGCACATTTCAGAGAATGTTAATTTTAACGTTTAATTTAATAATGTCAACTTCTTTACACCTTTAAACCTGTGATCTGACAATAAAGCTGATTCTGATTGTTCAGGGCCCTTGCCCAAGTAGTTTTGCAGATGCCAAAAACAGCCGATCTACAAGCTCACAACGCATCACATCGCGACGAGTTACAAGCTTTTTGGTCACCTATTTTTTGTGAGTGACACCATCGTACGACAAAGTATAATTCAGGCCTAACCCACCGAGATTCTGTTCTACTCTGCAGAGCTTCAATAATGTGTCTATTCCACAATTGAGCTGATCTGATGATGCAGACATGGCACGGGTTTAATGCAGTGAGACCGCAGGAAGGCTAATGCATGTGCAGGAATTTAGGAGATGGAAGGTTATACATCTTTCATGCTCCCACAAGCGTGGACCAATTTGAATATTTCTAATATGCCTATTTATGCTCATCGCAGCTGCACGGCTACAGATCGAAGCATGAAGGGAGAGAGGTAGAGAGAGAGAAAGAACAGACAAGGAGAGGGGAAGGGTGTTATCAAAAATGAGAGAGAGAGAGAGAGAGAGAGAGAGAGAGAGAAAGATCCATCTCTCAGGTTACCATAGCAAGCACAAACAGGGTGCCCTGCTTCATAACTTAGCTGTGATTTCATCGGAACTGAAATACCATCATAATAAAATCATGATAAACTTGAAATTATGGCTGTGTCTGGAAAGTCCTAGTGCATCACACACTGTCAGCACTTTGATCAGGACTGTAAACTTGCTCCAAAGATTGATTTTGAACAGTTAAGCATACTTTAGTAAGTGTCGGTATGCTTAAAATTCTGGGATGCTTTACATATTTCCACGTTTGAATGAGCATTCATCACCGGGGAAATGCGGTCTCGGAAACCACCCAAAAATAAAGGTTACCTGTCATGCCATGAGACAGCGAGTGATACAAAAACAAAGTGGCATGATGCGCTGGTGGTTATGCATGACTACGATGCCCAAGTGAGCAATAGAAGAGGAAGGAAATATTTGTTTCATACTGTCTATTTTAGAAGGAGAAAGATGCGTGATGGAGCAGGCTCCTTAGTGACTCAAAATTTTGAAATTTCATCCCTCACTTCTTAACTGTACTTTCTCCCCTAGGTCCAAGCTCCCGAAGACCTGGCACCATGCTGCTGTCATAGCCCTGCGGAATCCAAACAACCCTGTGGAAGATCCAAAGACCTACAGATCCATCTCGCTGCTCTGCTCAGGCCAAAGAGATAGCTGGGATTATACTTAATAATGGTGACCTTCATCATGGAGATGCTGTCAACCCTTCACCCCTGTGTCCTTCCTGCCAGTCCTAGCAGGAACTGCCCAGGCCGGCCTCCGGCGAGAGGCTGCTGCCATCAAACTAGCAAGGAAATCCCAGATACATCACTGGCATATCCTGCATGACACTACGATGACAACGGCACCACCAAACAGACTCGCCACATGTACAATAAGGCGGCACTAGAGATGCTCCGTTCCATCCCGGAGGACTTGTCTACAACCACGTGCCCACCGCTACAACTGTGACCACCTGGGAGATGGTGTCAAAGTAGAAGGCAATGGACTCGCTTAACCGCTTGCGTACTGGGGTCGGCTGCTTCAAATCAACTATGAAGAAGTGGGGCTTGGCGAGCGGCGAACCTGAGTAGAGTCAGTGGACTACCGAGCACATAATAGCCACCTGTCCCCTGTACAGACAACATTTGGAGGCCGGCCTCTCCAAGTGGGACCAGAGACATTGGTTTGGCTACACGACACTGAGTTGGACATTTGAGGATGATACACGAAAGAAGATGAAACATATAAGCTTTCTAATATGTTTTGATGTGCCTATTTGTTTTATTTTATTAACCCATTTAGACCTGAGACCGATTCTACAACGGCTTCTAAATCCTGACCTAAGTTATCTGAAAAACACATTTTTATTCAAAAAATTTACAAAGATTAATTTTGCTATATACTGCTACACACGGAGGTGTTCCCGGCTTGAAAGGTATAACGACGTATAGGTGTTCCAGGTCCAAATGGGTGGACAGTGTGAACGTCCTAATTTAGTTGTTCTGCCAATTTACCCTCCCCACACATGGCTGTGTTGCCACTGCTATTGTACCCAACTGGCTCACCTGCCAGTGATGAGCCACCACCGGGAGGACACAGCGCCTCGGTCCTGCTCCTCCCGTTGGAACACCTCCACTGCAGTGTTGATTTTGGTCAAATTTTAGTCATCTGAAATGTTTTAGTTTTCGTCTAGTTTTAGTCGACTAAATATACGATTTTAGTCGACTAAATCTACAGTTGATTTAGTCGACTAAAATGTATTTTGGCGGACCTTGATGGTGTTGTAATAGCTGATTTTACACTTGGTTGCATGCTGAAAATAGCTGATCTACAAGCTAAAAACTGCGACGCGTTGTGAGCTTGTAGATCAGCTATTTTCAGAGCCTAACACCCGAGCGCAACCAAACATAAAATGACTTGTCTTTTAGATATATTTAGTCTTAGTTTTAGTCATCGTAGCTTAGGTTTTATCTAGTTTTG
>NC_137609.1:29609961-29702461 GCF_963280865.1 Gymnoscopelus braueri | reverse complement strand
GAAATAAACTGAATATGTACAATTTTACATTACACACACCATAGCCATACTAAATAATTTATACATAGAACAAAAACAGGGGGGAAGAAAGTTAATAGAAACTTATACCTTCCCAATGTAATCATGGGGTTGTACAAAATGGAGGCTGTAATAATAGCACATACCCTGCAGAAGCAGGGCATCATCCATACAAAAATAAGTACATACACATCATTTTAACCAGCAAAATAAAATCTCCAGGAGCCTCCGATGCATTCATGCCACACGTCCATTAAGACTGCTATATTCAGGGTGCGATTTAGGTTTGTGTAAAAAAAAAAAAAAAAAACTGCTAAACAAAAAAGTTTTGACATGGGGGAATACCCAGTGGAAAATTGGCAAATGCACTACAAGCAATGGACAGCATTCAGTTTAGCATAAACCGTACATCGAATGCCCATTCTTCAGCTCTGATGTTGAGGGAGAAGGGGAGGACAAGGAGATAAAAAGCACTAAAAAACACTTTCTAATCTTGCAACATAATGTAGCGATTTGGGCACGGTGGAGGGATTTGTCACGCCATGGTAGACAATACCAAAACAGCCTACTACAACAATGCTGTTCACCACAACCTCCAGCTCAAATCTTGTGTAACCAAGCTAATATCATACTTAAGCCCCATATACTTTGCCGTATGATTGAAGAGCCAATCTACAAACAAAAAACAACAACTAAAAATAATAATAATACAAGAACAGTTTGGAAAGTTTGCCCAAAATAGGGATGCTAGGGTTACTATGGTTAAAATTGCACCGTGTCCCTCTGCTTGCAACCCCCCCCCCCCCCCCCCCCCCCCGGGTTGTATTTTACTGCAAAGGTAAAAGATCCAACCGGCCCCATAGATTCTTGTATGATTAGAGGCAGGGAAATCAAAAACACAAGGTAGGACCCCCTCAGCAAATCGCACCCTGGTTATATGGCATAACCTCTCTCTCTCTCACACACACACACACACGCACACACAAAAACGGTTGATTTGAAAACAAACAAAAAATAAAGTAAAGTTAACGTAGTACTCAGGTTTTTGTGTTTTGTGGTACTGGTGTTTAAAATTAACATATCAATCATGTAAGATGTCTGAAAATAGTGTATACTGATATATATTTTGCCCTCTATATGTCCACCTTGCTTTTCAACGCGCGTCTCCTAAGTGAGCGTGAAGGCCGTAAACATCACATGAAGGTGGCAAAGCTATAAAAGTGTGAAAATATTTCAGCATTTTGGTTTGAAAATATATGTAGATAATGGTTGTTTTAGGTTCTTCCACAGTAGAAATGGGCCCTTCTTAGTTATATTCTCAAGCAAAAATATGCAGCCCCGACCCCCCTCCGTAATTCTCAGGAATAATAATAGCGCTCTCCCTTTTATTAATGAATAGCACAGCATAGTGTCCACACACAGTTTGCTCTGGCATTCCTCTGATTAAAATAGCATAAAAAGTGTACCTCAGGTTTTTACTATAGGGCAACCATGCATGTAATATCTGTTACCCACAGTGAGATCTGAGGTAGTGCTGCACCTACAGTATGAAAAGAATGTCAAAGCCACTTGAGCCATTTCAAAACCAGTTTGTTGACAACTAAAAATCACTGTGTGTGCATTGATTACCCTCACGTGACCTGAAATTAGGCATGGAGGCGTGCAATGTAATTTAACTAAGAGAAACCTCCCATTAAAATATGTCAGGGAAAGTTCACTTGTAAACAAATACATGAAGATATATGAAAATAATTGGCATAAAGTGAGATTGATAATGTTCACAATGATATTTACTATGAAGTAAATGTCAAAGTACATCCCATTCCCATCCTTTGCTTCCTATGGCTGGGTATAAGATTGTACAGGAAAAAAACAGTAGAAATCAGATCCATTTTGTTTCAGATATCTGGATTTTTCATTCTCAACAGGGATAAAATTAAGTCTTTGGCTTTTATGTGAAAAAACAAAAAAGTCTTGTCGTTAAAATAAACATTCAAAAGCACATGAATGTCAAGTAAAGTATGCTTCTGTAATGAGCAAAAGCCTCTTTCAGTTGTGAGATGGTGGTCTCTGCGACTCTACCTCCCCCTAGTGGTACAACATCAGTACTGCACCAGAATCAGAGGCATCAGCAGACATCTGAACAGCGGTCTCTGGTGAGGGGAAGTTCTGGCGGTGGTCCCGGTCCAAGGATCTGTGATCTTCACAGGCTCTCTGTGTAGCCTCAAACAGCATCAGTATACAGAGCAGGATGATGCTTTGGTGCCAGCATGGAACATGGACGGCCATTTGAGGGTCAAAGTTGCACCAACGGGCCTGAATGCATTCCCACTTTGGGCCTTGGTGCTGTAGCAGTCTAAAGCAGGATCTGAGCCACATAGGGGGAGTGAGTGCTTGCCACAGCTGCCAACAAGGGGAGGTCGCTAGACTCAATCCTGGAATAATAAAAGAACCAGGATTAGGACAAGATCAATTGTGGAAGTAGTATGTTGATTTGCATGTACATATATGGACACACACACACACACACACACACACACACACACACACACACACACACACACACAGGATAATAATCTCAAAATGGGAAGCAAAATCTATAGTTAATTTCTAGACAATTATTTTGCACTGTGCACTTTTTTGAATCTCTACACAAGGCACGGTTATGGATTGACAAACCAATGATAAATATGTAAAAACAGAGATAGTAACCTACCCTAGGACCATGCCAAGTTCTTTGACATGGACTCTGGTCTGTCCCTTCAAATACTCAGCCAGCATCTTACTTTTAAAGTAGACCTCCTGAAGTCTGTCCTCAAGGTGCATTATACACTAAACAAGAGAGACACATGGTTAGGAACCAAGTAGAATCAATCAATGCAATCTACTGCTACTAATGTGATGCTAAATGTTGGAAATGGAGGGGCAACACATACCAATGTACTCAGAGATGATGCAAGTCAGAATGATGCACGTTGGGAATTCATGCCCCACCCTTTGCAAACTGACTGATGCACCAGTAAAGTTTAGAATAATCAGACAGATTTGTCATTTTTTATTTGTATTCACTACCAAGTCAGTGAGTTTTCAAACTCTGATGGGTTAGGGAATTTGAGGAAACGAAGCACTGGAAACGAACAGAAACAAGCACTGCCCAAAGGGCACCTGTCTAGTAATCCTACCATCAATGTGTGTGTGTGTGTGTCTGTAGTTCACATATGTCGAGAACCGTCCGACCGACTTCAAACTTGGCGCGCGCATCGCCGACAACGCAAGGGAGGGCCGTACTTGGCGTCGAGTTATTTGGATAGGCGGTAGTCCAGAAGTGCAGATCTGACCGATACGGCCATATATAGGCATATATAGAGATCCGGTTAGCCAGAACCGCCGATCCAACCGTTATGCTTATATATTTGGGATTGACGGACTTCAAACTTTCCGTGTTTATCGGCGAGGATCCGAGGGCGTAATGTGCCAAGCGGGAAGTTGGTTGGATCCCCCCCAAAATATCTATTTAAAATCCTTATACAGAAGTGCCCATCTATTAGTAACAATAATAATAATAATAATACAATTCTTTGCTCCAAAATGGATTACTTCTAATCAATTGCATCGATTAGTTCTATCGATATAATGTATATATGATGTATCTTTATCTGCAGCCCTACAGCAGATAAAGAAGAACAAAATCATTGTATCTCCTCCAGAATGTCACTTACAAAGTTGGGTGAAAGGTTGAGTTTGTAAAGCTGGTGAGTGGAGTGCAGCAGACAGGAGACCAGGTTGGACACCAGCACTTCCTTCCCCAGCTTGGAGATGTCTGTGGCTCGTCTCTGACTGCTGGCCACCTGCACCGTCCACTTTTCTGTGTCTGCTATAATGCAGACGGCCTCCGCTATGGGCTCATCCAGTACCGGATGCTATGGACAGGAGCAAGCAGAGAGAAGGTTCATCAAGTGTGATTACCACTGCAAGCAGTCAAGGACAAAAAGGTTTCTGTCAAATAAACTAAAGGGACGGCGCAGAGAGGGAAGCAGAAAGGCAGTCATTTCTGTCAAAGTATACATTGTTCAGTAACTGATTCGGTCAAATTAACCCATTAAGACCTGGAACGCATCTGTGTCATTTTTTTATTTGAGCTAAAAAGCATTATTTTACACTTTGGCTATTCAAAAATAGCAGATATACAAGCTGATAGCGCGCTACGAGCTTGTAGATCTGCTATTTTTGAAAAATCATTAAAATGATTGCAAATCTTTTAAAGCGAACATTTGTAACTCAAATCTTTGCTTCTGGGGGTCCCTGGAACAAAATATTTTGAGATGGGGGTCCACGGCCAAATACATATACATTTTGGGGTCCTTGATATGAAAAGGTTTGAGAACCACTGACAGAGCAACAAGTTTTTTCAAAAAACTGTTAGGATTAAGAAGACATTTTGTAGAATCGGAACCTCAGGCCTTAATGGGTTAATAAAATCACTGGATTTTGCAATTACCTGTACAGCATGGGATAATTCAGCCATGAGTCCCTGACGCAGCTTCTCATCGCTGGGCAACCCCTGCAAGACGAAGTCTGGCACGTAGGTGGGGCAGTACCCTCCGAACAGTGACCTGCCAAAGTTGGCGATGGTTGGCTTAGAGTAGTGCTCCACCAACTTTGCCCTGTTGATGGAAAAACAGAACGACACGTTCGGTGAGTTTGGTTGTCAGAAGTGTCTGCTTGAGCACTGGAAGCAGAGAAAGGATATGTGACAGAGAAAGCGCATGAGTGAGATACTGTGTGTGTGTGTGTGTGTGTGTGCGCGCGTGTGTGTGTGAGTGAGTGTGCATGTGCTTGACTACATTATTGGGTGTGTTGTATTGATGCGTGTGTCTCTCTTACCCAGGGAAGGGTACGCGTACTTCCTCCTGCCAGTCTTCTGTCTCTTCACTCTCGCTGTCCCCCAGTGCGCTGTCAGAGCTCTCATTGCGTGGGATCTCCCAATCATTGACGGGCCCCGTCTTCTTTTGGTCCCCTTTGTTGTTGTTGCCGTTGCCCTCCTGGGGAACAGCGTCGGACACGACAAAGCCCTTCTCATGCTCCATGGAAAAACTCCGGCAATGGTCAGCATCGCCCACTTTGGACCTGCCGCCACCCGAGAACTCCATCGCAGTAGACTCAGCCTTTGTAAGCTCCATCTCTCTATTTTCCAATCCCAAGCCCGAATCCGATCCCCCCTGTAGTCCCAGTCGGGGAGAACCAGGACCCGTTGAGCTGCCGGGACCCTCCGGGAGAGTTGCTCCCGAGGGGTCCAGCAGCTCCTTGTGGGTCTTGTCCGTGGCACTGGCTTCGGGACGCTGTCTGGCAACGTCGTCTATAGTCCTGGTTTCCACTGGGTTGTCCGGACTGTAGTACTCGTCAAACTCCTCGCTGTAGTCCATGCACAGCGGGCTCCACTGCTGGTGGGGCATCTTGCTGGAGATCCTCGGCAGAGCCGGTAGCTCCTTGGTCTGCTGCTGCTTACTTTGGTCCGTTGGCGTTGCGACGCCACTGGTCATTGAATCGGTTCCCCTCTGCTGCTGCTGACAGTGTTGCGCTTGATGCTGCATTTGTTGCTGCGCCAGCTGTTGTTGTTTCTTGTGCTTCCTGAAATCCTCCTCCACCCTCCTCCTCCTGCTCTCAGTGTCCGATTCCGGAGACATGGAGTCTCCGATGAGGAAGGTGACTTTTGTGGCCGGCTCCTCTTCCTCTGGGAGCAGTGCCATCGGGCCGCTCACAGTGTTCCCCGCCGTCGTCCCCGGTACCGGCTTATCTGGCGGCTTCTTCTCCGGGTGCTTCCCCAAGGAGCGGGGACCCGGCATGTTGATGGGCTGGGTTCGCGATGCTGCATCACCGACTTCTTGCCCCCGGGTCTTGACCTCTGTGTCCTTACCCTCCAGGCCGGCAAGGACCGAAGGCGGCGACAGGAGCTCCGGGTCACTCTGGGTTTCCGCGTCGAGTGCACAGACCCGCTCCCTGGGGGAGGCCGAACCGACGCGCAGCACAGTCTCCAGGCGGGTCTCTGCACACGGCGGGCTTCCCGACTCCCTGCGGAGTGCGCCGGGCTCGGCCGGCTCCTGGGCGCATACGATAGGCACAGCGTGCTGGTCCTCGGCCGGCACGCCATGGCTGTCAGCGCAGCCGGTCTGGAGAACGCTGCTCCTTGACCCCTGGCTCTGACTGCTATCCTCCTCATCATCCTCCTCCTCCTCCTCCTCCTCCTCATCTTCCTCTTTGGGCGTGTCCCCGGCGCCGGACTCCGTCCCCGCGTCCGTGTAGGTGCTGCTCTGGAGGCTGTTGTCCGAGCGGCAGCTGCTGTCCTCAGCCTCGGACGCCCCCGCCTGCGGGGCGCCACCCTGGACCCCCTGGGACAGGTAGTCGCCGGTGGGCTTGTGGACGGTCACCAGGACATAGTCAGACTCCTCCACCTCCCCCCTCCTGAGGGAGGTGGTGATGAGGGTGCCGGGCATGACGATGGCCTCGTCGTCGCCGCTGTCCAGCATGTGAGTCTCCTGGAGCTCAGAGCAGCGGATGAAGTAGGTGAGGACGTACAGGAGTCTCTGGACCAGCTCCTGTCTGCGGCCCACCACCACTGTCCTGGACAGACGCACCGGGGAGCCGATGGCCCCGTAGAGATCGCCTTGAGACACACACACACACACACAGTAGAAAGAGTAACATTTTAATAAATATTAACTACTTGAAGTACCCTAGCATCCCTATAATGGAGGGGAACATAAGCCAAAAGCATCAGATCTACAAGCTCACGACGCGGTCGCAACGCGTTGTGAGCTTGTAGACAGACTATTTTCGGCAAACAAATTTGGTGTAGAGGTATAAAAAAAAAGAGCAGACTAAGTACAGAGCCGAGCCCGGTCAACCAAGTATTAGTTTACCAAGTATAGAGGGTGTAAGTGGTTAAATTACCAGCAGCAATTCTGAGCTTTTATTCACTGATGATTGATTTGTTTATTCTACTGTAGTTCTGCAGTTTCTGAACTGGTCACTAGGTGGCAATGTCAGCTCATTGTCCAATAGAGGCTTCCATTGAGCTTTCAGTGAGTAATGCTGGCCATTGTCAGTCAAATATTCATGGCACACATCATCAGTCACTATATGATCTACAAATCAACACCCATTCATACATTTCCGCTTAATTTATTTTCAAATTAGCAGGTGTACTAGCACAGCATGCTTCAGTCTTTGCCAACGCAATGTTTTCAATGCCAATATACTTTGCTACAGTATGTGACAGACACTATATTGGATCCCCTTTACTTAGCTCAGCTCGATTTCCCCTCTAAAATATCCTTTATTTTCTATTGGATGTACTTTATTCTATAAGCTCAAAACTGAGAATTAAGTTGAAAGGATTAGCTAATAAAATCTTGGGTGGAAAAGAGCACAAAAAGTAGACATTTCATCCAGTAATCGCAGTAGGTTTGTGCGTGTGCGTGTGTTGTACTGTACCTAGCTGTGCCCATAGCGGGTTATAGGGGTGTGTCTTGGCCAGCAGGTCAACGCTCTGCGAGGAGTGCTTCTCCAGGAAGATCTTGATGGGGGGCTGCCCGTTGGGCATGACTGTGGGCACCCAGGCCAGGTGATTGGTCAGGATGGCTGTCAGTAACGCCGGTAGGAACCTGCAGGACGATACGAAGGGCGGCAGTCGGTTGAGAAGGGAGATCTACGGGAGTCAACACACTTATCTTTTATTGTTTTTCTTCTTAATAAAGTTGGTTCCTTCCTTTTCTTTATGTAATGCGACTTTGGGTACTTAGAAAAACGCTATATAAATCTGGGCTATTATTATTATTATTATTATTATTAACACGACACAATAACCACAGCTGAATGAACAGTAAGCTAGCTGTGAGGTCAACTGGCTGACAATTTGAGAGAGTAAAGGTGTCACCAAAGAGGAAGTGCAGGTGGAGCACATGAGGATCGTCAAACAAGTACTAGTACGGCGCGGCCGAAGCCGGTCGCCTATGAGACGTGACGCTTAGAGACTATTATAAAGTCGTATCGGCACAGTCTTTGTGGGAAATGTCCCACCAACGTTTCGCTGCTTGTACCTGTATGAGCGAACGACAACTAAACCCTTCTTGATCCTCAAGCTCCACAGGTGCTAATGGTCTGAGCAAACATGATAGACTTACAGTCTTTCTAACCACATTTCAACCATTTATTATTATCATTATTCTTTTAACATAAAAAAAACCTAATAAAGCTAAATATAGCCCATCTACAAGCCCACAATGTGTCGCATTGCGGATCTTTGTGGTGTATTGTGAGCTTGTAGATCTGTTGTTTTCACACAATACAGTCATAAAAGGAAGATTAAAATAGGGCTTAAAGGGGAATACCACTCATTTTCAACATTTATCTGTCATTTATATACCTTGGAACTGTTGTGTGGAAATAATAATATGTTGCCCAGAACTGGATAATTGATTGTTGGGGTCATGTGATCAGTGACATACGGAAGGTGTACTCTTTGGCCAGCCCTCTAGGCTGCCTCATTCACTAGAATGGGGAATCTCACTTCCAGCTGAAACAGTACAACTTGAATATAAAGTTAAGACTTGTTAGAGAGCATTTTCAGCCAATTGATTTCTATTTTCTACAAGTACTATGTCTTGTGAAACATGATATATAACCATATGCCATTATACACTACTACAAGTCGCACTGTTTCAGCTGGAAGTGAGATTCCCCATTCTAGTGAATGAGGCAGCTTAGAGGGCAGGCCAAATAGTACACCTTCTGTATGTCACTGATCACATGACCCCAACAATCAATACTCCCGTTCTAGGCAACACAGAAGGGGAGGACCTTTTCTTATTTCCACACAACAGCTCTAAGGTATATAAATTACATAGTTGAATGTTGAAAATGAGTTCAGGCCCGGGGGCACGGTGGCACAGTCTGTAGTGCTGTCGCCTCACAGCTAGAAGGTCCTGGGTTCGATTCCCGCAGGGGACGCTGTGGGCGCTGGGGGTGTGTTCTCTCCTCCGCGTCATCAGTGCCCATACCCTAGGTGGGGTTGGCGAAAGGGCCTTTCTGTGTGGAGTTTGCATGTTCTCCCCGTGTCTCCTAGGGTTGGTACCCTCACAAAAACATGCAGTAATCCTGTTCACTATACTGCCTCCCCCTGGCCAGCCGGGGCGCCTGATGGAGGGGAAGGGAACTGGTTGGAATAACGTGTTCCTTCCACGCGCTACGTCCAACCAGGGAAACTCTCCCCTGTCAGGTGACAAGAAGGTCAGTTGGCTCTCATGCATTGAAGGAGGCATGAGCTCGGCCCTGGCCTCCCTAGGTTGGCAGAGGGAAGGTAGTGCCCAGGATTACATAGACAATTGACACTGGGTGTAAAAAATAGGGTTACAAAATCGTGGGATAAAAATTTAGAAAAAAAAAAAGAAAATGAGTTCAGGTATTCCCCTTTAAGTGCAATTCAGTCCAATCTATTGCTTGTCTATAACTTTTTTTACTCATACTTGGTCAGATGACTACTTTCTCTACACATATTGTGTCAGATGCTTTCTTGCTACATACAGTATAGTCAGTGTGTGTGTGTGTGTGTGAGTGTGTGTGTGTGCGTGTGCGAGAGAGAGAGATAGGCTCACACACACAATGTGTGAGTCGCCTCTCAGCCGTGACCGCGAGTGTCTGCTTCCCTTCCTGTCTCATGATTCATAGATGGTGGTTTTGGGACTGAGTCAAATGATTTCCTTGATCAAACAGTGGTAGTAGTGCATCAGTCATCATATCCAGCGGTCACGGGGTGCTGACTGAGGCTTGAACTGGAATGTGACGTTTTTCGAGAGAAGTCAATTCAAACGGTCACACCCGGGAGTCTCCATGGTTGTTTCTCAAACATGACAGAGCCGTTTCTATAGTAGTTGTAGGGGTGCAACAGTTAATTGAACTAATCGATTTAATAAAATAATCGACTTTGAAAAAGATCTGTATCTTTCTCTTTTTTAAATACAATATGTTTTTGCGCACACCGCTGAGTGGCTAAGTATGAAATAGGGTTTAGGTGCTTAATCAGACTACCGGTAATCGATTTAGTCGATTATAAAAATAAAAGAAATCATTTGTATTTAGGAATCCATTGATATATTTTTTAAAGTTAACCACCCCCCCCCCTTGATTATTTGAGCAATCGATAGTTGCAGCTACACTGTTGAAGTGGATGACGGGAGCCTGAGGAGCCTGTTGGGGTTCAATGAAAGACCTTTCTACCAATTCACTTTATGTACAATCCACAGTGCTTTGGCTCCCCTTTATAATGTCAACAATGACCGTCCAAAGATTTGGCAGAGATTCTTCTTCTCTCTAACGCAAGAAAAGCTACTATGGGGTTTTGAGAGACCATGCAGCGACTGTCTGTATGGAACTGTGTGTTGTGTGTGTTGTGTGTTGTGTGTTGTGTGTTGTGTGTGTGTGTGTGTGTGTGTGTGTGTGTATGAGAGAAAGACAAGTGTGTGTCTGTCTCTCCCCTTGCCGTTTGTGTTCATGAGCGAACAAGGCGTTTTATTACTGGTGCTCAAAGACAGTGCATGCGGTCTCTTTCCTCTTTCTCTCTCCCTCCCTCTCTTTCTGTCAGCAGCAGATATACTGTAAAGAATTAAACTATGAACTTGCCAATGTATGTCAGCCTAAGGCTAGGCAATGTATAGCATCACGTAGCCAGGCGATAAGAGATCTCTGCCTACTGAAACGTCTGGTGACATCTAAATTCTATGTAGGGGCTAGAACTGGGTGCAAACAATTCTAAGATTTAAAAACAAACCGTATTACAGAATCAATGCAAAGACTCTAGAGGGGGGGGGGGGTCCTTCAAATTTATCAGAATGAAGGGTAGTTTAGAGCAGTGGTTCTCAAACATTTCAATATCAAGGACCCTTAAATTGATATGTATTTGGCCATGGACCCCCATTTGAAAAACATTTGTGCCAGAGACCCCCATAAGAGAAGAATTGTCAACATCTAGACTAAAATAGTGTTTAAACTGTTCCTCATTTTGCTGGGGACCCACGGGAACCCCTTCAAGGACCCCTGGTGGTTTAAAGACATTTTGAAGCATATCAACATTTAGTCCACTACTAAAGTCACAAAATGTCCCGTGGTCCCACGTCAGCGCTCGTTTTGTGTCCCCGTGTCACTCAACTGGTTCTTGGAGGCCTGCTCCATCAGCAGGGAGAGCTCCCGCATGAAGTGGCCACACAGCTGGTTCTTCTCCGGGGCCCCAGACATCATAGTCAGCCAGACGGGTTCAGCCACCCGGGGCATGGTGTAGAGGTCACAGATGGTCGTCCTGTAAGGGAGGGAGGGATGGATGGAGGGAGGGTGGGGAGGAGGAGAGATGGGGAAGAAGGGAGAGAGAGAGAGAGAGAGAGGGAGAGATTAAATTGAGCACAGCAAGAAGAGAGGGAAGGCAAGGAGCAAAAGAAAGAAAGAGAGACAGAAAGAAAAGAACAGAGACGGGTGCATAGACGGAGCAAAGACAGAACAGATATGTTATTGTCTCTGGGGGCGAACAAAAGAGATCTCAGCTCACAGGGTTTTGCTGTCTGCACTGTGGCATAGGGAGACCCTGTGTGTGTGTGTGTGTGTGTGTGTGTGTGTGTGTGTGTGTGTGTGTGTGTGTGTGTGTGTGTGTGTGTGTGTGTGTGTGTGTGTGTGTGTGTGTGAGAAAGGGAGAGCAAGGGAGTATGTACGTGTAAGCGAGCGCACGCGTGTGTCCGTGTGCCTAACAGACTACAGCACGTGCACACATGCATCCGCGGACACGTAAGTATGTATTTCTCCCATTCCTCACTGTACGTGTGTATGTGAGTGTGTGTGTGTGTGTGTGTGTGTGTGTGTGTGTGTGTGTTTAAAGTGCATGTCTGCATGCCATGGCTCTGTGTGCATGTGTCATCTGGTGTCATTTGTCTATTGAGGATGACTGGAGTTTCCAGGGTGATGGTGTGTGTGTGTGTGTGTGTGTACTTGTGTGTAGCGGGGGGTGAGCATGTCTCGGCAGAAGGCCAACCTTTGACACACACACACACACACAAGGCAGAGGGGGGATCTCTGCAGCTCCAGGAATGCCGGGAATCAGGGCGTAATATATAAATAAATAAATAAATCAGAGCTGAAATATGCACCGTGAGCAGAGTGAGGAACGCCATAGCCCCCGCTGGCTGCCACAGCTGGCAGCCGACAGTGGAAGATACAGCCGGGGGTCAGCTGGCTACTGCAGCTACTGTGTGGATAGTCAATTCCAAGTTTCACACTTTTAAAAGTCCAGGTTTCGCAAAATGAAATGTGATGCCTGAAGCTTATTTCTAGATTTAAAAATAAATATATTAACACATTGGGTGCCAGAGGTTTATTAAAATATTATACGTTGAGTGCCAGCATTTCTTCCATCCACTTGCGTTATACATTTCGTGCTGTGAGAAGCCCCGACGAGGAAGTGCATGTAAACAAAGCGTGCGTGCGAGACGGCGGAGGGTCCCGACTAACGCCTGGAACAATAATATTTCTAACGCGACCCTCCATTGCAGCGTGATCGCCGATCGAAAACGGCTCGTTTCCACCACATTAAAAAGAAATGGAGATATTAAGCTTTTAATCAAGGAGATAACATTGAAAACGCCGACCGGAAGGATTTTTGACATGGAGCCACATCCAGCTTCTTCTTCTCAGAAACTCCTTGGGTGATGTCAAAGTTTCGTTTTAGCGCCCCACGTGGCCCACATGTATAAAAATAGAATTGGGTCAAAAACGGTCCGGACCGTTTTCGGCACTTCTCGTTTGGACCCTCAAAAACGGTCCGGACCGTTTTTGGCATTCAATGTGTTAATACAGAAGACAGATTGGGAGCGTAGGTTTGCCGATTGCATAAAGTGGCTTGTAGAAATGAGAATCTCTACTTTCTGACCCGTGTTACGCTGGCTCCATGGTGCCTTAAATGTTACAGTTGACTACCTCAACAAGACCCTCTGACCCAATAACACGAGTAGAAACATCAGAAAAACAAACATGGGGTGCCTGGTGGCTCAGCCAGCCAGTGCACTGACCATGAACTCCTTGTGAGTCACGAGGATCTGTGTTTGAATCCAACTCCAAGTCTCTTCCGCTCTCCCTGACCTAGCTTTCCTGTCTCTCTACACTTTCCTATCTAAATGAAACATAAAATTCCCCCCACAAAAAAGAATCGTACAAATAAAGAAAATAAAACAACTCCCAATATATTCAAAGTCTTCATCAGGGTGTGTCACACAGGTGTGGACGGCCCTTTACCCAGACGATTTCCCGCCACTTAAAGCTGCGTCGCTTCCCAAGCTGAATGCTCAAACATTCAGATAACCAGGCAGGTCTAAAACCGCTGGTAAACAAAGTTCATTTGACACCAAACTGTCAACCTGGCTGACCTGACACAACCCCCTACTGACAGAACAGATGCTGCTGCTGGGCTCCGGTGCCGAGAAAGCATGCAGGTGTCAACCGCCTGCATAAGAGACCTTCCACCTAGGAGCAAGTTGTTGTGTGACCTCCCATCCCCTGAAATATGACCCACCCCCAACCGTTGCCCTGTGAAGGTGAGCAGTAAACAGTTTCTGAGTAGCACACCATGCCTGGCTTCTGCTGCGCGGGCATAGCCAAGTAAAGCAGCGAACCAGCAAATTGTCACCTGTCACTCAAATTCACCCCCCACACCTCCCTTGATGCGCGTGATTGTCTGAACATCTCGCTGTCGTCAGAGCAGGACAGAGCTGATCTGAGGCGTATCGAATAACCTAATGCATGTTGAGTTGGCACTGACTGTAATAAGCCCCACTTGACCCCTTGCCGTGAGAGGTGTGTGTGTACGGGACTATTAAAAAAAAAAATGATGGACAGACGCCTGAGGCTGAGCCAGCTCTGCCGGAGGTGGGGAGGAAGGTCTAACTTTACACTGTACCCCAGCTGTTCAGGTGAACTTTAGGAGCCTGGCACATGACGTTGCGATGGATATGACACGTTTGGCTCGATGAGCAGTCTCAACTCACCCACTTTGGGGGGGGGGCACTCATTCATGCATTTCTGACCTCATTTCATGCTTTGAACTTCAGTTTTATGTACAGATTGTACGCGTGCCTGTGCAAAGTGCGTAACTTATCATTGCCCAACTACGTGGGTATTTGCGCCCCACCCCGATCTACGTCATAGCAGCATCAGCAGTCGCTGTACCCTGTACCCTCTGTAATGTTCCATGATCTCAAAAGGGCCTGATGGCAAAAGCTGCAGGCTGGCACTGCATATATTTAGCCATAGCTCTCAAGGTGCGATTTAAAAAGATATTTTGTTTGTCCCAGGCAATAACATTGCTCACGCATATTATTTACTATTCTGGTGCTAATGGCCAGTGTCTGAGGTAGATAGGGTTGCCACTCCAGAGGCTAGGGTTGCTGTGGCCGGTTGCCCGTGTGAGCATATGACTGCCGCAATGGGAGCACCTCGTGTGGCATGGGCCCTGTCGCACGCAGGAAGGCAGACGCCGGCCATGCGCATATTTGCACAGTGCATGCACACATGCATGCACCCTTCACGTGTTGCATGCATTTACTTACATATCTCTCACAAAGATGTGTGCGCGAAAGCTAACTTTGCACCTCACACATGGAACGACCCCTCGACCACACTCCATTCCTCTCTGTTTCACACACAGTCTGTGTTAACTCATTAAAACCAGGAAAGCATCTGTGTCATTTTAGATTTTAGCGTTGGCTATTCAAAAATAGATATACTGTACAAGCTTGTACATCTGCAGATTTTTGAAAAATCTTGAAAGTGTTTGAAAATGTTTGATTAAAAAAATATATATATATCAACCCAAATCTCTTCTGGGGGTCCCCTGGCACAAAACATTTTCAGATGGGGGGGGGGGGTCCGTGGCCAAATACATATACATGTGGGGGTCCTTGGCACGAAAACGTTCGAGAACTACTGATTTAGAATCGGCCTCAGGTCTTAATGGGTTAAGGGGACTCCTAGGATATATTTCAGCCAGGGAGGAACTGGGCTGTGTTCCCTCACTCAGTGTATCCTCTGGAGAACCCGATGGAAGTATTTGCCCTCTGCAGTGGACATTATTTTCTTGCACCTCATTTGAGTGAAAACTGAATTGTGTCGTCATCTGAAGAGGACATCCTGGGCCTCAATAGAAATCCTAAATTGGAACAAGCGGTTCTCAAGAGGACAGACTGTTCTCTGCACGTTATTACCGTAATTACCTTGAATAGGTTTCAGATTATATCAACACTATGTGAATTTGTGAGGAAGGTCAGAGGATGAATATGTCATATGTCAGTGACAAAGAGCATACATACACGTGTGTGTGTGTGTGTGTGTGTGTGTGTGTGTGTGTGTGTGTGTGTGTGTGTGTGTGTGTGTGTGTGTGTGTGTGTGTGTGTGTGTGTGTGTGTGTGTGTGTGTGTCATTAATCATTGACTACTGTTGACACCCCAGTCACTGGAGCAGAATTACAGAAGTTAACAGAAGCCTCGTTCCACCTTGTGTCCCTGCCCTCTCTGACTGTCCTACCAGGTCCCCCTCACCTCCCACGGGATGGGGCTGAGAAACCCTGACCCATAGTGGTAACCTCCACTGCTGGTTCATAAGATCTCAAGATGTTTTTTTTATAGCCTGACTGGGTTACGCATCGTGTCTCGCATGAAAATAGCCGATCTACCAGCTCACAACGCGTCACAGAGCGATGCATTGTGAGTTTGTAGATCGGCTATTTTCAATGCAAAAAGCGTCCGGTGGGCAGCTAAGCAAGGCGCAAGATTGAATTATCACCATCAACAGCCATTTTATTTCTTGACATTGCAGTATCGCCGATGACTGGTACCCGGGAAAAAGAACCTTGTGACTACTTGCCATGCAAGTTTCCAATCAGATTTTTATTAGAACACAGGACATATAAATATAGCACCTGGATTTAGTGTGTCAGCAGACATGGCTGAAATAGGGAGTCAGTGAGCCCGCAATGAGAGAATGATAGTGTTGTCCCTCATAGTGCACATAGTGACTGCATGAAGAGTAGGATTTTAACAACTGACAGTGAGTGTATGAGTGATAGTTTGGCAGCCGCTCATCCAAATGAATGGCAGTGATCTTCTTTCGGTTCACAAATAGCAGGCAGTGACTTGGCTCTGGACAAAAGCCAAATGATTTTTTGTTTGTATAACAGAATTTTGTTTGGTTAATAGTTCAGAGAGTTCAGCCTCGCAGCAAAACAGTATGAAAAGTTTTATTAGAGAGAGTGAGTGTGTGGGAGTGTTTGTGTGTGTGTGTGTGTGTGTGTGTGTGTGTGTGTGTGTGTGTGCGCGCTGCGTACGTGCAAGAGTGGAATGTGGCCTACCTGAACTCGTTGAGTCCCTCCACCATGCGGCTGTAAGCCAAGGCCCTCTGGCTGGCATCAGCTGACCGCCGGCTCATCTTCATGGCCTTGGGAATGACACACACACGCAGCAAATATTTTTAGAAAACCGACCACTGAGGCTGCACACACACACAAACACATGCCTGAAGGAGAGTGGAGGGGGCTAGGAATGTGTGGAGGAGGAGTGGGAGGGCACTGGGCAGTGGTCCAGAGAAGGCCCGGCCACTGCCAGACACCAGTAAACAGAACCACAGGAATACAAGGTATGGTCATTGACCACTCAATCTGTCTGACAGCAGCTCCTCTCATTACCAACAGCAGCGATATATGCCGTCTCACCGTTAAGTGGACATCAGTGACGGATGTGTCTGTCCCAGGCGATAATCAAAAGGAGCTTTAATGATCCCACGGGGGAAATTATGTTTCAGCTTCACCCAGCTGATGGCTGTTCAGGTGGTCATGATGGGCACTCTCGGGGGAGTTGTTGGGGGTTAAGTGTCTTGCTCAGGGACACTTGTATACATGTACTGTATACTGGGCGGCCCAGGGGGGTGACCCGGTGACCTTCTGATTGACCAGATGGCCTCTCTGCCCACTAAGCTATGGCCGCCCCAAATCAAACAGACCTTACTGCATTGGTCAGTACGATGAAGATGACCACAAAAAAGAGCAATGGGGAAAGAGGCAGAAAAAGGCACTACTGGTGGAAATGAATGAGAGTTTGTTTTTAACATGCTTTAAAATTTTTCTTTAAAACCACCACAGAAAATGTACCATGAAAAGTTCTGGTGTCACACACACACACACACACACTATGTGCAAAACACAAACACTGGTGCTCGCTCAACACATGAAATCCTTATTAGACTCAAGGTAGAGGCATTTAGCTCCTAAATGCTACATAAAGAAAATGAATTAGCATTCAGGAGCTAAAACCAAATTTTTGCATGTGTGCTTTGACACCACAGTGTGTATATGTAGACAACCCACCCTTCAACCACCCACACACACACACACACCTGTTCGATGGCACTCTTGAGCTTGTTCATGTGGCTCTCGAAGAGAGGAAAGTGGGAGAAGAAGAACTCCTGGAAGCGGTTGTTCTCCTCGGGGTCGGGGGACAGCAGGAAGATCACCCCGATGGCGATCTTCTTCTTGCGGGCGACACCCAGACTGGGACCCCCGCTCTCGTCTGACATATTGAAGCTCTCCTCCACCGACCTGGGAAGGGGGGGGATATATCAAATAATATGGCGGCCTTAGCACTTCTGTCCTACTATTCCGTTCAAGAACACCCCCACTAACAGGAGGCCACCCGGCTTTCTTCCCCCAAACTCGACCAATTGTGTTCACATAGACACTCGGCCAAGCCAGATGTGATGCGATGTGTAAATGTGGACTATCCAACACCAATTCGGGTTCTCCTGAATTGCTGCCCTCTACACCGCCTCCTGTCTAGCATCAGGTTCTTGAGCTCTGCAGTGTTGTTAGCTCCGCAGTCGCGCCAGATGCTCTACGGTGGATTCAGACCCTTAAGACTCCGTGGTGGTACTTTAAGCCTGCGCCACCCGAGCGCACCCACTAACGCTCATTATAATATGGTACAATTTCTGTCTACTCGCTCAGTGTCTCAGAGGTGTCAACAAACTGGTGTTCTAAGAGAAGCTTTAGTTTTTAATATATAACGCTCATTATAATATGGTACAATTTCTGTCTACTCGCTCAGTGTCTCAGAGGTGTCAACAAACTGGTGTTCTAAGAGAAGCTTTAGTTTTTTTTTTGCATTTCTTTCTTTGAAATAATTCCCATTCTTAAAATAATACTAACATTCAACAGCCAAGTCAGCCATACC
Organism: Gymnoscopelus braueri; assembly: GCF_963280865.1. Lineage (NCBI taxonomy): Eukaryota > Metazoa > Chordata > Actinopteri > Myctophiformes > Myctophidae > Gymnoscopelus > Gymnoscopelus braueri. Next base: position 29,684,141 of record NC_137609.1, on the reverse strand, counting down.
ACCCATAACCAGCATTGCATGGCGTAACCACTTAAGCCATGCAATGTGTTGTGAGCTTATAGATCTGCTATTGTTGAAAATATTTGCCCAATGCCTATAACAACATGCCCAAAATAAGCACGCTAGGTTGAATGGTCCACAGTTGAAAAACAACACACAGTATTGTTATTAAGCTATACTGCCTCCTGCACAGAAGTATTTAGGGCCTATTGACTCATATATGGTGAAGAAGCGGAGATCATATGTGTGAGGTTGGAAGTTGCAGAGCTCAAGCCATTGTCAGGAAGACAGATGGGTCTATTCTGAAGCCGAGGGCTGCTAGCTGTGTTTACCAGACACATGTATCCTGTCTGCTCATAAGCACTGTGGATTTAGACATAGCAACGGTGTGTGTCACAGGCCCAGCTGCCTTTCGGAATCCGAGGAAGTCCTCGGGAGCATAATATTTGAAAAGGGGCCTGGCAGAGAGGCCCGGCACAGGGGGATGACAAGAGGGTACGGTAACATGACTGAAAGGGAAGAATGACAGTGTGTGTGTGTGTGTGTGTGTGTGTGTGTGTGTGTGTGTGTGTGTGTGTGTGTGTGTGTGTGTGTGTGTGTGTGTGTGTGTGTGTGCGTCTCACCATCGGGGGAAGACCCCGTTCTCCAGGCTGGTGGTCTGACTTCGAAGCCAGCGGCGCTGGTAGCTGGAAGCACAGCTACTGGTCAGCGAGGAGCCAGGAGACGGGAACGGAGTGATCAACAAGCTGCTCAGAGAGGCTGCAGAGATGAAATGGAGAGAGGGGGGGGGGGGGGGTGTGGAGGGATGCAGTGGGGGAGATAGGGATGAGGGGAAAAGACAGGAACAAAGGAGGGAGAGAGGAGGAGAGGAGAGGAGAAGGGGGGTTGGGTGACAGAGGGGAGAGAAGAACAAGAGTGTGTCAGACAGCAGGTGTGGAGGGTTACTCATTGAGAATGGTATCCAGACTACACACACACACACACACACACACACACACACACACACACACACACACACCAAGTCATCCAGCGACTGCAGAACAGGAAACCTGGGACTTCTGGGATCTCTCCACCACACACGCACACACACACACACACACACACACACACACACGCCTCTCTCCACTCTCATCTCACAGTCTCTATTGGCCCAGCTTTAACATGGGATCCAATATCAGCTAGCTAGCTAACGGTCACATGCTGCTGTTGTTGAAGACTACTACTGCTTAACACCACACAGAAATATCACTGCCAATCTGTACACACACACACACACACACACCCTTGAACAGTTGCTGACAGGTTGCAGACCATTCCTGATCACAAACCTTTACGTAAGAGATTTTGTATTTGAGGTGTTGTTATCGTGTGTGTGTATGAGTGCGTGCGTGCGTTAAGACAGATAAATAGTAGTACTACAGTACAACTGCAGTAGAGGTGTGGACTGAGAGGAGAGGAGAGGAGTCTCAAATTAGAACTTCATGTAGTATTGGCAGGATTTGGAAACTGCTATATTTAACGACGTGCATGTGACCCGGGGACGAAAAGGAAAGTGAGATTCCTCTCGTGCCAGCCATTGCGTACGGGTGTGGGCACAGGGCAGTTTCCATTGCATATGGTTTTCCATAGCCAAGATGACCCCCACCCACCTCTCTAGATAGACCAGAGAGGGTATAGAGTGTAATGTATGGAACATTTTGTGTGTGTGTGTGTGTGTGTTCCAGTCTGCAGTAGGAGAGTCTTGGCCAAGTGCCACCCATGGGGGGGAAAAAACAAAAGGGGCTTGTTGTGTAACAACTCAACGCCGCCCTTGAACAGGAAGTTAAGCTGGACAGACACAAGGGGTCGACCGTGCTGACCCTGGAAGTATTTCCACCTAAACCAATTACTTGCATTATTTATGTGGTATGCAATTAACTTGAGAGTGGGGGATTAAAATATGTGGGTCAACTTAATTGGCTTGGTTTGAACCAAGGACACATTCAGCTGTGCAGGACAGACAACATTTTTTGGGGAAAATGTGTATAAGACATCCATCTCAATCTTAAAGGACGACTTCACCCATTTTCAACCTTGATCTGGGACCAATTATATCTTCATATAATTGGTCCTCACTAATGCTCATGATAAAATGGTACGGTACTTTTTCTACCCGGTCTGTGTCTCAGAGGAGGGCTGTGGACAGTTCAGAATCCCGTCTACCAGTGATTGCAATATCATATATCTCTGAAAATAACACCTTAAAGTTGTACAATGCAGAATCACAAATAACGATTTTTAGCAACCTCTGCTGGTCACTACCGTCACTGCATACAATTTCCCTAGTCCTCGATTACCCAGAATTCCATTCGTTTTCACCGGAAGCCGGAAGCGTTTCAAAAAGCGATCTTTTAATTGTTTTATACTATCTACGGATCGTTTCTCTTAGCCAGTGGAGCATTAGTTACCATGAGCTGTGCTTTCTTTTTCTGTTCTTTTTCGATCTTCCAATCGTACATTATCTTAAAATCAGCGTGAGGTTCCTTTTTGTTAACTCATTCACTGCCACAATTATTGCTGGCCGCGTTTGCCCACTGCCAGAGATTTTTCATTTAAAAAAAAAAGTACTCAGGAGCCGAGATACAGAATTTTTAAGTTTTAAGTTAACAAGGAAGTGGATGGGAGTGTAGATCTTTAAACAATCATATCTCCTTGGTCTTTGGGTCAAATTTGAAAAAAAAACTAAAAAAAAAATTCATTTTTTTGAAAAAAAAAAAAATACGTTTTTTACGTCAGTGGCAGGATTGGTAAACGGGACAAATTACGTTTTTTACGTCAGTGGCAGTGAATGAGTTAATAGCGCGGTAGTTCCTGGCCAAACAGGAAACCGTTGCGGTAGTTCCTGAGGACGTCGGCCACGACGTCATGACGTTGGCCAGGAACGTCATTTTCCCGGGAAAGTCCCCCCCGTACACGTTCAATAGAAAATATATAAATAAAAGGCTTCCGGGGGTGAAATTCACGGAGTGGGTGTTGTGAAACTTTTGCCACTCGCAAAAGATATACAATTTAACTTTAGTTTTGTTGAAAACGTTACCTAGTATTACTTTAAGTTTATATACTTTGTTGTATGACGAATACGCAATTATTTATTTTTCTATTTTGGATAATTTTGACCTATAATACATGCCCAAAATAGGGACGCCAGGTTGAAAGTGCTTTTAATTGCGGAACTTCTAGATATGGCGCGAGGGAAAAGTGTGTGTGTGTGTGTGTGGCCAATCCAGGCTTAAAGGACCTCCTTAAGTCTTTTTTAACTCACCTGACCTAGCGATGCCACTGTCCCGCTCATCGTACCCCCCTCGGCCTGGCATGTCCATAGGGTTGCTGTGACCTGGAGAGAGAGGGGACAAAATAAAGGATGAGGGGGTGCAGAGGTGGGACAAAAGAAAAGACGAGAGGTGGTACGAGAAAAAAGGACAAGGGGTGGCAGGGATGGGACGAGACAAAGGCGAGAGACAGAAATTTGTAAGACAGGTGTGAATGCACTGCAAAATCCTGACACTTGATTGGACTCAAGAGTGCAAAAATGGCCCTGTGTGGTACCACCATGCAGTAGGTGTGATAGATGTGCAGGTTGTTCACCCACCACCTCTACCTCAAAGCAGCTAATGCCACCCTTACTTTATACTGTACATCCTTCTGCTCTATCGTCTTCATGTCAGATGATGCCGGGTTTACTGGCAAGGTTTTCCTCCGATCTCCAGGGACCTCAATTAATTCCGATTCTTAGCAGCCCAAATGGTTCCTAAGAATCAGAGCCACCGATTGCATGGCTGACAATTATGCTTTTCAAATGCAGCTATAAAAGTACCACCAGCCCACCCAAAATCGTAACTTAAAACAAATAGCAAAAACAGGAAGGGTCCCCAGAAAAGCATAACAATTTGTCCTGGCGGCTGTTTGATGCAACATTACAGTGTAATGTTTTATCAAATTAGAACTTCATGTATAGTGGCAGGATTTGGGAACCGTTATATTTAACCCGGGGATGAAAAGAAAGTGAGATTCCTCTCGTGCCAGCCCTTGCGGAGGGGTGTGGGCACAGGGCAGTTTCCATTGCATAATAGGGTTTTCCAGAGCCAAGAAGACCACCACCCACCTCTCTAGATAGAGCATAGAGAGTACACAGTGTAATGTATGGAAAAATGTGTGTTTGTGTTTTTCAAAAGCAGTACCACCCGACCACCAGCCCAAAACTTGTAGATCACTGTGGTTAGATTACATTAACCCTTTAAGCCTCATTTCAAAATGATTTCAACAAGCTCGTCTTGTGAGCTTCTATATCTTCCATTTTTGAAAATATATAGGGTATTTATTATTTTTTTTGACTATTTAAAAAATTCCCCAACAACTTTCATTAGGGACACCATGTTGAAAGTGGTTCAAACAAAAACAAAAACAGGAAGTGTCCCCACACGAGCATAACAGCTGTTTGAGGCAACCTGACAGTATGTTGTAATGTTTTGTCATTGTGTTGCCTCACGCTTGCAGGCTTTCATAACAGCAGCCACAGGCTTAAGACTTAACCTCGTACCGCAGACAGTGATATTGATATCAGTGGGCCCGTTTGCGCGTTTGTCAGGTGTCCCTACGCATCAACACTCGGAGAGCAGATGAGATTAAAAAAAATAGACGGGTGATATTAAAAGAATATTTTTGGCAAATAAGCTCTCCGATCAACTTACCATTGTACAACAAGAGCACAGCTAAGCCATTTCAACACACAGAATGCACTGTATTTAGTGTTGTGCAGTGGTGCATACAGTTTGATTTTCAGGTACAGCGTGACTTGCTGAACAATTGGTTGAACAAATAATTAAAAAGAACAAATAATGTGTCTATATCCACAAGTTTCCTAGGGCGTAGTGGGCATCACTTCCTGTCGATTTGATCGCTGATTCCAATATCAAATCGACAGGAAGTGATGCCCACAACGCCCAAGGAAACTTGTGGATAAGATAATAAAGTCTGTATTGGTTGGGTGATGATGCAATGACAACCTTTTGAGGAAACTAACCACTTATACACATACATATTTTGTCGTACGACAAATAGCTGATCTACAAGCTCACAACATGTCATATTATGAGCTTACAGATGTGCCATCTTGGCTATTTGTGATATTTTTGGAAAATGTCTAGCTATAATGACGTTTTGCCAGGTTGAAAAGTGGTTAAGATGGGTTAGATGAGTTAACCTGTAGCCAGGATAGTATTGTTGACTGGCATGAAAGTGGTCAGCATGGCCTTTCAGGCCAAACAGCTTCCAACTGGGGCCAATTATTCTATAAATGACATACATAAATTCAATTTGTGTTGAAGTGTCCCCCAAAATAACTTATTGTATTACAAGAAACATGGGGCTACTTTGTTGATAATATTGCCTCAAAACGTTGTACTGGAATCATGGAGTTATGATGAGTAGTTAGTTAGCAAGTTAGTGAAGAACAGGGAAGAGGTGCAAGTGAGGAATATAAAGTAAGCAAGCAACCAACACTAATACAGCAATCAATACCAGTGACAAGATCCACACATGTCCCGTGCCCGTGTTCATGCTATACTTGCAGACCAGACCTGAGTCAAATACTGAGACTACTTGACCCAGGTTGCACACATGCAATGACTACGTTGACCCAGGTTGCACACATGCAGTGAAGTCACATACCAGAACTATTACACACACCACTACTAAATACTACTACGTCCAAACACGCATGCAGCTGGACGCATAGAGTCATGGTCTACACAGCCATTACTACTACTACCACCGTTACTTACTACCGGAGCTAAAACTTCCATGCGTGCATGCACGCACACAAGTCAAGGCCACTTTTTATTGAGCCAACCTGAAAAGAAAGAGGCACTCTTGATGAGACGCAGCGGGCCCTGTTCAGAGAAGGCCCGTCGAGGGCTGCAGAGCTGGGAGAATCCTGCGCAGCACACAAAAAAACACGGGAAAGGAATGGAGGGAGGGAGATAGAAGAAACAAACAAAAATAAAAGACATGAACCATGGTTAGTGAAGCAAAGGGGGTGGCCAGTTACTGGAGGCACTTTAGAACGTCGACACGCAGCGAAGTTGCACTGAGCGAAATCAGTCAGTCACAGAGACAGACAAGACACTTATGGCTGGAATCGCTCACAGAAAGACAAACGAGTAGCAGAGGAGATCTTTCGCTCTTTTGATTTGTGTGACTAAACCATCGTCTTCTCTGTGAGGATGACAGAGTAAAGGGGGGGATGTGTTTAGAATCTGTCAGCAGCTCGTAGGGTCGTGGGTATATCTACTTTCTATACTTTCATTTCTTCGGTTCTCTGAAAACAACTCGTCTTCAAGTGACATTTGCTTATCTCCACCTGTCATGTGTTGTGCACCCAGTTAAAAGGAGCTCCAGGTGGAGAACAGCGGGTGACGGCGCAGGTGAACATAAAGCCCGTCGGCCCTCTCATGACCGGTGATCAGGTTCCTAAACCTTTTTGTGAGATTCAATGGACGGGGATTGCCAGGCAGAGCTGCTGGCAGATTCTTTCAAGCCGGTTTCACATGAAAAGGTTATGATGCAGAGAAAGGGAGAAAACTAAAAACGGTGAGGTTTGAACTGCATTGTAAACTAAAAGGGGAATAATATGGAGCACTTTTACGATTCTAAAGGAAAATTAGGATGCATTGCTGGATTGTTGTTGTGGTTACCTATGTTCCCTAGGAGACCGTTGCCCCCGGTGTTCTGATCAGGCCGAAGGGTGTTGGGATCCTGTCCAATGAACTCTAGGCTGTCCTGTAACCTGCCAGAGAGAGAGAGAGAGGAGGGGGGCAAAGATACATGGGATGTTATTAAGAGGTAGACACAGTCTTCGATAAAGACCGGAGAGAGTGCATATCAGTAGGAAGTAAAAATCGAATTGATAAAATTGGTGGAGATGAGAGAAGAGAAACAAAAGACAGAGAGCGAGATAGAGGTGTGTCTGTACCAGAGCAGGAGGTCTCAACCCTGATCATACTGTAACCCACCAGTGAAATCTTATACATAACATCTGTTGTAAAAAGAAATGTGTGTCAAGCATAAATATTTTTGACATCTCGCGACCATCCTGCCCCCCCTCCTGCTGTGACCCACTTACGAGTCATCATGACCCACAGCTATAGACCCACTGTGCCATAGAGCAGTGTGCGTGCTTCTGTAGCTTTGCTTACGTGTTGAGGCTGCCGTAGACACTACCTCCCGTCCTGGCTGTAAAGACCTTACTCAGCATCAACTGAGGTGGAGACCTGATAGGAGGATAGCACACACAGGGCAAAGCTCAGCATGTCATCTGTGTCATCTGTGTCTCTCTGTGTGTGTGTGTGTGTGTGTGTGTGTGTGTGTGTGTGTGTGTGTGTGTGTGTGTGTGTGTGTGTGTGTGTTTCTGCAGTACATGCAGCATGATACGTGCATGCATTACGCATGTTTAAGAGATGACTCTCTCCTCCCCTCTTATAATATCTCTTATTTCATCTCTGCGGTTCCCAACCTCGCTTGAACCTCCCCCAGGGCAATACAGTTTATTAAACCCTATTTTAACCCATTAAGACCTGAGGCCAATTCTACAATTGCCTTCTAAATCAGTAGTTCCCAAACTTTTCCGTGCCAAGGACCCCCAAAATGATACGCATTTGGCCACGGACCCCCATATCAAAATGTTTGGTCCCGAGGACCCCCAGAAGATAAGATTTGTGTTAAAAAATGCAAAATTATTATAGATTTTTCAAAAATGTTCAAAAATAGCAGATGTACAAGCTTGCAGGGCGGCACAAATTGACGCGCTGTCAGCTTGTATATCTGCTATTTTTGAATAGCCAACGTATAAAGGATTAAGTGTTTAAAATGATTGTGATGCTATATCAACACATTTTGCAGGGGTCACCCTGGATCCCCGGGTTGGCTGTTCGAAAACAGCTGATCCACAAGCTCGTGACACACTGTGAGCTTGTAGATCTGCTATTTTTGAAAACGTTTTGAAGGAAATCTTTAAATACTGAACATGTCCGGAAAATTCTTGTATCTAATGGCATGCCCAAAATAGGGACGCGAGGGTTAACAGCTTGTTGGCCTTGTACAAAACCAATGGATCAGTGAGAGTGCCAGTGAAGTATGTCTTCTACACACTCTTACCTAATTTGGTGGATCTTCAGAGTGGAGCCTTTGTAACTCATTGCCACTGATCCAAACATCATCTCCCCCAGCATGGCCACGTCTGACGAACACCTCGAACCCTGAAACAAACGGGTTCACGTTGATGTCAGCGAAAAACTGCCCGACGTGTGAAGGGGGTCAATAGACCTTTAAAAAGGAGACATTTTGTCCCTCGCTCTCATTTGGAGGTCAAAGGAAAGGGCCGGTCTCCTGCTGGGTCTCTGTCTGGCAGAGGAAAGTTTACGGTAAATCAAAGCTTTCAAAGTGTAGATGGACACATTTCTCAGTAGATTTCTTTCAACTGTAAATTCCCAATGACATACAAAAACACCCAGTAAACATGCGGTTTACTGGGTAAATGCATATGCCCATAGTTGGCCATTAATCCCGCTTTTCACAGTGTCAGATCACCGTAGTACCGACGTTCAGCCCATCCGACAGGACTTTTGGTCCGATCCTAATCCCACCACAGATTACCAATGCTTTGACTGATATTTTGCCCCCCAAAAAGCTACATTTTCTAATCAATTTGAAAACTTTTATATTTGATACAAATGTCTATTTGACTTATAAGCAAGTCCAATGAGGTAAAACAAAATCTTGCTCTGAGTAAGGGGTCAATGTTGGGTCTCTGCTCTATGTGTAGTGCTTTGAGAGAACCTGTTATTCGGCACTATAATAAAACTGAACTGAATTGAAGTCTCACTCAAAAAAATTAAAACATTACCGATCTACAAGCTCACAATGCTTGTGAGCTTGTAGATCTGCTCTTTTTGAACATTTCCCCCTATAATGACATGCCAGGTTGAAAATGAAAAATATCCACACACGTCGGCTGCATAACTGTCTATAGCGATGCTGTCAAAAATGCCAAAACGATGGCCGCTGCAGTACATGATGTGCACTACTTGTGTGCATGTGTGACACTGCATGTTTATGCATATACTGTATCAGGTACGTATGGCTCCCCGCAAATGTATACAGTCAACAGGTGTTACCTCAAAATTTAAATAAATTTAAATAAAATCTCACTTGGGAAACGGTGTGAAAGGAGTCCCCCACATTACTAGCGCTGTTTCCTAAACAATTAACACAATATGTACAATTATGATGTTTTAGTCATTATTGTTCCTGCTGTTCTACATACTGCCAACCAGGTGATGAAATCACAGATTGGGGTGGCGCAGTCGGTAGCGCTGTCGCCTCACAGCAAGAAGGTCCTGGGTTCGATTCCCGCCGGGGGCGCTGTGGGCGCTGGGGGCGTGTCTTCTCCTCCGCGTCATCAGCGCCCATACCCTAGGTGGGGTTGGCGAAAGGGCCTACTCTGTGTGGAGTTTGCATGTTCTCCCCGTGTCTCCCAGGGTAGTTAATACCCTCACAAAAACATGTAGTAATCCTGGTCACTATACCGCCTCCCCCATGACAGCCGGGGCGCCTGATGGAGGGGAAGGGAACTGGTTGGAATAAGGTGTTCCTTCCACGCGCTACGTCCTACCAGGGAACCTCCCCCCTGTCAGGTGACAAGGTGGTCAGTTGGCTCTCATGCACTGAAGGAAACATGAGCTCGGCCCTGGCCTCCCCAGGCTGTGGGGGACTGGTGTAGCGCTGGTGCAGGGCTGGTGTAGTGCCCAGGATCACTTAGGAAATTGGCACCGGGTGAAAAAAATCTGGTTACAAAAATCGCGGGATAAAAATGTTATAAAAAAAAAAAAGATTGGGGTTTTAACATTTGCTTTTATGAAATATCCCAGACCGTCAGGATTATATGATGGATACTTCTGCACATATTGCTAGTTTGACCACTTCAAATGCTCTAATCTTAGAATAATAACCAAAAGTAGCCTATCTACAAGCGCTGACGCATTGAGGGCTTGTAGATAGAGCTACTTTCGTTCCGCAACATGCTTCCACAGAAGATATGCTGACTTCTATGGGATCCAAATGACTGAAATCAGTGCGAACTTGTATCCATGCGTTACCTGGAAGCGGAGGCCCTGCTCCTTGGTTTCCTTTGTCTCGGAGGTGCAGGAGGAGGAGGAGGAACTGTCCAGGGAGCTGCTACTGCCCCCTGTAGGACGCAGCTGGCAGCACTTCCCAAACATCTTCACCTGGCCCTCGCTGCACATCCTCTGGACACACGCATGAAACACACAAAAAGGCACATTAAACCACTGGTACTCAACCGGGGGAGGGACCCCCTGGGGTCCTTGAGGGGCTTCCAGGGGGTCCCCAGCTAAATGACTGATAGGAACCAAAAGGAAATGTACAGGTCTGTAACTTCCGAGAGTGTACTACAAAGGGAGAGTACAATCCATTTGTACACTCTCAGACTTAAATTAACAATTTAGATTTTTGATTTTACAGTGTAGCTTAGGATCCCAGAGGTGAAAAAAAAAATCATATGAAATGGGGGGGGCCTGTGGTGAAACTGCAGGTCCTCGAAATTAAAAGGTTAAGACGAGAATCACTGATTTAAACAGTATACAAGAGTATAACAGACTATACAGAACTCTTTAATCCGGTGTATCTGTACATGCACAACCCCAAATTTCACTTTAAAATTTCAACTTGAAATTTCAAATGAACAGGACATGGCAGCAACACGGACTATGACTATATTTATAAACAGGGTGCAGACCTATGCCCTTCTGGTTATTTTTGCTTTAGGTGCGACATAACATTGTGACATTTCATCAAGATACAAGTCAAGACAATCCTGGAGACCAGCAGCCGTATCGCACTCACGCCAATATCCTACTGTTATGAAATAAGAGCGAACGTGACATTGTTATCGTCTCGAGTTTGACCTGCCTTTTTTAGAACGTTTTTTTTTTGCCAGAGCAAATAAAACCCAGCCCAGAGGCACGTCGGTAAACAGCCAGCTAAGAGCAGTGAACTCTCAATCAAGCCAATGTGTCATGTGCTTTCTTAACTTGGCACTAGATTGAAGTGGAATGGGTTCAGGGAGGGGAGGGGTGGGGGTAGGGAGGGGTGGTTGGCGAGCTTAGCTAGGCTTTTAGTAATGGCCCACATCAAACAACTGTCAGTGTGTGTGTGTGTGTGTGTGTGGTGTGTGTGTGTGTGTGTGTGTGTGTGTGTGTGTGTGTGTGTGTGTGTGTGTGAGAGAGAGGGTCGAGGGGAGACAGAAAAAAGATGGAGAGACAGTGAGAGAAAGAGAGTGTGCATGTGTGTGTGTGTGTGTCTGTGTGTGCCTGTCTGTGAGGTGCGTGTGTGTATCCACTGCACTGCGGCCAAAGCCTGCTACAGTGTCGTATATACAAAAGGGCAGGAGCATGTGACTGTCAGTCATATGACTTCCCCTGGAACTCGTGAGCTAACAGCACTGCAATCACTCCCTCGCTCCCCTCCCTCCCTCCCTCCCTCCCTCCACGACTCCAACTTCCCTCTCTCTTTTCCCAACCCACCCTCTATCTTTGTTCCTCCCCTCTTGCCCTCACCATCTCCTTCTCTCATTTATCGCTCTACTCTTTTATTGCTCTTCTCTTCTTTGCCTACTTTTCGCCTTCTCTATCTCTCTTTCCTCCACCGCCTCCCTGCTCGCTCGCTCGCTCGCTCTCAAAGGCGAAACAAAATCTCTCCGGGTGAGAGGGGAGGGGGGAGAGAGAGAGAAAGAGAGCCGTCATGTGATAGAAGTCACAGTAGCTGGCTAAGCCCTAAACCATGCAGAATGTGCTGAATGCACTGGCAATGACCCATACACACACAGTCACACACACACACACACACCACATGCACCCACGCTGCAAAGCCCTTCATATTGCATTTCTATATGTGGCCCCTGGGTCTAATGCGGAGAATAAATCTACATGTTTATGAGCACTAAGGTATTGAACAGAAACACACAGCTTCTATTTTCCACCCTGTGCGGACGTGAGTGAGTGCATGCGTGCGTTTGTGTGTGTGAGAGAGCGAGTGTGTGCAGGGGGAGGGGGGTTGGGTGAAGATGAAAAGATGGACAGCAGAAGAAGTCGTGGCATGGCAATGAGGGCAAAAGCAGAGGGAGAGAGAGAGAGAGAGAGAGAGAGAGAGAGAGAGAGAGAGAGAGAGAGAGAGGGAGGGAACAGGCAGAGACGGAGATTCATGACAGAGACTGTAAGAGAAGGCCAAACAGTCAGTCAGTGAGTGAGTGAGTGAGTGAGTGAGTGAGTGAGTGAGTGAGTGAGTGAGTGAGTGAGTGAGAAAGAGATCGACAGAGTGAGAGGTAAAGAGAGGGACAGGCAGAGCAGAGACAGCACATTAGGAGAAATGTACAGAGAGTGTAAGAGAAAGAGATGAACTGGCAGGAAGCTGCAGGATTGACAGAGTTTGGACAACACAGTGTATTAAGCCTGATTTAAATACTTAGTTGCGAGCCAGTGTCACATGCCAATAATAGCAGTTCTACAAGCTCACATCACAAGGCTTGCAGATTGGCTATTGCTGCACACAACTAAGTATACATTGATTGATTGACGTTTTTTATTGGCAGAACATATTATTTGTAGATATCCATCAAAAGGATAAACACAGAGAAGCTTGAGGGCTAATTTCCATTATGGTCCTTTGAGCGTTTTAAAATCACGCTTCAGGAGAGACATACCAAGAGAGACAGAAGGACATGCTTGTCATGGGACTGTGAAAGAATGCTGCTTCCACATGTGCAGTCAGCTGATGCTATTATTATTGGAGATAAGAGCTCCAGAACAAACCGGTCAGGGTCCTCCTCACCTACAGTATATATGTCACAGGGTGAATGGAGAACCAGGTAGATTGAAGACATAGCGCTCGTTTTTAGGCACGGGGCTTCGGTGCGAGGCGGGGCTTTTCGAGACAGGGTTTATTAGCGAGGCTCGCGAGAAGGAGGACGCGGCGCTGCGAGGCGGGGGTTTATTACGACACGCTTTCACACGCACACGCTTGTCCATGACGGAGGCGCGCCGACTCAGTAGAGCTTGAGGCCGAGGAAGCGCGCCTCCAGGCGCGAGTGCCCGCGCTGACCGGCCGATGCTCTACTAGTCGACTCAGCGCCGTTTGAGTTGTAAACCGATAGGGACAGAATAGTTATTTTCATGGATCTGTGTGTGTGTGTGTGTGTGTGTGTGTGTGTGTGTGTGTGTGTGTGTGTGTGTGTGTGTGTGTGTGTGTGTGTGTGTGTGTGTGTGTGTGTGTGTGTGTGTCAGGGAGAAAATAAAACAAAAGCCAGAACACAATAAAAGTATCTTAACAGTCCTGCTTTCAATAAACCAAATTGAAAGCATGAGCGCGTGCGTGTGTGTGTGTGTGTGTGTGTGTGTGTGTGTGTGTGTGTGTGTGTGTGTGTGTGTGTGTGTGTGTGTGTGTGTGTGTGTGTGTGTGTGTGTGTGTGTGTGTATGGTCGCGGCCATATATGTTGTGCACAAGCCTGGCTCGTGGCTCCCTCTAGTGTTGCTTCTACAGAATTGCTGGGTGGGTGGTAAAAACGAGCGCGCCTTCTTCAATCTACCTGGTTCTCCAATCACCCTGTAACATATATACTCAAGCAAAAAAAAGAAAAGAAAGAAAAACTAGTGATGCAACAGTAAAGGAAAGCAAATGTGGATCTCGAGACCCACATGGGAACGGTGTGGCTTGAACCCATACCATCGACATTCCATGTTCGTGTTTTGTATATTACATACAGTACGTATATTAAATTATTATGTTGCAGTGCAGAACAACTGCAGCTCTGGGGACATATTAACAAAGGGTTTTCTGGTATCCGGGGGGAGGGGACATTTCTTTTACAGTCAGAACTGTCAGATGCTACTATGAGTGCAGGGGAAGGAGCTGTTAGGGGTTATGTGTCTTCCTCATGGACACTTCGACAGGTACGTACATTGGGCTAGCCGGGAGTTGAACCGCTCTCTACCCACTCGGCTATGGCCGCCCCCAAAGACTGCAGCCACACTGAGCCAGTGAACTTGGCTTGGCTTGTCGCTCTCTGTTGCCATCTAATAAACCATACGGGGGTGCCTAAAACATGACTCACCGTTATGGGAGTTTCCTCGGCGCCCCTCTTTTTGTTGGCGTTGGAGTCGAAGAGGACATTCCGGCCCCGTCGCTCGCAGTCTTGGTATACGATCAACCGGATCTGACTGCCGTCCAGCTGGGGCGTAGGCCAGCTACACAAATGGATGGAAGGACCAGAGAGAGATGGAGGGCGGAAAAGTGATGGAGAGAGAGAGAGAGAGAGAGATATGACATTAGTACATTTGTGCAAAAGTTATGAGAAGTCAACTCAAGTCAAGGCACTGACAGAGAGGTAGAAATAGAGGAGAGAAAGAAAAGTTACACCTAGAGATCCAATAGTTAATTGAACTAATCGGTTTAATAAAAAAAAAAAAGAGAAGAGATTTTAATAAAATAATGGATTTTTCAAAAATAGCGCAAATAGCTCGTGTGTGTGTGTGTGTGTAAAGATCATTTGATTAATTAAAAAAGTAGTCGATATTTGCATATTATATAATTGCAGAGAAAATCAACAGTTGCTTGCAGCCCTAGTTACATCTACAGTAAAGATACATTAAACCTACGACTATAATATTCTCCAAAACGCTGCATTTCTGCATTCTTCACTCGCTACAAAGTTGTAGAAAATCTGATTCCAGTAACAAAACACCAAACCAATAGGACAGGAACGCAACATCACCAGTTTACCACTTCCAGTTATTCGAGTATTTTTAAGAAGTGCACAAAGCACAAACCAATCCATCCTGTGACTTTTTCACTCAAGAACAAACAACCACAAACATTACCTGGGAGTCAATGGACGAGACAATTGATATCCAGTTGTTTCTCCATTACAGACTGAACATCTGTCTTTGTGTGCATTTTTGCTTTGTTTTTTGACCTGACTTGTTGACTGTGTTGTTCTGGGGATGAATAAAGTACCTACCTACCTACCTACCTACCTACCTACCTACCTACTAATCGATTCCAGATGTTATTGTTGTTTATATTAGTGCAATACACCAGTCAGACATTCAATACCGCTATTAAAAGCTCTCTGTAAAGTGTGGTAATGTCAGTGCCAACATTATGGGTGTCTAAATGGAATGAGGGACAGACAGGAACATAAGCATAAGGGTGGGAGGGGTACGGTTGTAATAAGCTTGTAATAAACTCCATTTAATCCGTCACAGCTCCCAGCAGCGGTAAGCATGGCAGTGCCAACAGTCGTGTCGTAGCTGGCGTTCCTCTTGCTCATACCACAGCCACTGGGGAGGAACCCAGGTCAGTGCACTGCCCACTCACCACCACTGTGACGGCTATTACTGCACTAGTAACGGTAATGGCGGAACTAGCAGTGGAACAATTAAAACAACGAGACACATAAAATGACTAGTTGGGGGACATAAAAGGGACTGTTAAATGTTTACAGCCCTACTGCAGAATGACTATCAAATCAAAAGTATTATATGGTTGCTGTCGGGCAGAAACCTTGCATCTCCCCATATTTTTCAACCAAGTATGTATGTATATTTGTTTAGTTTTTGGAAGACGTTGTCGTATGACGGTGTCGAAGAAAAGTAGCCAAAAAAGCCGAATCTACAAGCTCACAAAGTGCCGTGATGCGCCGCGTTGTGAGCTTGTAGAATAGCAATCTTTTTAAGCTTGTAGATTAGCTAGCTTAGTAGTGAAAATAGTAGTAGCTTGTAGATCTGCTATTTTCACTACTTTAAAAAATATATATTGTAAGATTATCGCCTATAATGTCATAACCAAAATAGGGCCACCAGGTTGAAAGTGATAACGTCTGTAAGGTGGATGTTATAAATGTAATCAATGAAAGGCATGAACAAGAGCTTGTGACTAAATAACTACATTGGTACACAGGTTCTCCCCCCCCCCCCCCCAATTTCCTGAACAGTAACGGTTTTGGACATACACGGTTTCCACCTGACAGCGATGATATATATGTTACGCAAGATCAATGGCAACCCACAAGCACCACATGGTCAAAGAGTCCTTGGGAGAAGCCCTGTCCTGTGTTCAGATGGGAAGCAACCACCATCCAGCCACTAAACTTCTCTTTGGCCAGTTTCAGCCACCAGAGTGCCAAATGCAGTCATTAGACAGCAGGACAGATCACAATGACATTTCGACTTGTAAACAGTTTTAGGCTAAGTAAGAAGATGTAGATATTGTTTTATTTTGTTTTTTTTAAAACAGTCCTTAGCTCTACCTGCATGGGACATGTTCTGAGGAACCTATTCTGTGCCAGCTCACTTTTGAATGGCAGGAGGGAGTTACTGTAGGGTGTTGTCACATATTAATCACCGGAACTTCTTCTAGGAAAATGGGCATCAAACGACAAGGATTAGCAATTACCTGCTGCTGTGGAATCACTTCTTTCCCCAAGCTTTGGCACACTGCCATGAATTTGGGGAAAACAAGACTCCCTTGCTTGAGTTTGAAGCTTAGAAAATGACTGGGGAGTGGGAACGACAGACAGAGGATTTCTCTCTAGTCTGGGGGACAGACGGGTCATGCAGATGGACACTGAATGAACCCTAAATATAGCCTTTTATTTGGGGGAAGGGGGGGGGGGGGGGGGGGTGCAGGAGCCTCCCATAAGGCCAGTGTTTATAGGCAAAGGGTTAGGGGCCTGGCATGCAACGAGAACAGCTAAGTATACTGCACTCTCTCTCTCGCTCACACACGTACACAGCATATGAGTTTTATGCGTTACTTCAGCTTAACAGTGCAGGGAATACCAGTGTGTGTGATGGCATGCTTGTGTAAGCATGTACAGTACTATGTGACCTAGCATTTACCAAACACATTCCTAGAAGCTAAGCCGTTCAGTCTGGAGAGGAGATATGGGGGTGGGGGGGTCATCAATCATGTACTACAAACTGTGTGTCCTATCTTTCACATGCAGACACAAAATCCTAAGAAAACAGAATGGACAGTACAGCACATTTCACTTGAGTGGCAGGATTTCTCTTCAGTCTGAAACAAATATTATATTGTAATATATATTGTTTCCGTGATGTTTGGCCATATCGCCCACTCTCTTACAAGGCAGCGCCAAGAATATAAACATATTTGTAAACACAGACATGCACACACACAAGCAGCACACACACAAGCAGCACACACACTCGTCCTTGGCTAGTAGCAACACATGTTTAGACAGCTCCCCATAGGTCCTAATGGACCTAGGCCAGGCATCAGTGACTTTGGCTTTGGGGCACGCAGTGAATCTTTTGCTAAAAACAAAGAGCATTTGTTTAACACAGACAGAGCCTATAGGCTGCAGGCTGGGTTTTGAAAGCTCGTCTCTCAGGAGGATTCAATCTGCCAGGCAAAATGTCAGGAATATTCCCTGGTGCCACTTAAGTTTGAACTGATACTGAGGGACGTTTTATGCGTACGTGTGTCCATTAAAGAAGGGGGAAACTGTTCCCCCTCCTGGCACCGATCCCACTGGGAGACCCAGCCCATATACTGACCTCCATCACTGAATGCACTGCATGATGTAATGCACTGGCCCACATACTGTACAGCACTCTGTAATGAGATCAAATGACATTGTACAGAACAGAACAGAGCCCTGCATACCACTGACTGACTTATGTAATAAAAAAAGTCCTTTCTCAGTGTTTCAGCATGACTTGATATATCAATGCTATAGACACAATTACGTGAGGAATTTACAACCACTCTGTCTCCAACATGTTACAGTGTTGGGTGGATTGATAAAGTAGTTTCACACCAGGACACAAACTCATCATGAAGATTGACTCAACTCAAATCCATCAGTAGTTTGTCTTATGCAGGGAACCAGAGGAAACAAACCTTATTATCACATTAACACTGATGTCCGTATTTTGGGCATGTCATTGTAGGCTAAACCTTTTCAATATGAAAAAAACAGATGTACAAGTTTACAGTGTGTTCTGTTGTGAATGATGCGACACGTCATTGTTTATCGGCTATTCTTGCTATTCGTTGGATGACAAAGTACTGTAAGGTATATTATACTGTGTATGCTCTTAACTAAAGTTTATTTGATTTTATTGTTTTACTCTGTCAATGTTATTTAATGTCTGATGCTGGAGTCTAAGTCTAGACTAGTCTAATCTAGCATTTGTATTGTATTGTTTTACAATGGATTTTATGGAGTTTTTATGTCTGGAGCACCGGACCAAGCAAAGTTGATCTGAAGTGTGAAGTCTGCCATTTAGGAGAGGCCTAGGCGCATGGCGGTACGGACAAAATCAAATCACAATATCTTTGACCAAATACCTTGATACCAATATTGTGATATTATGGGGATGACTGCTTTCTCAAATATTTACACAATGAGCTTTTTGATAAATAATCTTCAGTAATGCTTATATAATAATGAAGTAGGTAAAGGCAAAAATATCTAATCACATCATAATATACTGTAATTATAGCGCAATATTGCCCAGCCTTAATTTAGGGTTCCCCATCCCTAGTCTATTCTATGAAAACACTAGCAGGGTATTTTTTAGGCTTTGAGTAGGTTCAGTGCTGAGAGTGAGCTCCCTGAAATGCACAAGACAGACTGTCTGTTCACAGACTGTGAAGTCATGGTGCTGCTCCAGACAGTAGATAAGAGAAGAGTGGAGCAGTTATGGAACTTTGTAACACAGACCAACAAGTAGCGTTACATGAGAAGAAGAGGGAGGAGAGGAGGGAAAGAGGAGATGACAGAGAAACTAAAACTTTTTTTTTTAAACGCATTGAGAAACAAAGAAAAAGGAGAAATTAAAGCTGCAATCTGTACGTTTCATGTCTTACACTGGATTCGAACCTGGGTAAGCGGCGCAGGAGACCAACTTTTGTTCTTCCAAGACGGAATCCCCACTTGGCCAGGGGAGATATTGCCCGTATGAGCTTCAGGCAGTGCTACTTGTCAACCAGTAGGTGTCCTACCCGACACCAGGGCCTAAATAATGTTTTATTCATTAAATTAAGTTCTGGATTGCAGCTGAAAAAATTATAACTAGAAATATTTGCTCCTCGGAGCACAGGACTCCGCCAGGCCAGGTAGGCGTGATGTTTGGACAAAATCTGTAGGAGTAATTTTTTTTTACGTTGAAAAAAATCTAAAATCTGTAGGAGTAATTTTTTTTTTACGTTGAAAAAAATCTAAATATCTAAAGGGATGGGTCCAGAAATGGCAGATAAAAGAAAGAGCAACAAGTCTAGAAAAAAGAAAAGAAAAATGTGTAAAAACAGAAAACAGGTCACATAACAGAAACATCCGAGTTGACAAAATGTAAAGAAAAAGAAACTGGAGCTGATGTAGAAAGAAACACTGAAAGAAGAACGATGCCGAGAAGAGGAGGAAGTGTCATGTGGACCGCCACAGTGTCGAGGGGAGAGTCATTCATAAAAGCAGCACATGACTTCATGACTGTTACTTGTACTGCTTTGACCTCGACTGTGTACCACAAAACGACTCCAAATGTACCTCTCTGTACTAAAGAACCGCACACACACACGTTTCCTTGAAGAGAACGTCCATTCGAAGGACAGCCAGAGTAGCGGTGACTTCATTACATACAAGAACGAGGATGCTAACAAATTAAGGTATTCATTATTTTCACCATGTTCTTTAACAAAAGGCTCTTTCACTATAGCACATCTTGTTAAAATAAGCCTTTTTTGTCTAAATAAATGGCTTCTCCGTCTTTGTCAAACAGTTAAATTGTTAGTTAAAAAGAGACAGACAAGGTTGTCTCATCAAAAAAACTAAAGGTGCCCTGTGTAACAAGCCTTCTAATCCACACATAAAGCATATTACATAACTTTACACTAAAGACTTAATCAATGTGTGACTACAGCCAGCATCAGCCAGCAGAAAAACCACCAACTTGCTCCATTCAAACCCGTCCTCACACACACACTTTTGCCGTACCGCTAGTTTTGTCCAGAACTGTGAAAACACAAAGTTAGCCTAAATGAAATGACAAAGCCAACGTTAACCCTAAAACCCCCCCTAAGTAGCACTATCATTCCCCTTTAAGCAAGCACCATCATGCCCACTTGTAAGCACACACAGCGTGGTTAAATATTACTGGCTCCTACCTGGGCATCATTGTGCTTCTGCCAGTCTTTCCCCAGGCTTCGCTCTCCCTCTCTCCCCCTCTCTTTCTCTCTGCCAAAGCAGGGGCTAAGAATAGCGGTGAACTAAATTCACACAACAACATGAGACTGTCAGGTGATCGGTGGAGCACTGCTGTGTGTGTGTGTGTGTGTGTGTGTGTGTGTGTGTGTGTGTGTGTGTGTGTGTGTGTGTGTGTGTGTGTGTGTGTGTGTGTGTGTGTGTGTTGGACAGCGTGAGAGGCTGACCAGGGCTAGTCTCCCTCTGCTCCTCCTGGGACAACAGACAGCTCAGACTCAAATGGGCCAGGAGGCCACTTTCAAGACGAGTTGGACCCCCGTGCACAGAATTTTAATTATGGTCAATACCAGACCCGTGTCCTGGCTGCTACCAGTTCTTCCACAATTAATTTGTTACCGTTTCCCTTTTTTTCTGTTGGAAAATACTGTTGCGTTGTTTCTAATATTGATCATTTCTACTGTACATCTACAATTCTGAGCAGCACTGAATCAGTCTGACTCATCGGTTGATATCTTGAAAATACTTCTTCAGTATGGCCAAAACTATTAACCCATAAATGTGAAAATGTAAATGTTTTTTCCTTAACTGTAAGCTTTGATACACTGCAAAAACTTCTAGTACCGCAAATAGCCACCAGCACCTACTGAAATGATATTGTTTACCTACGTATCTGTAGTTAATTGATTAAGGTGATAACAAACGTCATGAGTCACAAGTCAGTTAGACTCACTCCAGGTACAACATCAATGTAGTTCCTTCTTAATGATTTCAAACAGTCCTATCAGTGAGCTGCCAGCGCAACACATGTGCAAGTGTACAGTATGTGTGCGTGTGTGCGTGTGCGTGTGCGTGTGCGTGTGCGTGTGTGTGTGTGCGTGCGTGCGTGCGTGCGCATTAAGGCAAGGCTGTGTGTTTCAGTGGCTGGTCTTCCAGTCACACCATAGCATTGTTTATTTTGTATTTTCTTAGCCACAACAGAGCGCGTGCAGTGGAGAACGACGGGACAGGGTGAGAGATATGTTACAAGCGCATTTCACACGTAGCCTCCAGGATACAGTTGTCACAACAATCTAAATAAAGCCAGGACAGGTGAGCGTTTTTTTTGAGGAGGGATGGAAAGACGTCTCCACACAATCTGCGCTGCCACTGACTGCACGGCAACCACAGATAAATGCTATCATATCCCGTGTGCGTGTCATACTTTCATCCCCTACAAACCAAGCAGTCTGCCTCGTCACAATTACATAATCTGATCACAATTATTTGAGCTAATCGCAATTATTTTGCATAATCCTTAGAATTGCATCCATTCATCTGTATACAAATAGATGGATGAACAGATCTTCCATCATTATTTACAGGTCATGTTCCTCTTTTACTCAACCTATTTATTTTGGGCAATAGCAGATCTACAAGCTCACAACGCTTCGCGAGTCAACATGTTATTTTGGCTATTTTTCTTTTTTTAAAGATGTCTTTTTGGGCTTTTATGCCTTTATTGATAGCACAGTAGGCTGACAGGAAATGGGGAGTGATGGGGAGTGATGGGGAGTGACATGCAGCAAAGGCCATCGGGATCGGGAGTCGAACCTGCGACATGCTGTCAGGCTGGATTACCATCCTAGGTGCCCAGACGGTTACGCCAACCGTCTGGGCCTATTTTGGCTATTTTTGATAGTAAAAAATTATCATTATTAAGGATAGGCGTGTTTGATTATTGGTACCACCAGTTATTGATGTTTCTTTGTATATTTCAGTAAAAGGCTTTTTATACTTATTTGTCAAAACTGCCCTGTCCAGTTTTGTTTACAAAGCATAAAAAGCAAATAGAAATGCCATTGACAAACGTTGCCCCAGTACATCACAGCCTCAAAAAACGAAAGAAAAAAGGTTGCTGGACTCGGGGTGACGATCCCTGCAAAAATAAAAGATAACATGGCAGTCACAAAGAATCACCTGCTTTTGAAAAGTAAAAGAACACCTTATAGAGACATGACAGAGCTAAATAATGCTACACGGGCAAAAAACGAAGCCCCGCTAAGAGCAGGAACACTCCCTGGCAGGCCTGCCGAGCGTGGCTGGATCACACTTTTCTGCCGGGTGAAAGAAAACACCTGCCACTCAACCACACCTCGATTCACATCGATACAAGGACAGATGGCACCACACACACACACACACAGGACACGGTTACTAGAAAACTGCCAGCGCCGGCATCAGAGTTTGAGGATCCTCTAGCCACTGTTGTGAATAAATACATTAAAAAAAAGACAATTAAAAAACATTTAATGCCCTGCGATAATGATCATCCATAATTATGCAATAAGACCCACTCACATCCCAACCTCTATACTCCTCTAGCGCAGTGGTTCTCAACCCTTTCAGGCCGCGACCCCCCGCGACCCCCCAAAATAATCATATTAACCACCCTGACAAGCACTTGGAATTGTAGGAGTTGAGGCATTACATTTAGTTTCTTTGACTCGGTTCCACAGATAAATAGTGAAAATAGCAGATCTACAAGCCAATGTTTGACCAGTTTTTATAGTATAGTTTGTAGTTTACTTTTGATGCAGTAATGATCTTTTTTCATTTCATTTCTTTTTTAGGTATTAAAAATGTAAATTGTCACTTTACTGTCATTTAGGCAACCCCCCAAAAATCATGTGGGGACTCCAATGGGGGTCCTGACCCACAGGTTGAAAACCAACGCTCTAGCTAACAATAGCTTTACTATGACTAAGTTAGAGTAAACAAGGAAAAAAACAACAGGCTTGCCCACAGGCTGAGAGAGCACCTGACTGCGTCTGTGACCGACTGTCCACCGTGTTGCCGCAATTACAGGTAAGAGGACAACTTCTGCATTCCAAAACTCACATGACTGCGAGTGGCGGAGGATGACAGCACAGCCTCAGGCCTTCCAGTCTGTCGGTGTACAATAACCGACTGTGCGACTGCCTCGTACATGCAGGATGAACGTTCTTAGAATAGAACATTCTCTGATTGAACGTTCTTCTGTACTAACCTCATTACTGGCCGTGTCTAGTACTGTATGTACAATCTCTGGGACTATTTTCTATTCCTGTCAATTATATACTGTATAATCTATTGTTAGTGCACTTTGTTTTCACTTACATAGCTACACCTAGCTACATAGCTACACCTAAAAGCTCTTCCCAGGCAGTCCCCCTCTCTCTCTCTAAGTCTAATATATATATCTCTCTCTAATATCTAATAATGTCCATCTATCCATCTCAGGATGGAAGAAAATCAACTCTGGTCCTATTTTACGTCATTCTCCAAAGAGATTTGGCTGGCAGGGTAGTGAAAGTGTCTTGCTGAATACTGAGTGAGGTACCATCAGCCACTGCGGTCTGTGGACCCCCAAATAAAGCTACTTGACATACATCTGGGTTTAAAACGTAATCACATGAACCTAGCTAGCGTCCAATTCTGGGGTGAACATTCAGCAGAAAATAGCAGTAGATTGCAGCTTGTAGATCAGCTTTGTTCGACAAAGACATTTGGTGTAGACATACAAACTGCTGAGGCTGAGCTAGCCTGGAAACCAGACGAATATGCCATTGCAAAAACAAGAATTGCCTTCGGCAGTGATATTAGTCTGGCCATGCCAGGCTAAGGCTGAGCAACAGCCTTAGTAAAATTAGTAAAAATAAAATGTTTGACCAAATCCCTCGAAAGCGATAGTGACAATATTGCAGGGACACAATAAGATTTTTGTTAAATAATCATCCGTAATGCCTATATGATAAGTTGGTTAAGGTAAATAATAGAACAGTTCAGTTAAAATTACATACTTTTAATGTAGCCTTTAGAATAATGAATGAATACTACAATAGTACAATCACAATAAACAAAACCCCAGAGACTATATCTAGTCTGAAATCATGATATTGATATAACGCCCAGCCGAGGGCTACAGTACAAACTAACTGCTGTTGAGTCAGGCGTTCCATGTTTGTTTGTGTGTGTGTGTGTGTGTGTGTGTGTGTGTGTGTGTGTGTGTGTGTGTGTGTGTGTGTGTGTGTGTGTGTGTGTGTGTGTGTGTGTGTGTGTGTGTGTGTGTGTGTGTGTGTGTGTGTGTGTGTGTGTGTGTGTGTGTGTGTGTGTGTGTGTGTGTGTGTGTGTGTACAGCGACAATACACGTGTCACAAGTCCCTCTGAATCAGAATCACATGAGAGGAAAGGCGAGGTGGAAAGTAGGCTAGTCGGTGATGATATGCATGACGAAGAATCCTGAATGTAGAGATGTGCTGTGAGTGTGAATGAGCCGTGTGTGTGTGAGCTGGTATTTGAAAACCACAGTTGGCCTCAGTTCACTTCCAATTCAGCCGTTATGGGAAGCGGTTTTGTTGAAAACTTTAAAGTTCAAGAATTTAGCATTATAAAAGTAAGAAGCAAGAAAGAGGATTTTGTAAGTCAACTTCACTTCTGACCGACCCAACAAACTGATTCAAGGGTCAAATCTAAGCATCTGACCCCATGTTCTAGTCTTCTGTGCCTTAATCTCCTCAATCCCCATCTCCCCCCCCCCCACACACACACACACACACACACATTTAGAGGCTGAAACAAGACTAAACGGGTGATATGGGAGATGCAATGAGGGGTTTGATTTCAGGATCCCAGCAGAGGAAATTATCACTCGGCATGTGTGTCACAAAGTCTGCACCATACGACTGTAAATGAGACTTATTCACCATCAGCCAGGTCCTATAGAGGATGTCTCCGAGTCTGTAATTACCTAGTTGTTTAGTGTAATTAGCAGGAAACAGGAAATAATGCATATTTTACAGTGCTACCGCATACATATGCTCCCAAAAGAAAATTCATGCATCTTGGCAGCTGGGAACCGGAAGGTTCTTGGTTAATCTCTGGCTCCTCCAGGCTTTGTGCCAAAGTTTCCTGGTGTAAGACACTGAACCCTTACTGTTTTTGACCAGCAGGTTGGTGGTGCCTTGCAAGGCACTCTTCACCAGTGTAGCATTTTTTTTGTTGTTGCTCCAAATGTAGTCAACATGCCAACCACACATTTCTGTGCAGCCACTGCCACTGTACCCCACTGGCTCACCTGCCAGTGAGGAGCCCCCATTGGGAGGACGTAGCCCCCCCGCCCTACTCCTCCCGTTCAAGACCCCACTGACAGTCGCCGCCCCAGCCTGTAGTTGTCCGCTCGCTTGCACCAACAAAGATCACCCTCCCGCCCGGCTTCTCTCCCTGTGGGGGCCAGAACAGAAAAAGGTTGTGACCGTGTCGATCGACCAGAAGGACCCTTGAGTGACGAGGCAATCAGTCGCCCCGAGGTGGCAGACCGAAGTGGTCGGGCAGGGGTGTAAGCATCGACCATAGCCCGGAGGTAAGAAGGAGCTGTTCCTTTCACTGCCCTATAGGCTAGCACCAGGGTTTTAAACTGAATGCGAGCCGCTACGGGGAGCCAGTGTAGAGAACGGAGAAGGATAGTTGTGTGGGAGAACTTGGGGCGGTTGAACACCAGACGAGCCGCAGCTTTCTGAACAAGCTCCAGAGGTCTGATGGCAGATGCCGGAGCACCAGCAAGGAGGGAGTTGCAGTAGTCCAGGCGGGAGATGACAAGAGCCTGGATGAGCACCTGGGCTGCCTTCTCCGTGAGGAAGGGGCGAATCCTCCTGATGTTGTAGAGGAGGAATCTGCAGGACCGTGTCACTGATGCAATGTTTGCCGAGAACGACAGTTGATCGTCCAAGGTCACACCCAGATTCTTCGCAGTCCGAGTTGACGTCACCACAGCATTATCAATGGTGATGGTGCGGACAGCCCTTCCCCGGGAGGAACATCAGCTCGGTCTTGTCCAGGTTGAGCTTCAGGTGGTTCGTCGACATCCACTCCGAGATGTCAGCCAGACAAGCAGCAATGCGTGCCTCCACTTGTGTGTCAGAGTGGGGGAATGAGAGGATCAGCTGGGTGTCATCGGCATAGCAGTGGTAAGAAAAGCCATGGGAGTGGATGACAGCACCAAGAGATGTAGTGTAGAGAGAGAAAAGAAGAGGACCCAGAACCGAGCCTTGGGGAACCCCAGTGCCTGTGTGGTTCTGACACAGACCCTCTCAGCATCACCTGGTAGGAGCGACCTGTCAGGTAGGATGCAAACAGGGAGAGTGCAGAGCCTGAGACACCCATCCCCTTGAGGGTGGAGAGGAGGATCTGATGGTGTCGAACGCTGCAGACAGGTCCAGGAGTATCAGGACGGAGGAGAGAGAGTTCGTTCTAGCGGCATGGAGCGACTCTGCCAGGAGGGCAGTCTCTGCAGTGGATTCGAACCCCTAGACTCCATGGTTGGAGGTGGACAGGTACTTTAGCCCTGCGCCACCTGTGAGCATGTGTTAGGGGTGAATGTGAGGCACATTGTAAAGCGCTTTAAGTGGTCGGAAAACTACAAAAGTAAGTCCTATAATGAAAGGAAGACCAATCAAATAATAATGCAAAGTACAATGCTGTGTGTACCACAGACAGTAAAATAAGCCAAACAAAGCAGCTTGGAAAGGTTCAACATTACCCTCCCTAATAAGGCAGCGATACCTGATGACAGTTTGTGTACAAAAACTGAAGAACTGATTTCCATGTTCCCACGTATGGGGTACCCAAACAGATTGAATAACCACAGAACCAAGAGAGATGTTTTCATACCACACCGGGCATGGCAGACAATCAAAGGCGAGCTGCTCAAAGTTTATCTGGGGATAGTCCATGACGGTGCTAGCTAAATTACCATGACCAGCATGGATAACGTCCAATATCTCTCTGATTTCCGCTGCTGTGCATGTTGTCGCTGATATTTTGCGGTTCTTAAAATAAATTAAAAATATCATTATGTCGCTGGACGTTGACCTAAATATTACAGAAGAGGAGGGCTGCTTTGTGTGTGTGTGTGTGTGTGTGTGTGTGTGTGTGTGGCTTTAAGATGAGATCAGATAGATCTTTATTGATTCCCGACTCCGCGTGAGGAAATTCAGGTGTCGTAGCAACACAGTAAGCGTCAAAACAAAGGATAGGTACACGTA
Organism: Gymnoscopelus braueri; assembly: GCF_963280865.1. Taxonomy (NCBI): domain Eukaryota; kingdom Metazoa; phylum Chordata; class Actinopteri; order Myctophiformes; family Myctophidae; genus Gymnoscopelus; species Gymnoscopelus braueri. Next base: position 29,656,748 of record NC_137609.1, on the reverse strand, counting down.
GAGATAAGAATATAGATAAAATACAATAAATAGACTTAAGAGTCAGACACTAGACATCTGCATTAGGACTGACCGAGATAAAACATACAGTATGTACAGTATATCCTATTTCTAACAATAAATAAGTATAAATCTCACACACACACACACACACACACACACGTTATCCTTTAAACACAAAACTAACTACAGTATATCTTTACCATGACCCTGCAGTTCTAAGAAGCCTGAATGTGGCCACTTAAAATAGCCATGAAAGGAACCTGACGACAGCCACTGTCAACAGAGCTCTGGAGAAGCAGGCTTGTACACAGACACACACACAAGACCGGCAGGGAGGATGCTACTAGGGCTTCAACTATAAATTATTTTCTTAGCGATTATTCTTTTTTTTTTTTATTCATCAGATATTCTTGAAGCGACATGCCAAATACGAGTTTTATAATCATCTAAATTGATTAGTCTAATTAACCACTTAAGCCCCAATGTGAGCTTGCAGATTGATTTTTGTTATATTTGAAAATCGATAATTTTAGCCTCATGAGCCATCACTGAAGAAGTTACACCAGGGATTGGGGATTAATTTTGAGCAAACGCGTAACATCGTCATGTACCATTAATAACGTATTGTTGCGTTCAATAATTTAACGCAATTACTAACTTTTATCAATTTAAATCGCCTCCAGACGTTGACTTAATATAATATGACCTTTGCATTACTAGCCTGTCACTGTTCCTGAACTTATACTGTAGCAGATAGGTCACACCCAAAAATGTCTACTCCCTATTAACATTGGGTTCATGCCAACTCTCTGAGTCTGAGAAAGCAACAATTTACCTTGTCATCATATATAACCACATTAACCCTGTCATCCCTGTTTTGGGCAAGTCATTATAGGCAAATTTATTTCACAAATATAAGTGGTTAAGAACACACACACACAGTGTTCGGGCCAAGCCGAGCATTAAGCTGTATACTGAGTGGGATGGTTCAGCATGCGGACATGGCATGGACCACCAGGGTGGCGGGCCTGGCCGAGACAAAGCCTTTGGCTGGGGCTCAGGCCGGTGCCTGGGTCCTGGCTGGCAGTGAGCCGAGCGCTCTCACCGATATGTACAATATGCTGCTCCTGGTCACGCGCTGCAGCGAGGGAAATAGGAGAGGCTCTTTAGGCTTTCCTCACAGGGTCAGTCAGCCTGCTGCCCTCCGTGGTATTCTGACAGGGACAGTGTAGCGCTGTCACTGGGATGGTGGCCGAGTTCTGCAAGGCAACAGGGTTGCGCAACACACCAGAAACACCTATATATTGTGATGTGAAACCTTTATGACGCATGCAATACCAAATATTCTCCATATTTAATTGGAATCGGTGCAAGTTAAAATAGTATTTTTTTGTTTTACAATAGTCACCCAATTTAGTCGTTATGCCAATTCCTGATTCCCTGTGTATTCCAGTCCTTTGTCAATGCTAACTCCCATAGTTGGTTCTAGGGAGAACACAGACAACCATGTCTCCTCCTCTGACGTCAAGGCCATTTCTTTTCACCTGACACTGACAGTGACCAGTTTCCTGGAAGGACGTAACAGATATTCACAATCACTTCATGCTATTTTTACTAGTTCCACAGTTCCACACCCCACTGAACCCTGACAAACCTGTAGGAGTCATTAGAGCAGTAAGAGATCACCCTCCCCACTCAGCTCCCCTCCCACGAACATGGCCAATGATGTTTGTTGGAACCCCCAACCACGCCAGATGCACGCAGAGGATTCAAACAGCCCCACACCACCCGAGCGCCCTAAATGGCTACTTCATTGAAGGTTGACCAGTTCCACAGTTGACTGACGAATAAAGGTAAGAGTCAATGTTAAACACTCCAGCACTCAATTCAACCACTCCAAACACGGTTGTTTGTCTACACACACCTTGAAGACAATCCTGCCTCTTAATCTGAATGCAGTCTGCAGGTAAACTATCTTTCAGAATTTCATCCTGAAAATTGTGTTATTGATTCCAATAGTCCAATTAGATTCTCTATATTTATAACTAACTGGACCATGCCATAGCCAGGCAAAGTCTCTTACTGAGGTAAGTAACTCTGGCAAAACCTGTAGTACTGATAGGCAATAGAAAAGTCCAGTTTCACCTTTGCAACAAGTTAGTTCTTCTTGGGTTTAGCCATTATTTCTCCTCTCTTCTCTCTCTGCATTTGATCTCTTATCTTTTTCTTCCATTCCCTATCCTCCCCTCCACCTTCACCCCCCCCCCCTCCACCCAAATGTCCTCCTACGTATGAATCATTTTCTCCCTCATGTCCTCCTGCATTGCAAGCCATTCAATTAAGGATTTTTATGTTTTTACTTTTTAATACACCTAAACTGCAAGTTGCAACCCAGAAATGTGCTCTCCTCTCTTTCTCCCTTCTAACTCAAGATTCTATGATGACTGTCTTCAACCCAGTCCTCCCCCACCTTCACCTCCCTCTTCTCTTCATGGTGATCTATGAAGAGGAGAGCCTAATGACGCCTTGTATCAGAGATGAAGCGAACTGACCACAGTTATAGGCTAACAGAAACCTGCCACCTGCCTGTCTGACTCTGCCCTTGGCCAGTGAACCGACACACACACACACACACACACACACGCACACGCCTCTTGGATCGTGACTCTGGCACTGGCCAAGGTGTGTGTGGCACCTACACTATAACCCACAGGATAGAGCTCTCAGGTCCACAAGTAAATATATCCACACTATCATCTCACAGGGAAAGGTCAACGGGTTCCAGTGCATGGTTGTTCCATGCAAAGGAACATGGTAAAGCCCACGCAAGACCTTCTTTACTGAGCTGCCTGAAAAAGTAAAACACAGCCGGCTTGTAGAATCTGGATGATTCTATAAACTTGATTATTGTATAGTCTTGTATATCCACCACCAGCCATTAATTTGCACCACTTCACAAGCTGAAAAGGGTTATCAAACAGAACAGGACCTCTGTGCATGTGTATATGGTCCCAATATTGGTCTGGTCGTTACACAATGTAGTCCTGTGTTCATTTATCCATTTATAACTCGGAGAGTGTACAAATGGAACCAAATGGACTAGCATTGATTCCTTTAGTTCGTTTTGTACACTCTCAGGATTACATTAATTTCCCTCATGATTAAAACAGATGAATGGAATAATGTCAAGTAGTCTGCTGCTCAGACTACAGCAGTGACAGTCATAGTCACGTGTGTCCACACACACACACACACACACACACACACATACACACACACAGAGCACATACTGTCCCCCAGACAGTGCAGAACTACACTGTATGCATGCATGCAGACACACTGGTGTACTTTGCACCAACTTATCAATATGCTATATATAATACGCCATAATAATAATTCGTTTACTGGAATCCCAGGAGTAACGTGGTTAACATGCGCGATCATCCTGTTTACGAGAAATCTAAGCAGTGTATACTGTACATAATATATTATTACTGAAGTATTATATATTATACAGGATTATATATATAATATACAATATATATAGCAGTAAATGCACTATTATTATACATATAATAACAGTATCAATAGACACGAAAAGGGGTCACGAGGCTGGCTGGGAGTTCCACAAAGGGACAGCGTGTGCAGCCTGCTAGCTGTGTGTGTGTGTATGTATGTGTGTGCCTGAGTGTTGCCATGTCCACTTATTATAAGCAACTTTGCTTGTTCTTCTGTAAAGTTGCTTGTAAATAATGGTAGTTGCGGGTTGCGGTTTCTTGGGCTCGTTTCTAGTTGAGTTGCTTATTTTGGGCATGTTTCATAATTGTTTATACCAGTGGTTCTCAAACATTTTCATGTCAAGGACCCCCAAACTAATATGCATTTGTCTGCAGACCATCTGAAAATATTGTATGCCAGGGAGTGGGACCCCATACAAGATTTGTGTTGTTAAAATGTTTTTAAAAATATTCCACGTTTCTTTGAAAATATCAGATCTACAAGCTTGTAGATCGGCTATTCTCCAATAGCCGCTTTATATAGGTTTGGGCTCATCATCATGTAGCTTAGTCACTTCATTCGGGCTTGTTTTCATAGACCTGTTTCCTTGTTTTTCTCACAAAACCTGGCAACACTGGTGCCTCTCTTTCTGTGTGTCTGTTATAGCTACATTAGCATGCTAAACAACTCCAGCGAAACCAAAACAAACGGACGTCCTAGTCCTGCAGTAATGTGTGAGAAATACGGGAAAATATGAAAATAAACCGCCATCAGCAGCAGCCACCATGATGGACATCAGAGATAGCACGCACACATACTGTGTACACACACACACACACACACACACACACACACGTACCTGAACGCAGGGTCCTCTCTGCTACATCTCGGCGGCGGCGAGAAGGCGTTTCTTTTATTGAAAAGTTTCTGGAAAAGGGTCGGAGGCATTTTTTTTTGTACCAAATCGGACGAACTATTCGGTACAGAAAGAAAAAGTCACCTCCTCTGTGGTCTCTTCTTCTCAGAGATAATCATTAATAATAAATAATCCCAAGAGGAGCTAAACGCTGTGTCTTGTAACTGACTGTCTCCATCGGTGTCACGCAGTCATATGACAGCATTAGTCACACACCGTCCGCAACCGCAGGCTCACTGTTGCCAGGTTGTGAGAAAGAAACAAGCAACTAGGTCTAGGAAAACAATCCCAAAAGAAGCGACTATGGGCCACATCAGAGCACGGGTCCCAGAGGTAGAGTCCGTCCAAATGCAAAGAAGATCACCTTTTTAGCAACATCGTATCCCAAAAGTAAAGGTAGTTCGAGACACCTACAGGTGTTTGCAATTTCGCCGGAAAGTAAAATTTAACTGACGGGGACGGGGTTGGAAAAACCCAAGTACACTTTAGAAACAACAAGCCCCAAAAAAACGCAACCCGCAGGGCCGCAACTAACAATATTTACAAGCGACTTTGCAGAAAAAGAAGCCCAAAGTCCCTTATAATAAGCGGACATGGCAACAATGCCACAAGCTCCTTGGAAACCAAGCCCACTGCTGTTTTATGATTGGTCCGTCGGCCACTGCTGCTCCAGCTAAATATCCGATTGGATGATATTTTTGGCTGGGGAGGAACCACGTGGTCAGTGGGTTCATGACTGTGTTGATGTTTTTGTTTGAGAATTATAAATGGCTATTGGCTGGATATTATGAAACATTGTTTTTCATTTACCCGGTGGTTCTCAAACGTTTTAATTTCCCATAACTCTGAGATTGAAGCCTACAAATGGAACCAAATAAATGGACCCTTATTATACACTCTTACGAGTTACAGAACTGTAAGGGTCCATTTGAACCCGCCTCATCGAACCCCGAGGGTCCTTGTAACCATGACATCATAAGCAAAGATTGTTTTAAAAAATGTCCAACAATATATCTACAAGCTCGTAATGCATCACCGTGGCAGGCTTTGTGAGCGTTTTGCTATTTGTGAATACATTTTAAGAATGAATTAGACTAATATGAGAGTTAACACAAATGAACAAGTTCATTTATTTTAGGTGGGTACACATTTACACATGAAAGTATTAATTAAGGCACATTGAAACATAAACAGCCTTTTTTTCTCCTTTCTTTCTTTCTTTCTTTCTTTCTTTACAAAAGAGCATTTAAGTGTAAACAACAAAACACACAAACATACATAAAACAGTGAGGCACTTAAATGGAAGATACAAGCACGCTACGACACCTAGTGGTAAAACCATATTCTTGCAACATAAAAAGGATACATGAGACATGTTCACTTTTCAACAGCGTCTGTTGCCGAGAAATATGGGTTACTTAAAGTCGATATATTACTCTGGTTAAAGTGCATTTTAATAAGTTCAGGTTTGCATGGACTACAACAGAATGTCTTTCGTATTGAGGACTGTAACAGTTGACCAAGCGGCAAATCAGAATTTGCTGATTGTTGAGTTTTATTTTTCTCACACCTCTGGGAAACAGTCCAATGCAGCAGGTAAACAGTGAAGGCCTTTCAAAAAAAAATTAAGAGACTTGCAAAATAATAGAAATACTTAAAGCACAACTAAAGACAACAAACCATACAGTGACTGCACAAAAAGGCTATCCCTTAAATAAGGGCCCATGGCAGCTCTGTCTCCAGGTTGTTAATGCATATGGACACACACACACACACACACACACACACACACACACACACACACACACACACACACACACACACACACACACACACACACACACACACACACACACACACAGCAACTCAAATCTAGCTTCTATTGTTGGACAAAACCCACATAACCATGAAATAAAAAAATAACTAAAACACATGCATTTTATCAATGATTTCAAATATGACTTGTCAAAAGGGAGCAAGTGTGATGGTCATGCAAGTCACTCAACACAACAATGACTATGGGTCTACTGACTGTTCTGTGTGATTACTTTGTCTATCCTTTCTGATTAATGTCTCAATGTTGTTTTGTCCTTGAAAATAAATACAGTTCTCATACTGAGGATGGTAGAGACGTTCGGGGGCTGGCCTGCATGCCTGCAGCATGTAGATGTTTGCTGCTTGGCTCAAGTTCATCAAGGTGGAGTTCTTCACAGGGAGATCTCCTGTGAAGATCTGAGGTGAGACAAACGTCACCGACTCGCCTGTGACAGAGAGGAGAGAAGACAACAAAACCAGAGGGAAAGAGATTAAGTTCAGGAGACAGTAGAGTAATATAAATGTATAAAATGAACAGGTCTTGTCCATTCATAGCAACCCTCTGCCTCCATGTCAAGCATGAACGTTTGTTCCATATGTAGGTACGTTGGTTATGATACTCATAGCAATGATTGTCAGCAAAGTAGGTGACTGAACATGCAAGTAGAGCCCTTATGAAGGTGGGCAGCCTGCCCACCTTTGGCTGAACAATGAATAACTCGAGTCTTCATCAGTCACTGATGAAGGATTGGAGTCTTCATCAGTGTCATCGGAATTGGTCTGGAGAACCATCTTATTCTGTCTGATTGTCCCTGGGTGAGTTATCACCTGGGTGGCTGGGTCACACAGTCGGTCCGGGTCACCAGCATTCTCATTTGTCAGTGGGACAGGCAGTACCTTCTTTCTCAGGCTTTCAGCCACCAAAGGGCTTATACAGCGCAGTGTACCTTGTTGTGCTGGATGGTCTTTCTGCTAGACTGTGTATTTGAATTTAAGTGAAGAAAAAGACAGTGAGACAGCAAGAGACACAGATGGATTGAGAGCAGTGAATTTGAACTCCACTTTGACATCACTATAAGGCCATTGAGAAGCAATATTTTACTGTATTTGTTTGTTTAGTTTTTAGCTGAAAAATTAGGGGGGGGAGGTAAATGCCTCCACAGTCTGATAATGGTAATTAATTGTATCATATACTATAGAAGCTAAATTTTACCTCCCTGAGAAAAAGACAACAGTGCGCTGTTGTGGTCACTGACATGCCATCATAAAGTCTAACCCAAGCTAAAATGTAATTTGTGACCCAAGTGTTTATCTTACTCTAGGTCGGTTAAAGGAACAATTCCCCCAAAATGAAAAGTGTCGGCAAAAGCTCAAAGCAAAATTCTCCAATACATCCTTAAAGGGATATTTCAAATTGTTGATTTTATCGTCTAATCAGGCTTTTGTGAGCCCCCTAGACAGTTTTTAAGTTGCTTGATTCAGTATTTAGATATTTGATATTGATTTTATCAGACACGCCCCCTTCCTATACAAACCTATTATAACTTCCAACTTCCAACATGTTAGATTCATCAAAAACACCCGTCCTTTCTTCATTGTATTACATTTTTCATTTTCTTAAAAAAATATAAAAAATAAATGAAAAAAGTAATTGAAAAACTCCTCACGTATTAGAAGGACAATATCAGTCACCAGAACCAAGGACGGGTGTTTCCGATGAATCTATCATGGTTAAAATGGAGTTTGAAGTTGTATGGGAAGGGGGCGTGTCTGGTAAAATGAATATCACATATCTAAATACTGAATCAAGCAACTTAAAAACTGTCTGGGGTGCTCGCATAAGCCTGAGTAGACAATAAAATTACCCACATTTGTTTTTTAAAGTGCAATATCCCTTTAAGTCAATGGTGACAAATTCTTAGGGCAACCGCTGCAGCATAATGCAGTCTTCTGAACTCGGATGATCACACATTCACACTCAGTTAGACAAGCAATTTCCCCCCACATTTTTTTCTTTTTCACAATCCTATGCAGATGTCAACCCAAGTCTTCTCCCATTAAAGAGTTTGACACCAAGAGGAAGTAGTTAACCGATTTATTTCTCCATTTCCAAGGTTTCCAACAACAAAGCAAACAAATTAATAACAAGCAGTTAAAGGTGCAACCAAAAAAATAATGGATATTGTAAAGTAAATCAAATATGTAACTCAGAATATAATAGACAAAAGTAAATACAAATAAACACAGATAAACAAAAGCATACATGGGTCATGAACGCATGGCTGCTTGGGCTGGAGAAGGACAGAATACTGTGGACTGAGTGAGGGCTTGAATGGGGACACACCCGGACTGGCATAGACCATATTCACACGGCGGCCATGTTTCTATGAAGTCAATGAAAGTAGCCACCCCGGGTGGCGGCACTTTCAATGTTAAATTCCAATATGGCCGCCGTGTGAATATGGTCTATTGGCTAATGACTCAAGTGGTGATGGCAGACACCTGTCTGTCATTGGAAATTAATTCAGCATCAGGTCTACTTTGAGGTGTGGACGTTCCCACATGATGGGTGTGAGGCCTGTTGTTCTGTGGAGCTTTCTGTGTGCACATTCGGCTTGCTAGAATCAGAACTGTCATCAGAATCATAACTGTCAGGTTCAGTAGTGGGGCGAGGCACTTCCAGGCCAATGAGCTCATTCTGGTCTCCTAGTGGTACCAGAGCACCCCCCCGGAGGTTCACCCCCACCTTCAGCCCTTCGACGACTAAATGTTTCAATAAAAGCAAGAGAATCTATTGGTGGTTCAGGTTCTACAGGGTCATCATTGAACACTTCAAGACTTGTGTTCCAACAGAGTTTGTTTTTCCCTGCCTTTCCCCTCAAGCTCCTCCATTCTGCTCCTCATTTATTCCTTTTCATAATTTTCCTGTTGCAGTTTTCCTCAGAGATTCTGCCATGTTAAACAGAGACTCTGTCCATAGGAAGTGTGGATATGGCTTTTTGTGGCAAGTTGGGAGGCTGTACAGTACTTCGAGCCCATAGCCTTGTGGTTTATGTCTGTCCCTATTGGGATAGACTTTGGGCTGTACTGCTCCATTGGTTTGTCTTGCAAGTCAACTTAGGTAGTCAGCTTTCCAGCTCGAAGAACCATACTGAAAACTGTCAGTTTAGTTCTGGTTATAGAGCTGACCGCCCATGTTTTCTCCCATTAAAGAACTTGACACCAAGAGGCAAGTTAACTGATTTATTTCTCCATTTCCATCGTTTCTGATAACAAAGCAAACAAATTAATATCAAGCAGTTAAACGGTGCAATCAAATATGTGACTCAGAATATAATAGACAAAGTACTGTAAATACAAATAAACAAAATCTTACATGGTCATGAACGCATGGCTGCTGTGAATACTGTGTGGACTGAGTGAGGGCTTGCATAGGGACACACCCGGACTGGCATTGGCTTATGACTCTCAAGTGATGATGGCAGACACCCTTCTGTTATTGGAAATGAAGAGAGTGGGAAGTGTCCAGAGGCTGCCAATGAGACAGCATGGTGAATATTCACAACATCCTCAGTGCATACTGTGAAGTTACAGATTGTGTATTGTCTGATTGTGTTAGATGTTAGATGAAGTTATTTTCCTTAAAGCTGCACTTACTTATTCTAATGAATAAAACACGTACATTTTATGGTAGAGACTAGAGTATGATAGCCAACTGTCTGCAGTGGTTGGAGGTGGTCTCCCTACTCTTCCATTGAGACATTTAAACCGTGGTGGCTGGAAGGACACTTAAAGTGGTTGACAAGTAGTACTCCCTGAAGCTCTTCCCTGACTGTGCTGGGATTGCCAATGCCTCCCCTTGATTGGGCAGTAGAAAGTTCACTCACACACACACACACACACACACACACACACACACACACACACACACACACACACACACACACACACACACACACGTATCAGTCAGTTACGGAATATGTGGTGGCTGTATATGTAAAATAATTACCTAAACGCCTACAGGATTAATAAAGAAATTCTATCGCGTTTTTACAAACAAAACGTGTGAAGCAAACTTTATAACTATACAGGTGTGTGTATAGGCTGGCACAGTCTGCTGCATCCCCGCACACCCCCATGTGGAATGAATTATTAATAGCCTATGATTGTTCAATGACTCCTTTTCTTCTTGTCTAATATTCGGCTTGTATCAGCTACTTGTAGTAACGTCCCGTCTCTAGTCCATTTAAGGGTGTAAAGGCAGGTACACATTGCAGGACCTTAAAGTTCTCGGGGGGTTATCTGATCGTTAAGCATTACACACTGCAGGAGTTTATTTCTTGAAATCAGCTGTCATAATATCGTTGTGGTCTTCACAACAGGATTGATCCCCGACAAGGGCTGACACACTGTAGGATAGTTCACTAGGATGCAATCTCCAGAGTCAGACCCAATACATACATTTGAGTTTATTCCAATTCATTTTATCGACGTATCCCGTGATATGCCTCTCTCCCTCTCCCTCTCCCCCCTCTCTCGCTCTTTCTCTCTCTCTCTCTCTCTCTCCCTCTCTCTCTCTCTCCCTCTCTCGCAGTCAAGTGCGCAGAAGCCGTCAGTGACAGCGTTGCCATGTCCGCTTATTATAAGCGACTTTGGGCTTGTTTTTCTGTAGAGTTGCTTGTAAATATTGGTTGTTGCGGGGTGCATTTTTTGGGCTTATTTGTGTAGTTGCTTATTTGGCCTTGTTTCCTAATGTTGTTTAAACCAGTGGTTTAAACAACACATAATATGTATTTGTCCGCAGACCCCCCTTCTGTAAATATGTTGTGCCATCACTGACCCCCATACAAGATTTGTGTGGATTTGGAAAATATTCCACAATTTTCTCAAGATTTTTATTTGAAAATAGCTGCGACGCGTTGTGAGCTTGTAGATCGGCTATTTTCAAATATCCAATGTATTTGTAAATAGGTTTAAAGTGCTCAAGTGGCCTTTTCTTGGGCTTGTTTTCATAGACCTGGTTGCTTATTTCTCTCGCAACATCTGGCAACGCTGTTCATAACAGCGTGCACATGCTGCACACTCTCACACACACACACACACACACACACACACACACAGAGCTCGCTCTTGCTCTCACTCTCTGTCTGTCTGTCTGTCTCTCTCTCTCTCTCTCTGTACAATTCCTCTAAAATAAACAGCCCACCACCAGGCTCGCTCACTCTCTCATTTTGTTTTATATGTTAACTTAATACAGGACTGGACGGTAATATTGCGGTAGGGACTGTTTGTTGTGGTCAGATCCAGCGACGCTCCCCTGGCCACGGTGGCTGTAATGTGCTCTCATTGGCTGTAGCGTGGATCTCCTCGCAGACCCTTTCATAATGTATGATACTGTCCGATCTCCTGTCTGGGACAGAGCTGAATATCTAACATGGTAGTTATCTGAAAACGGTCGGAAAGCCGTCGCAGAGCGGATAATCGCGGCCACATCGTCTCGCGGAACCTTTCACACAGAGCGAGCATTATCTCGCAGATCAAAGGCCGATCTGCGTCAGATCGGGAGGTTTTGTCGGCGAGCGCCAAAAAATGTCGGCGACAGCAATCTCGGACCCAATCTCCTGCAGTGTGTACGGGCCTTTAGTGTCTGCAGCTCACCTGTCAGGAGCCCAGTGTCCACCTGTCCTGTCGCCACACGTTTACATTGGCAGCGACCACCACAGCATGCCGCTAATTGATCAAGTTCAAGTCGCTTTGCAGGTTGATCCGGTCTAGTTCTGCGGATACGGTAGGCGGGTGGGTTCTAGAACGGATCACACTTGTTAATTTGGAGGGGTGAAACCCGGCCTTTCCATGGGTAGGCTACTATGGAAGGATAAGGAAGACTGGGCACCTAGACATTGTCGGCACCTCAATGTTAAATTGGCTATTTATTCCAAAATGTTTAAAAAAAAGAACTGGAAAATGGCCCGAAGCAAGGTACATCATCATCAGACCTAAATTTACCTTTCAACTTCTTGTTTATGACCATATGACTGTTAGCCCACAGGTTTTGAAGCAATTTGTAGCAATCGTAGAAATATTAGGTCTTACAAATGTTCAAGGACGTTGAAATCATGTAAAGCCTACTTTACATTTCAGACCATGTTCCAAAGCATACATTTATTCTTTATTTTTTCACATTTTGGAAAAGATAACCAATTTAATATTGAGGAGCCCACAATGTTTAGGTGCCCAGACTGCCCATTCTTCCGGTTACCGCATGTGGAAAAGCCTTTTGATGTGAAAGCGTCCAGGAGCTGTCCATGACGGCACACTGTGACACCTAAATGAAATGCACCCAAAATGAACGTTAGGCTGTCCACATGACTGCTATTGGCCTAAAGTTATCAAACTTTTTAATTGCAAGGACAAACACCTTTAACTCTGAGAGTGTAGAAATGGAACCAAATGGAACCAAATGTTAAGCATAGCAAAAGCATACAAAACATCTAATCAACTAATACAATTCTTGGCCAAATAAGACCAAATCAACCTAACGATTACTCGATTAATCATGTATGAGCAGACAGCCCCACAACATTCTTCCATGATTTGACACAGCAAAAGTAAGAGGAACACAGCATTTCAACATCGCTGAAAGAAAGAAAAAAGCAACACAAAATTAAAATCATTCCAGAATATTTCTTTGTTTTATTTCAGTTCCCTCTTCCCAATCCCCAACCTCCCTCATCCCTATTGCTGCACTTTGTCATTACAAGGATATGGTTCTGATTCCATTTTACAGCAGAATAGATAAATAAATAGTACAATCCATCTCACTACACGCAAAAAAGGAAGAAAAAAAAAATCCAGTCAAACCGTTGCTTTAATAAATATGCTTACATCTAGGTGTCCTCATTTATGTACATCCACATTGTTTATGCTTTGGGACAGTAATCAACTTAAAAAGCCTATACATTACTCATTCTATGTGTAAACTCTGGGGGGAGGGGGGTCTTTTTTATATATATCTGAGTCCATGGTTGTTCTATCTTCCTTCAGTGAATGATGCTTGTAGGCCTTGACTACATTACAAAGCCTTGCACTAGCAGCAGTGGCTGTGGACGGCTTTAATACGACCTGCTCTTTAATGCCCACAAAGATTTTCTCATCTTCTTCAAGTCTCATCATGGTAAGGGCCCCAGCAATGCAGGGCAAACCGCATGCATTGCCCTGAGACCTGGATTTGCATTATTTCATTTATTTTCTTTTACCTGACAAACTCTAAGTGCAAAGATGGATGGAGAAAAGAAAGTAATGATCGTGTCGACAGTGGATTGTGCTAACTTTATGATCAGTACAACAGGCTGAGCCTTTTGAAGAGCATGCAGGCTAAACTGACCATCACAGCCATGTAGAGATGAATCTGAATAAATTAATACATTTATGAAAAAGAGTTGTAATTTGGTTGTAGCTCAATTTTTGCTTTGCCCAGGATGGAGGTCTACGGGCCACACGTTGATTAGTGGGTGAGGTGGAGAGTGCTATTCTCCCAACATTACAGCAAATTCGGACCCTCGAACAATGAGGGATCCCTGTTTTGGTCCATTGTCGACATTTGAGTTTGACACAAGTTCAATGCCCGCTCTATCAGTGGGTGATCAACGAAGCTAGGGAGATTTGTCAGTCCATGCGTCCTGGCACCGCTGTCAGCAGCTTATTTGATTGGTTTAGTGTCTACTGGTTGTCCATTGGGCTGTTACGTCCATTATTTCCAGCAGGTGTCAGCATTGTTACACATGTACACATCTCCCCGAGCTACAGTACAGACGAGGACATCACGCTCGCTGTTGTAAGACAGCAGGTTTCAAATTGTATTTGTTTGGAAGGGTTTAAACTGATGGAGGGCAGAAAAGAAGGGAGGTGGAAGGATGCATGGATTTCTTAACGTAAAAGTGTCAATGGGGTGCTGCTGCTCGGGATAGGGCATTTGTTTGTTTGGGTGGATTGCAGGTTGCAGCCCAGGCTCGCCTTGCTCTCAAAAAGCATTTAAAAGCTAAGATGCGTGTTCTTCATCGCATTAAGTTAATGGGTTGTATTAAGTTAATGGACAAAGAGGATCTTAGTATTAAGATGCTTGTTGGGAAACGGGATCCGCGAGTCTTCACATGGTGATGCTGCTATAGAGGTCCTCGATCTTGTCTTTGAAGAACTCCTTCAACTCAGGCCTCTTGGCCTTTAGCGTCGGGGTCAGGAGGCCATTTTGGATGGAGAACATCTCGTTGTAGATGTAGATGTTTTTCACCTTAAAAAGGGAAATAGCAAACAAATGCATGTGAAAGCGAATTCCATGAGATATGTAGCATACATTACACGTCCAAGACATGGAATAAGCATACAGTAGTCCAACACTAGAAGACTATCTAATGAGTCTCAGGAGATTTAGTTAAATTATGCGACAAATAATCTGTGTGGAAACATTTTCTCTGACGTTTATTGAGCTAGTGAATATTTGCTGAAAATCCATGAAGTGTTTCTTTAAAGAAAGATGCTTACCTGTTATTTTTTTCTGTGCATACATCATGCATGCATGCTCCTTAGTAATCATGCCATGTATTTTTCATATTCCAACATAAGCTTCCCCGTGCAACCACATTCTCCTACTGTTGGCCACTAAACAACGGCGACACAACTGCCTTGCTCAAGGGCACCATGATCAAATTTATTGAGGGTGGGAAGAACGCTACTCGTGAACTGCCCCTGCCCACATTCTGAGCTTGGGACGCTGAAAATCAGGAGTTTTTAATCCAGGTGATGTCAGAAAGCAGCATTCACTACTTTCTTTCTTTCTTTTTTAAAGCACTGTGCTTTACCTACCTGCTCAAAAGAGTGGAGGCCGCTAGCCTTGCCAAGGCGCACCAGGTCTTCAAGTATAGCCTTCTTCAGCACCTGCTCCAAACAACGGCACCAACAACAATGAAATTACAGCAAATACTTTATTTATAATGTATCAATAGTATCTGCAACTGCGTTTCGAGATGGATGTCAGACAATGAGAATGTTGGAACTAAAAACTTGTTGTGAGGTATGAAGTTGTTAGCCTCATACCGTATTTTTGCACAGGTCCTTGTAGGATCCTTGCATGCCTTTCTTCTTGGCCCATTCAGGCATGACCTCTGGATCTGGTACCACAATGCCCACCAAACAGGACTAGATGAGAGGGCCAGACAGGGGAAAAAAACGTTGGCAAAAAATGTTAGCATTGGTTCTCAAAGTGGGGTCTGGGGACTCCCTGGAGGGGGCTTCCAGGGGGTCCCCAATTAAATGATTGATAGTTAGGAGGAACCCACACGCTCTGCGCGCGAGCGTGCGCGCGCGTGTGTGTGTGTGTGTGTGTGTGTGTGTGTGTGTGTGTGTGTGTGTGTGTGTGTGTGTGTGTGTGTGTGTGTGTGTGTGTGTGTGTGTGTGTGTGTGTGTGTGTGTGTGTGTGTATGCGTGTCTTACGTGTGTCTAAGATGCTCCATTATCTCCCTGTGAGCAGAGATATGTATGTTCTACTACACATCAAGGTTTATGAGACACTTACACTGCATGTACTGTACGTGAGTCAGTTTGTATGTGTGCGTGCATGTGAGTGATCTTATGTGTGTGCGCGTGGCGTGTATCTGTGTGTGTGTCCTAGAAACCCCATGGTTCACCCAGAGGTCAAGATATATTTTACGATGCTGATGACAGAGAGTGATGAGTGTACTGTACGTGGGTGTGTCTAATTGGGATGTAACTCCAGGGGAGTGGGGCAGACTTACAGTATGACATATAATTGCGTAACCCACGCTGTAGATAATGTGCCAGATGTCCTTGGGGACTGACATTCCACAACAATAGATCATACTCTTTTTTTCTCTTGACACTAGAGATTAACTGCTGAGACCATGACCATGTCTTAGGCCAGTGATTTTCAACCCTAGTTTGATATGCATCAGGCCAGGAACCCTCATTTGATACTAGTTTTTTATCTTTGGGACCCCAATCTATACTGTAAAATCCTTCATGCTTATTTTAATGATCAATCAATCAATTGTATTCCACCTTGGATCAATGGAACTAACGTAGAATACTTTTTGTTTTACTATATTCATTGAATAATGTTACATTATCATTAAAATATGAGTATTTTGTCAATTATTTGAGAACCAGTGGTGTATAAAAAAGAGAGTACACATGCAACAGGTCTCACTGTGGAGAACTGACACACTAACTGCCTGGTAAGCTACCAGCGTGCCCCCACATACATGCTTTTTGTAAGAGTGGCCTCACCTGCAGGCTGTCTCCATGAACGTAGAGCTGAGACACAGGTTCACTCCTGATGTAGATGTTCTCAATCTTCTCAGGGGAGATGTACTCACCCTGCGCCAGCTTGAAAATGTGCTTCTTCCTGTCAATGATCTTCAGAGTGCCATTCTGGAGGAGAGGAGAGGAGAGGAGAGGAGAGGAGAGGAGAGGAGAGGAGAGGACGCGCTTTACGATTTGCATTACATTCACCTATTCACAAACATATTGACCCACTATTCACTAACGGCGGAGGAAACCATGCAGGAAGCCTTCTTATTAAGTATTTTTTTTATTGGCCCAAGACGGCACTATGCAATGTATACAATATATATGTTTAAAGTGGAGTGTGATGTGGCGATGCTTACCGGTAACCATTTCCCAATATCTCCTGTGTGGAGCCAGCCATCGGAGTCCAGCGTCTCAGCGGTCCGTTCCGGGTCTTTGAGGTAGCCCTTGAACACGTTTGGTCCTTTCACACACACCTGGTTGGTTGATTAGTAAGAGGAAGACAGACATAATGTCAGCAAAGTGGGCCACTGGTGTGAGGTCTCTGGTGAAATTAAATTCATACAGACATAATATCTAGATACGTACTTAGATATTTATATCAACAATATACAAACCCAAAAACAAAAACAAAGAAACAAGCAGATGTAAACATGTACACTGTACACTTATTCAGACCACACTCACCTCTCCCTCTCCCTTGGAAGCAAAGTAGTTCTTCTCAGCCACATCCACCAACTTTATGAGGTTACAGGGGAGTGGGGCCCCAACGTGACCTACACACAGTTAGAGAACAACAGACAATCATTACTGACTGAAACGGACAACATTTTTTAACACAACTTTATGTTGCCATTGAAGAATGCTTCACCATGGACAAATTCACTGTGTTACCCACTAATGTTCATATGACATATGGAGTGAATAGGGAGCAGTTATTTGACAATGCCTCATTTCATACAGTAACATTGCTGCATGTAAAAAAGGAAGAACATAATACACAACAGTAGGGGGAGATGTTAGCCAACATATGAGCAATGGCTGTAATTTATAGTGCCTGTGCATTCCCAATTCACACTTCCTGTCTGCACAACAGGCCTGTCTGTCTGTCTGTCTGTCTGTCTGTGTGTGTGTCCTACTGCTTGTATGTCAACAATAACTCAAACAGTTTTAACCACTTTCAACCTGGCATTTTCATGTCATTATAGGCTAAATTAATCTCCAAGCTCACAACTCGGTAGGTTGTGAGCTTGTAGATAGGTTGTTTTCGCCCTTCGTAATATGATGAAGTATCTATAGGGCTTAAAATGGTTAATCTGATCTGGGTCAGGCTTGGCAGGTGAGTTGGAGGTAGGGTCAGGACCGGTTGGATTTACTTATTCTTTTCTGAAATTGGTCAAGACTCAAGGTCACAGCACAGTGTTTGACCTCTTATTATTTTTGCTGAGGCTGAAATAAAAAATGACATCCTGTAATGGGAGAGCGTGGCTGAACGGATTTCTCTCTTAAATAATAACTTTATTTGTATAGCACTTTTCTAAACAGAAGTCACAAAGTGCTGCACAGAAAAATCACACATGAAAGGTAAAAAAGCAAGAAAAAATATTCACAATTTAAAAAGATGCTATTAGAAAGAGTTGATCAAGATTTATACTTATCCCATAACTCAAATTATGAGATGATATTTAAGGCGGTTAACCACTTGAACCCTATAGCGTCCCTATTCTGGCATATCATAACAGGCAAACATTCGGCAAAAATAGCAGATCTACAAGCCAGGCTATTTTTGGCAAAGAGATTTTGGTGAAGAGGGAGACAATGAGTGGGTAAAGTATAGACCCCAGGGGTAAGTGGTTGGTTAAGCTTTTCCATTTTGGGAATAAGCAGTGAATATTTCATTATTTCATCATTGCGGTAGCTTTTGAATTTGTTGAAAGGGTAGGCTATATAGTTGCGCATTGTCCTGGCACGATGCTGGAGGCATGCAGTATTGTTCAGCATTCCCAGTACATTTCAGCTGGGAATGCTCACAGTTTCTTTTAACTACAGCTGGCCCTGCCTCTCTGCATCATAAGTCTCATTGCTCAAACCGAAAAGAGGAACACAATTGCCAAACCTGATGTGAATGTGACACTTGTCTATAATACAACATTATATTGTCATACAATAGATCATCAATCATAAATGGCATTCCATACATATATTACATAACTGTGAGCAGTGATGGAAGAAGTAATCACATTTTACTCAAGTAAAAGTATCAATACTGTATTGCAGAAATAATCTGTTACAAATAAAAAGTGTACTTGAGTAAAAGTAGTGGCATCAAAATATATACCAGAAGTAGATATCTACAAAGTAACTAGTAATTAAAGTTGTCAAATAATTGTGGTGGAGTAAAAAGTACACTATTTGCCTCTGAGATGAAGTGGAGTAGAAGTGAAAGTATTGAAAATAGGAAATACTCCAGTAAAGAAAAAATACCTCAAAATGTTACTTAATTACAATACTTGAGTAAATGTACTTAGTTACTTTACACCACTGACTGTGAGCCACCAGCTTGTTTCATTTCACACTTTGAGCATAGGGATTCAAATAGGATTTATACTGGATTGACACACTAGCTTTCAATGGTTCCTAATCCCATTCTCTCTTTAGGAAGCAGTTTTATTGTAAGATGGTCCATTATATCTCTGTGAGCAGTGAGATTTATGAAACACTCACTCACTCTGCACGTGTGTGTGTGTGTGTGTGTGTGTGTGTGTGTGTGTGTGTGTGTGTGTGTGTGTGTGTGTGTGCGGCTGTGCGCGCGCGTGTGTGTGTGATCTTAAGATGCTCCAAAATCTCTCTGTGAGCAGAAGTATAGATACTACACGTCAAGGTTTATGCAATGTGGGAACCCATCGGCAAAAAAGAGGAAAATAATCTTAATCTGCCTTGAGAGGTTTATGAAACATTTACACAACCTGCATTGTATTGTAATTTTGCGTGCGTGTGTGTTAGTTTGAGATATATTATATATCATGCCGTTTCTAGAAATATTCAATTGGGGGCACGGTGGCGCAGTCGGTAGCGCTGTCGCCTCACAGCTAGAAGGTCCTGGGATCGATTCCCGCAGGGGACGCTGGGGGCGTGTTCTCTCCTCCGCGTCATCAGTGCCCACACCCTAGGTGGGGTTGGCGAAAGGGCCTTTCTGTGTGGAGTTTGCATGTTCTCCCCGTGTCTCCTAGGGTAGGTACCCTCACAAAAAACATGCAGTAATCCTGGTCACTATACTGCCTCCCCCTGGCCAGCCGGGGCGCCTGATGGAGGGGAAGGGAACTGGTTGGAATAACGTGTTCCTTCCACGCGCTACGTCCAACCAGGGAAACTCTCCCCTGTCAGGTGATAAGAAGGTCAGACGGCTCTCATGCATTGAAGGAGGCATGAGCTCGGCCCTGGCCTCCCTAGGTTGGCAGAGGGAAGGTAGTGCCCAGGATTACACGCTTAGGCATTGGCACTAGGGTGAAAAAATAGGGGTTACAAAATCGTGGGATAAAATTAAAAAAAAAAAAAAATATTCAATTAATACAGATTTTCTTTTTCTCTCAAAGCGATCAAGAGTCAAGGTCACGCCGCACAAGGTTTACTCCTATGTACTGTACAGCATTGGTTCTCAAACATTTTCATGTCAAGGACCCCTCAATTGTATGTATTTGGCCTCGAAGAATTGTGTTTTTTGGGGGGTTTCAAGATTTTTCAAAATGCTGTTCATCATTTTGCTGGGGACCCGCTGGAACCCCCTCAAGGCCCTCTGGGGATCCCCACACCCCACTTTGCCAACCACTGCTGTACAGTGGTGGACAGTAACAAAGTGCATTTATTTGAGTACTGTACTTAAGTAAATTTTTTGAGCATCTGTTCTTTACTCGAGTATTTGTATTTTTGGATAATTATAACTTTCACATTTCAAAGTATTGTATCCCATTTCTCAGAAGGGAAAACAATCCATTATGGATTGACCACTTACGCCCTATTTCAAATATAGTGAAAATAGTTACATCTGCTATTTTCATTATTATTACTACTTGATACTAGGACGGTGCCGGCCTAGTCGAGTTTCTTCCGTGACATTCTGTGTCATTTAATTGACTATGTTGCACAAACATTATGTCATGACACAAAAGAGGGTACATGTCATTTGAAAAAAAATTGTTACTGATAGCCTAGTTACTGATAGTACTCACGGAGCCCTGCCTATCACTCTGACAGACCTACCAGAGAAGACTAGAACCTATGCCTCCACCTCAGACCTCAGGATTTAGGAAACCCTGTGCCTCATCCTCGGGCCCGTTTTTGTATTTATTTTTTGATTCTCGGAATCTGTAACCCCATTCCCAATTGCCGTTTTTGGCACGTTCCATCAAGGGGTCATCTGAAGCCCATACCCCAAATCGGGGACAATTTGGTCGATCGCTCCGACAGCAGCTGAAGTCCTTGTCATGTCTGTCTGTCTATCAGTCCCTCATAGTACACACAACACCACTGACCACTTTCTTAACACACTGAGGATTAGCGCTATTAATTAAAAAGTACCAGAAGGTTTAAAAAAAAAATGGCAGTCTTGACTGAGGGGGCGCCCCTGTCCGCCGTGACACCGGGCCTGACCACTGCAGATAAGCAGAGCACATTATGTAAAAAACAGGAAATGCCGCCACCAGTTGATCTACAGCTAAACCATTCATCATGTCTCACTTCCCCCCACTCATCTGTCTTTTTGCCAGGGCTTTTTATTTTATTTTAATGTTTATAAAACGGGTCTTTTGTGGTTATAAAGAGAACGTCCACAGGGGTTTGAATAAAGCTGTATTCGCACAGTCACAAATCAACACATTTTAACGACAGGCTGTCAAGAGGCGTGAACAAAAACGCATCTCATTCCTGGATGCCGCTCTTAGATAGATAGATAGAACTTTATTGATCCCAAGGGAAATTCAGTTGTCAAAGCAGCACCGCAGTAAGAATGAAACCGAGATACAGGTAAGGATAGAGAACAAGTACAGAATAAGTCATAGGGGAGTACGAGTTAGAATAGATTTACAATATAAAAGACAGTATAAAGATGACTTAACATCTGACCTGGCCCTCTGCGCCTGGATTGGTCAGGTGTGCATAATGTATATAAGCCATCAGTAGATAAACTGATAAAAAGGACCTAAAGACTGACCTGGCCATCTGCACTTGGACTGACCGGGTTAGTATATAGGGTACAAACCATTTGCAGATATAAAGATAGGCATAAATATGATGTGGAATCTATTTCCAATAAAATGGGCATATAGTAGATATCGTATGTACGGAGTATCGATAGTAATATGGATAAACATGTAGTTAGATATAAAGAAAATATAGGCACAGGTATAATTTACAATGTATCACCAATAATACATGCATAATGTGGTTGGCATACTGTACTGTATGTACAGAGAGTCAACATCAGTATATCAACCAGTTGATCTGCATGTGAGCGTGCCCTTTCATCTGTAAAAGCAATGACTGATAAAGTCAATGCTTTCAGTGATCGGCAATGTCAACTACAGCCAGGCCGGCATACCACTCTAGCCAATATATCGGCCATTCTTGTCTCAATTGAGCCGATGTAGCCTGGTTCCAAATCTGCCATTGCAAAACAAAAATTGCCCTTGGCAGATTAGGTCTGGCCCCTCTCAATAGAGATTGTATTTCTCTCCCTCCGAAGTTGTGAGGGACCAATCAGGGCCCAGTATGCAAATATCGGGTGGGTTTATTACCAGAGGCATTTTTTTTATTTGCCCCTCGGAAATGCAGGTTCCACACAAAGATTCCAGACTAATATCTACGCAGTGATATTAGTCTGGCCCAGTGGTGTGTTCTAGATTTTTTTGGAGGGTATACTATGATTATTCCCTGCCTCCCACACGCACGGCATGTGCACATGCGCACGTCTATAATTAATTAAATGTAAAAAATGTGCACGCGCGCGACAGAAAAATTAAATGTAAACATTTTGCACACGCAATATGCTTTGTACTGATTTTCTAGTGTTTCTGATGTCACCTGAACTCAACCACTTCCGAGCTGCTTTTAGCCTTAGATGCAAGGATTGTTATAAATAGATGCTGATTAGGCTTATCAGATAGAACTGCTTCTTTTTTGGTGGTGGTCTTGGTCCCATCTTCGTTTCCAAGAGTCAGGAGCAGACTGAACTAAAAACCAACATTTCATTGCCTTTTATGCTGTGCTATGACGCGCATACGCGATGTAACACGAATACTAATGAAGTACTCTAATCACTGCCTGATTAGAGACTAGTACTTCATTAGTATTCGCGTCGTTGAGTTAATGTGTGAATTCCGTCTCAGCCATTACTTATCACCTCAAGAACAATAGCTACACACATGATAAGCCATCAACTCAGAGTTCATGGCTACACACATGCTGCCCCCCAGCCACTCCTGGGCTGGGCAGTAGCGTATCAGACCGTATCAGATACGCTGTTTTGAACAGTTTTTGGATGTAGACGGTGGCGACGAAAAAAAATCTACAGGGCATACTGCGTATACAGCGTACCACGGTAGAACACATCACTGGTCTGGCCATGCCAGGCTAGAGCCGATGTGCAGTGGTGGAAAAAGTAGTCAATTGCTTTTCTTAAGTAAAAGTATCAATACTGTAATGTAGAAATACTCAAAATTCAAAATTTACTTGAGTAAAAGTACAAAAGTATTGGCATCAAAATGTACTTAAAGTACCAAAAGTAAAAGTACTCATTATGCAGAATGTCCCATTTCAAGTTTTCAAATGTATAAAAATAATTTGAAAATAGCAGATCTACAAGCTCACAATGCGTCGCAACGCGGCCGAAATGTATGCAGAGCTGAAGTGGGTAATGTATGTTTTGTAATAATAATCAAAATCAACAAAGTAACTAGTAACTAAACTTTTCAAATACATGTAGTGGAGTAAAAGTACAATATTTGGATCTGAGATGTAGTGGAGTAGAAGTAGAAGTATTGGAAATTGGAAATACTCAAGTAAAATACTTGAGTAAAATACCTCAAAATTGTACTTAAGTAAATGTACTTAATTACTTTCCACCACTGCCGATGTGTTTAGATTTTTAACTACGGCATCCATTTTTCCTATTTGGGGTATGTCAATTTTGGGCATGATCGACATTATAGGTCAATATAATTATTCAAAGGTTTTCAAACAAAAAATAGCAGATCTACAAGCTCACAACATGTCAAATAGTGACACATTGTGATCTTGTAGATCTGCTATTTGTGAAAAGGTTTGAATAGGGCTTAAGTAGTTAGATAAAATAAAGTTGAGTTCATGTGTATTTTATATTTACTTGTTTGCTCATAAGTTAAATGTTCTGGAAAATCACCGGTAATCGGTGGTGTAGGACTCTACAAAACAGAACGCTGGCATTGGTCGGCGTCTAATGTAAATTGTTTATAACATAACATTATTGTTTATAACAAACAATGATTGCTTTGCATGTGGGTCAAGAGGTAGTACAGTTTCCTTCGAATGCTTCATGAACTTTGCTCAGGGCTCCTTCACCTACAGTATGCCATAAAAGTGAGTGTAATCATCACACAGTGGTTCTATGACACTAGAAACTGGAGGGAGGGGAGGGGGGGCTTGAAACTAATGTTATTACTATAACAGCCACTGCATTCAAGTAAACAGAAGAGACACACACACCCGGGGGGGATAAAACAGTAAATTTTATCGGAGAAGAAGGCTCTCATGGAAAAACTGGTGATCCACCTCTACAGATGTCTTGTTTTTTTAAGTAGCACACAGTGCCCATCCAGCGGAACAACAAGTAATGGTAGGCTAAGTGGTAGGCTGGAATATCAGTGTCTGGTGTGGTATCATATTACACCAACTACCTTAAACACTTCACCCTGGTATCCCTATTTTTGGCATGTCCTTATAGACAATGTTCAAAAATGTTCACAAGTAACAAAAAAAAACAATCTATAACTATTTTCACCGCACAGCACCTTTGTACAACTTAGTACAAAATAGGAATTAAGTGGTTAATAAATGCTACGGCTGAAACATTTTGAAGAACTAAAGAGGAAGCCTATTTGCTGCGTGTGCATACTGACATTCCAGCAGACCGATACAAAACAGTACATGACAATGTCTGTGCATGTTTGTTTGTTAGGGATTAGTATCAAGGTACAACCTTGTTGATTTAGGCCTTTGCTGTAATTATCAGTAGGAAAAATGTTGCCAAACACAACGCCTGTTTCTCTGTCCCTATTGTGTCGCTCTCTCTCACTCTCTACGCAAAATCTCTCTTCCCCCTTCACTCTCTCTCTATGCCCCCTGCCCCACATTCTCTCTCTCTATTTCTTCCTCTATCTCTCTCTCTATCATTTCCTGTCTTTCTCACTCACAGTCCCCTTCTTCCCCTTTGTGTGTGTGTGTGTGTGTGTGTGTGTGTGTGTGTGTGTGTGTGTGTGTGTGTGTGTGTGTGTGTGTGTGTGTGTGTGTGTGTGTGTGTGTGTGTGTGTGTGTGTGTGTGTGTGTGTGTGTGTGTGTGTGTGTGTGCGCGTGCGTGTGCGTGTGCGTGTGTGTGCACACCCGTACATGCGGGCGTGCATGTGTGCCTGTGTGCATGTACTGTATGTGGACCTATCGCCAAGAGTCCAGCATGACAGTGTCTGTGAATTATGACAAATACCAGCTGACCTGGTGACCACATTGGGGGGTTAGCAACACGTGCTCTTAACCAGAGCGACTTGCAAAGTGCAAGGTAATGCCATGAACATCTTGTCAAACAGTAACAGGGTAAGCGTTCAACGAATATTAGAGCAATAGCAGAACATGGATTTGCATCCAAATTTGTAGACAACACACCTAGCATCGATCTAAATAGCATACCTAGGATTTATCTCGACAGCTCATGTAGCATCAATCCAAATAGCATACGTACCATTTGTCTTACTATAACACACCTACAGTACCATCGATCTAGATACCATACCTAACGTTTATCTTAAAAGCACACCTAGCGTCTATCTACACTACAGTAAATAGCTGATGAGCAGGAAGTGCATCAGATAGTGTAGGTATGAGACAATAGTACCCATGCAGGCCAGGGTAGGAGAGTTGACTGTGTGACCACTTGCACTGAGACGGATTGACACATAATGCGGTACACAGTCACGTTCGTGAACTGTAGTTTGAAAGTGTGCCAGTCCACACAGTGATCACAGCTGGCCCACAATGAACACAACTGCCCCACAACCTATGTTGATTTGTATTATTGCTTATCTGAAAAATCACCCATTGGGGGCTTGTGAAACATGTGCGTGACAAGACAACATTTCTTTCTTCCTTTTTTTTTGGTCAATCAAGTCCTTTTCTGGGTGGGATTTAGACATGAAATCAAAAAGAGGAAATTGGGCGATGTAGCGAAGCATTACTTTGCTGATTTTATTTAGCTTTTTCTGCCTTTATTTGATAGTATACAGTAGGCTGACAGGAAATGGGGAGAGAGAGATGGGGAGTGGCATGCAGCAAAGGTCGTCTAGATCGGGATTCGAAACCGCGACATGCTGTCAGGCGGCATTAGCAGCAGCCTAGGTGCCTGGACCGCTACGCCAGCCGCCCGGGCAGCAAGGCATTACTAACGAGTTTAATAATGTCATGAACAGAAAACAGAAACAACAACAACAACATACTGTATCAAGTTTGCTCGGATACCACGCAGAAGATACTAGTACTGTGAGACTAGCTCTGAAACCTAAGCCCGAGGGTTACTTCTGTTATTTAAAGATATAATTAAAGACTAACTGAGCGAGCTTATAATTAAGCACCAAACAACAAACAAGCATAATATTGTCCCGAAGGAACATTTAAATGCTGTTAAATAGGCATGTAACGATTCACTCAACTCACAATACGATTCGAATCATGATACTAGGTCCACGCTACAAATTTTCAAGATTTTTTTAACACTAAATAATTTTCCAGAATTTTTTTTTCCTCTTACACATTTTTTTTTTTTTTTTACAATAAGGGCTGGCAAAGTTCGCTTGGGTGGGGGAGTGATTTGGGGGGCGTGGCCAAGATTCACCATGTTGGTTGGGTCACTACCAGTCTATAGACCCATCCAACAGGGTACACTACTATATAGCTTGTACACACAGCGGCACATCCAATGAATTACATCAACAATGTTAAAAGCCAACTGCAAAAACAAACTTTCAAATGTATAAAATGTATAATAATTTGAAAATAGCAGATTTACAAGCTCACAATGCTTGTAGATCGGCTATTTTCAAATGGCCGAAATGTATGGGCTGAAGTGGTTACTGTATGTTTTGTAATAATAATCAAAATCTACAAAGTAACCACTGTAAGTCAACGTCACATGAAGGTGTCTTTATTTGAAAACAAGGTACATTTACAGGTTACTATGTGTATAAAAAAGGAACCTGAACAGGCTCAAAGTAAAATGGTCTCTGCCCATCCATATTATAATGTGATCATTAACAATGAGGCAACTGGTGACCTGAGCCATCATCATCAGGATTCGGTTATATTTGCATTGAATGAAAGCACTGCATAATGATATAATGGCCTATGCATTTTAGCCATGTGAAAGAATGCGGTTCTATTTGCATATAATCATTTTATGTAGAAAGACTATGTATTTTATTTGAAAATATGTACAGGTTACTATGTACATAAAAAGGGAACAGATAATGTATCTACAGAGCATAACCTCATGTCTGCTTTTACAATGCAGAAGGGTACTATTAAAAATAGTTTCAGAACCACACTGGTGCACAAGTTAGTCAGATCACAGCACGCTCAGACAACTTTGTCAAGGATTGTCATGTCCTCGCCCACTCCTGGTTTATGCTAGCCTGAATATCAGCCTGTTTGGAACCAGGCTAGGTGTATGCATCAGAGTGATGGGTACCCTACCATTTAATATATGGTACTTGTTGCGTATAGTGCCTATAACTCTCTCTACATGGATCCTGAGGTGTGCTATCTTGCGTGTTTCTTCCACGTCTTTATCTGTCATCTGGGCTGTCAGACAACCAAGCCATGCATTGTCTCTTTGTTACGTCCTTCCATTTGGGAATGCGGTGAAAAGTTAGTCCGTTGTCCATTTTAGCCCCTTTATTCTCAACTCGTCGATGGTGAGAAGCCGTGGAACAGTTTATATACAACAATTCATTCCCATTTTGGCGAAACATTGCTGAAAGAGCACCAACTAGCAGGCTACTATTAGCGAACCTCCGAGTGAAGGGAGATGTCGACCCAACCGACCGGGGGCGGGACTAGCCGCAGCCGCGGAGTGACACCAGCCTTGCCAGCCCTATACTGTGTTTTCTCTTATCCTCTTTTCAATACAGTAGCAAAAGACTGAAAACTCTTTTTTTAATCAATTCTCTTACAAAGATCCTGTATTTTCTTTAAAAAAATCTGCTGTTTGCATCACGATGCATTTTTTATTAAATCGATTTGAATTGTCACCAGTTTGAATTGATTTTAATCGATTTACAATAAATCATTAAATGTCTACTGTTAAATTCACATGTCGAGTACACTGTACAGTGTACACTCAATTCAGAGCTGGGGTCACTAGATTGACCAGACAGATGATAACTTTTTAACAGTGCATATTTACAGCCCTCCACATGGTAGATGATGTCTCACCTGTGGTACAGTCTCCAGGGGTGGTGAAAGTGCAGCCTGCTGTACATTCTGTCTGACCATACGCCTCATATACCTGCAAACACACTGGAAAGTTAGTGCTAGTGTGTCATACTGTGTGTGTGTGTGTGTGTGTGTGTGTGTGTGTGTGTGTGTGTGTGTGTGTGTGTGTGTGTGTGTGTGTGTGTGTGTGTGTGTGTGTGTGTGTGTGTGTGTGTGTGTGTGTGTGTGGCTGTGCTCGTGTACTGTACACAGTGGAAAGTCAGTGCTAGTGTGTCATACTGTGTGTGTGTGTGTGTGTGTGTGTGTGTGTGTGTGTGTGTGTGTGTGTGTGTGTGTGTGTGTGTGCGTGTGCGTGTGCGTGTGCGTGCGCGCTCGTGTACTGTGTGTACTGTATGTGTACTTGGATTGTTGTGAGGGCCAAATGTCCTCCGTATAGTAGAATTTGAGAAATAGACTTTGTGAGCACCATTTTCCTGGTCCTCACGAGATTTAGGTTTACAATTAGGAAAAGATTGAGGTTGGAATCAGGTTTAGGATTAGGCAATTAGAGGTGAGTTTTAGGGGTCTAGGGCTGGAGTTATGACTGATTTATACGTAGTTGCGCACCAAAAATAGCAGACCTAAAAGCTTTTTTTTTACACACAACTAAGTATAACTCAGGCTTTACGGTTAGGGTTAAAATTGGCAAAGGCATTTATAAAATTGCTATCCTAAAAAGTTGATGTCCTCAAAAGTATGTATGTGTGTGTGTGTGTGTGTGTGTGTGTGTGTGTGTGTGTGTGTGTGTGTGTGTGTGTGTGTGTGTGTGTGTGTGTGTGTGTGTGTGTGTGTGTGTGTGTGTGTGTGTGCACTCGCGCACTGTTGTTGAATTCCTTGGATGCCCATGCTGTGTGTTTGTGTGCGGGTGTATTCACTTGTAGCTGTGTGTCAACAACACATGCCTGCTGTGCATTTTAGCCTGACCTGACATCCCAGAGCTGCTCGCAGGAAGCCCAGGACAGTGGGCGAAGTAGGAGCTGCTCCTGTTACAATCATCCTCAGCCTGCCTCCCAGGCTGGCCTGCAAACAGAAATACCAATGTCATCCTAACGCCTGGTTCAGACCAAATATTCAGCACATGACAAAACCACGTTAACCCATTAAGCCCGGGAACGCATCTGTATCATTTTCAATTTTAGCTATAACCATTATTTTGACTTTGGTTTTATTTTGATTTTTTTTTTTACTCAAATATTTTTACTCAAATCTTTGCTTCGGGTGGTCCCTGGAACAAAATACTTTCAGAAGGGGGTCCGCGACCGAATACATATAATTTTGGTGGTCCTTTATATAAAACAGTTTGAGAACCACGGCAGTGTTGTGCACCAAAAATAGCAGATATTTTGGCACACGACAACATCGTACGACCTAGCATAATTTATGCATAAGAACGTTGCAGAGGAAAATCGCAGCGGTCTGAATTACACCTAACGCCTCACCCACTTTTGCTGCAATCAATCCAAGGGGTAAAGGATGGGAATTGTATAGAACTGAATCAGAATCAGAATAGTGAGGAACAATGAATGTACAGGAATTGAAGTATGTGCCAACAGTGTAACTGGTGCTGTAACAATTAGCAATTAAAAAAAGGGGGTCGCAGTGGCTCAGGCGGTAGAATGGCTGTCTGGGAACCAGAGGGTCCCCGGTTCCGTCCCTGTGTTCTTGAGTAAGACCCCATGCCAACTGCTCCCCAAACAACCCTAAGGGGCAGCCCGCTGCTCCTAATAGTGGGATGGGTCAAATGCAGATAACGAGTCATTCATAACTAATGTAATGACATGAGCCTTCACAGTCACATGTGGGCTGCCTGGGACGTCCTATTCTGTGATGGACAGAAGCAGGAAGACAAGGTGTGTAGTGTACCTGTATCTTGCTGAAGAAGATTTTATCCCACATGCTGTCACTGCGAATGACCCCGGCGCTGAGCTCAGCACCTTTCCTTTTGGCCGCAAAGTTGAGGAGCCAGCGCTTCCACGGGCTGTTAGCTTGGCTGAAGATCTGTGGAGAAAACATCAAATAAATTAATGGGTACTGCTCCCAGACTGCTACAAGCTTCACTTGCAGGAGAGGCGGGGGAAAGGGTTTGGTATGAAATAGCGCTTAAATCAAGACGGTCTTGTCAATAAAAGTTTGGTCATCCATGGAATTATATGACCTACTATCCTATTAGAGCCCTTCCTCCTACATTATAAGGAATATGATTTATTTTCATTTGGTGCTGTCAATAAGTTTGTGTCACATTGATCAACGGTGGGATGAAACGCTCGTAATAAACAAATGGCTGAGGATTCTCACCACTGTTTTGTTTCCTCTTTTATCGTTCAGTAAATACTATATGACGCAAATCGCCCTATTCCGGTTGCTCAATTGCTGTATTGAATTGTAGTACGTGTTTAAAAACAGCAGATTATGCAAACATTAATTGTGTACACAAGTATGCATATAGTATAGTGACTTCAGATTTATCTTTCTTGTGTGATTTAACATTTTCTGTCTTGCTTCAGTGACAGACAGGGCAAGTTTCGGGGGCTAGTCTGGGTACCAGGAAAAGGTTCATTTGGTCTGGCAAAAAGAAAAAAGAGCTAACACATACACCAGAAGGTACAGGACAAACTAGTCAATAGTAGGTAAAAATAAATAGAGTAGAATGTGACTTGCTCTCGGTCAGTTTATCAATTGACTGGGGAATTTATTTTCATCTTGCCACCATTTATTAGATAGATGACTTTAGAAAGACAGCAAGCTGATGGAAAGACGTGTAATACATGGCCCCGGTTAGAACCGAACCAACCGTAATAGTAATTAGATTTCAGGAAAATACTCTCTTCTGTCTGCTCCACCCACCTTGTCATACATGCGGTTGAGCAGTCGTGGAACCACGGGGAAGATGGTAGGCCGCAGGGCTTTCATGTCGTCTGAGAGGAGACGGATGTCACCCTGATAGAAACCAATGCGCCCTCCATGGCAGTACACAACAGACTGTAGAAGAACACAACACATCCGGTATCAAAGCACGCTTCCAGGTCCATGGGTACATCTTTAGTGTTGTTTGCAATGGGTAAACCAGCCCCCTAAACTTGACTTGGTGTTATGCTCTGTACATAACACAATGAAATCAGTGAAAGAGTTGAATACTATAGCCTATTTGATGTATTACCTAGTGTTTACCTTGCTTACTATAAATTGCTCTGGATTAAGTCTGCTAAATGCTTAAATTGTCTAAATGCCTACTGTACATTGTTTAACCACTTAAAGCAGCACTCCGCAACTTTCATGCCCTACTGAGGATTCAAACCCGGGTACCTCACACAAGCGCTGCCATTTCTACCACTAAGCCAATAGAGTATGCCTGCCGGAGATCTTGAATTTAGACCTTCAGGCAGTACCACTTCTCAACCACTAGTGGTCATACCAAACGTGTGATAATAAACTTGAATTTGAAGTTGGAAGTTGAAGAAAAGAAGCAGATTGTGACTC
Organism: Gymnoscopelus braueri; assembly: GCF_963280865.1. Taxonomy (NCBI): domain Eukaryota; kingdom Metazoa; phylum Chordata; class Actinopteri; order Myctophiformes; family Myctophidae; genus Gymnoscopelus; species Gymnoscopelus braueri. The sequence continues at coordinate 29,624,956 of NC_137609.1, read as the reverse complement.
CATTTGTGTTGGAGGAGGAGACATGTAGTTGTCTACACCCTCCACAAGAATAACAGCATGGGTCAACAGTGACAGGGACTATACACATGGGGGCCTGGAGTCAAAACAGTAGGCACACATCAGCAGCGTTCTACGTTTGGATACTGCAGCGTGACATGCATGTCATAACATGCACATCATACTACTAGTTGTAAGCAGAGCTAACTGCTAAATGTGGATACAATTATAATAATTAATAAAACAATCAGAGTGAAGAGGAAGACGGCTGAAAAAACGTCAGTCAACCCTGTGATGAAAACAAACGTAAAACGCCAGGTTGAAAAGTGGTTTGTCTCACCGCCCAGCTGTAGTAGCTGTTGATTACAGGAACAACACAGACAGACAGACAGACAGCTACGGTGTAACTCCACCCACCCCCCTCCCCCCGCAGCGTGCAAATGCTTCCTGTTTGTGAGTGAGGGCATGTGAGGACATGCACCCGTTCACCCTCTCCGGGGTGAACGGGTGCATGAGCGAGCGACAAAAGGAATGTCCATATGATATTACCTTGTATAAGGTCTGAACAACACAGTAGACGCCAACTCCACCCCTCCCATCCCCATCCCCCATGTGTGTGCGCCCGTGCGTGCGTGCGCGCGCGTGTGCGTGTGTGTGTGGTGGCATCGCATGATCTGATGTGAACTTTATGCTGAGCTTGTGTCTCCAGGGAGGATAGGTGGTTTCCTCAATCTCAAGTCAACAAATCGAGTTGCAAACAAAACTGTCTGGTCCAACCTGATTGGATGTCTAGAGACACACACACACACACACACACATAAAATGCGCACACACACATACGCAAACATAAATTGTTTTCTTTTATTATGTCTGCAAAATTATCACTAAAAATTATCACTGAGTTGTATCTCTGATCTGTAATGCCGGGCATATCAGCGAGTGTACAAATGGACCCTTACAGGTCCATTTGCACACTCTCAGTTAAATTTGCACTCAGGATATTGCAGTGTAAGTGTTTGTTTTACAACACAGCACATACAACAGCTTCTGTGGTTGTATGTGTTCTTCCTGTTCGTGTGTGTATTCTTTCTTGTGTGTGCGTGTGACGTGTGTGTGTGTGTGTGTGTGTGTGTGTGTGTGTGTGTGTGTGTGTGTGTGTGTGTGTGTGTGTGTGTATGTGTGTGTGTATGCGTGGGCGTGTGTGGGGGCATGCATGTGTGTGCATGGGTGTGCGTGGGTGTATGTCTGTGTGTGTGTGTGTGTGTGTGTGTGTGTGTGTGTGTGTGTGTGTGTGTGTGTGTGTGTGTGTGTGTGTGTGTGTGTGTGTGTGTGTGTGTGTGTGGGGGGGGTGTGTGTGTGGGGGTGGGTGTGGGTGTGGGTGTGTGTGTGTGTGTGGGGTGTGTGTGTGTGTGTGTGTGTGTGTGTGTGTGTGTGTGTGTGTGTGTGTGTGTGTGTGTGTGTGTGTGTGTGTGTGTGGGGGTGTGCTAACCACAGGAATGGGAAACTTAAGATGGCATGTACTGTATTTCTTAAGACAGCTTAACGACTCACACGAACATTAAAGTTGTTTTTCTAAGCATATAGATGACCTTCTGCACCTGGCATCACTATTTGGGGCATGTCATGATATGCCATATTTTTCAAAAATGATCAAAGATGTTGCAAAAAAGGAGGCAAAAATAAATGATCTACAATTGGCTATTTTACAGTAGCTATTTTGTCATACTAGAGGTTCGGGCCACTATGCGGCCCTCAAACCTACTGTACATCGCACCGCCGATCCGAAAGATATGTCTGAGTCATAGTGACGGGGGCCTTGTCAGAGTACCCGTTTTACCCGTCTGTCTGGGAATAGACCTGCCACAGGGCAGACCAAGGACAAGGTGGGAGGATTGCATCTTCACGCTGGCCTTGGAACACCTCGGGATCTCCCAGTTAGAGCTGGCTAATATGGCCAGTGAAAGTGAAGTCTGGTATTCTCTGTTGGAACTGCTACAATAACTCCAAGTCACAACTCTGGATAAGCAGACGAAGATGGATGGATGTACTCACACTCAACATGTGAATGATGAGTTCTTCGATTTAAGCAGAAGAGTTTAGGCATAAGTATATATATGTATGTATGTATGCAATTTTTTGTTGTTGTTGTTAGAAGTGTGTTGTGTGCTGCAACGACTTGGAGCCCAACACAAATTTGCTTTGCGGGACAAAAGTATATCTTAGTTTATCTTATCTTATCTTTTCTTATCTTATTATTTTATTTTATTTCCGGTGTGTATAGTCAAATCCAGCATTCAGCCAATGTATAGCCTTCAGGCTACATGATGTTTCTTTGTGGGTTGTGATTGTTAAACTTATTTTCAGTGCATAATATAGAGGGCGCTCAAGCCCCTTCGTACCCACAGTCCTGATGCTTATTTTATGCACATAGTTATTCACTGATGTCTCCCTTCCTCCGGCCCACGACATCCTCAACCCACCCACCCACCCGCCCACCGACCCACCCACCGAAACTACACACAGATTGTTATCCCAGTCTGTGCTCCAACAACTAAAAGTCACGCAAGAGTTTAAGCCAGGACATTACCTCGATCAGTCTCTCGAACATGTGAGCCAGGGGGAGGAAGGAGATGAGGCAATCGTCCTGGTTGGGGAAAATTACTTTCTGTTGGGGACCAGGAGAGAGGGAGAAAGAAAGAGAGACAGAGAGAGAGAGAGAGAAAGAGAGGGAGAAAGAAAGAAAGAGAGAGAGAGAGAGAGAGAGAGATGTAGGAAGATAGACAGACAGACAGACAGACAGACAGACAGACAGACAGACAGACAGACAGACAGACAGACAGACAGACAGACAGACAGACAGTTAGGACTGTGGTTGCTTTTGACCAAATGCATAAATTGTGGAAGGTAAAAAAAAAAAGACAAAAGATAAAACACATCAAAATGTAATCTTGTTCCACTTGGATGAACTACCGTGAGACACGGGACTTCAGTTACTCACATCTGTCACTTTTAGGAAGCCTGAGAAATCTGCCACGACATTCCCATGTGTCAGCATTACACCCTTTGGATTTCCTGTCAGAAGACAAGCACACGCGCACATACACACACACACACACACACACATCAATATTGTACCTCAAAGATGGCACAACAACGTCTACTCTGTGACCCTGGCCTGCAACAGGAACAGGAAACCTTCAGGGAAACCTTTGCCTAACAGTTATGCACGGAGCCTACTGTTCCCTGCAACCACAGGGAACATTTGGAGAGTGCAGTTCAACGTCAGGGTCAAGTTTTGTCATCGGTTGCATGATTGATTGATTGATTGATTGATTGATTGATTGATTGATTGATTGATTGATTGATTGATTGATTGATTGATTGATTGGCATACTTGCCTCTGCTGCTGTTGAGTGAGTGTGAATGGGTGAATTTAACATTGGTGGAAAAAGTACTCAAATGTTTTACTTAAGTAAAATGATCAATACTGCTACTAATGTAGAAACACTCTGTTTACAAGTAAAAGTATGATTGCGAACGCGGAAGGAGGCGCGGCGAAGCCGCGCCTCCGACCAAGTGGAGCTTACTATATCATCGTGCTTGCGTTGTGTGTGTGTCCCATATTTATGGTCTTTCCGGGTGTGTTCACGCTCTCATTGGCTCGCGCCCCCATGTGACTCGAAACTCCGTGCTGAAATGCCACCAGCTGCACTGCCTGTATACAGCCGGCAGAGTGCGGCAGAGTGCACTACTACAGTGTGGTTGAAATATGGCAGCCACAGTCAATCTGCGTTCGCCTCCAGCGTTGTAATCAAAATTTACTTGAGTAAAAGTATAAAAGTATTGGCATAAAAATATACTTAAAGAGGTGGTGCCATGGTTTTGCACTTTTTCAGTTTTTCATGTGTCTATGAGGTTGATAGAACTTCATTAAGCCCCCTGGTTGTGTTTTTATGGTGTTTTATGTCTTCTCTGACTATTTTGAGTTTCTTCCTGGAGGCTGAAACCTTGAGGGTCAAAAATGCCAATAGAAAAACAGCGCTTTAGTGACACAGTAAAAACATACCCTCCCCCTCATTATCATAACACAACAGGTGTGGGCATGAGGAGGAGGGGGGACTAGGACAGGTGGGTGGTGCTAAGGTGGTGGAGGAGGTGCTAAGGTGAGAACCAGGTATACTTAATGAACTGGAGGTGTGTCCACATAAAAATATAATTTTAACACTTTCTGTACACTTTTTTGAAAAAAATCTTCCTCCTAGTATAACCATAATACCTGATGATTATGTTTTAGGGGGGGGGGGGGGGGATCACTGAAAATCACGGCACCCCGTCTTTAAAGTACCAAAAATAAAAGTACTCATTATGCAAAATGTCCCCTTTCACAAGTTATCATATGTCTAAAATGTATATCTTTTGAAAATAGCAGATCTACAAGCTTTTAAAAAAAGAACCAAAGTTTAAACAGGGCTGAAGTGGTTAATGTATGTTTTGTAATAATATTAATCAAAGCCTACAAAGTAACTAGTAACTAAAGTTTTCAAATAATTGTAGTGGAATAAAAGTACAATATTTGTGTCTGAGATGTAATGGAATAGAAGTAAAAGTATTGAAAATTGGATATACTCCAGTCAAGTAAAAGTACCTCAAAATTGTACTTAAATACAGTACTTGAGTACATGTACTTGTTACCAATGGAATTTAATGCACATTGTAAACCTACAGTATGCTATACCATTTTGTGCACCAGTCAATCCTAAAATTAAATATGCTTAATCCCAAATGTACATCGAAAGGACTGAGTGTTTGTAATGTTATTTTAAATGTATGTATTTTTTGTTTGCTTCTTGTATTTGATGATGCATAATATGGTGCTGCTGCTGATGCAAGACATTGGGAACTCCTTATATGGTTATGGCTGAGTCATGGTGCCGGTCCTCCCTTAAGCCAATTTTAATATAAAAGATTCAAATAAACTACACTCAGTCAGTGGGCTACTCTCCACAGGATGCTGCATTTCTCAAGAAACCAAATTGCTTCACGAGAAATTCTGTCATCCCACAGATCTCCGCCCCCCATTGAAGTGTGCTATTCCTTGGAACAGTCCCCAGACCCAGAGAAAGGGAGTGTACTACTCAGTGCAAAAGAATGATACATGTTACACCCCAGGGCTGGTGTGATAAACTGTTCCTCATTTTGCAGGGGACCCCCTGGAAAACCCTTCAAGGACTCCTGGGGGTCCCCGGGCAACATTTTGAGAACCAGTGGTTTAAGCTATGAGACACTGTTTTTTTTAGAAAATATCAAACTCTTGCGTAGAGTTGAAATACTTGACTGTATTCAGTCCAGCATTTTAATGCATAATAGTAAGTGTGGCGAGTGAGCAGGGTGTCACAAGATGTAACTCCCAAACTTCACTGGTATTTTAAGTGAATAATGAGCCTACTCTGGCGGCTGTACCACTGCCAGTTGCCTGAAGGGCTTTCGGAATGAGAGGCCTGTTACTGATATAGTTTGTTCCAAAATGTTGGATTACACTATTATATTTCACGCAGTGAAAAATGAATCACTATTGGCTTGTCTATTGTATCATTAGTTCTGTAAATACCAAAACCGAGGAGGTCAAAGAGCATGAAGTGTGCTATTCCTTGGAACAGTCCCCAGACCCAGAGAAAGGGAGTGTACTACTCAGTGCAAAAGAATGATAAATGTTACACCCCAGGGCTGGTGTGCTAGACTAGAGTAGTAACAGTAGGTGGCAGCCTTTCTCACTAGAGCAGTGGAGCATATGTGTGATACTGTGGCTTTGGGTTAAATGAAAGAGTTGGCAGTAATATGGCAGAGATAGTGATACTGGTTAGATCACTGGTTCTCAGTGACCTCAGTGACCCCCGGGGGTCCTTCAGGGGGTCCCTAGCAAGATGAGGACCAGTTTAGAACAACTTAGCCATTATTTTATGTTTTGGCTATTCGAAAACAATGGATCTATGAGAGACTATATAACTGCTAAGTCTTTTGACAACATGTTGACAAATCTTATGGAGTCACTGGCTGACACAAAACCTTTTCAAACGGGGGTTTCTGCTGCCAAATACTATCAATTTGGGGGTACTTCACATGAAAATATTTGAGAGCCACTGGGTTAGATTATACCAATCTGTCAGCAATCTGTCACTGTTTATCAGTTCTTATCATTAGTTTGTTGCGTGGGTTCTGTGGCTTTGTCAATTGCATGTTTTTGCCCTAAGATAAGAGGAAGTGGTTTTGTAATAATAATCAAAATCTACAATCTAACTAGTAAAGTTTTCAAATAATTATAGTGGAGTAAAAGTACAATATTTGCCTTTGAGATGTAGTGAAGTAGAAGTAACATTTTTGAAAATTGGAAATACTCCAGTAAAGTAAAAAATACCGTACAAATAGGTACAGTACTTGAGTAAATGTACTTAGTTACTTTCCACCGCTGCATGCCGGCACAAATATCTGGCTCATGTCTGGAAATGCAGGGGAATCCAGACGACACAGGGAGGGTATGAAATAGTGAATCCCCCAAACACTATTGTATGGTTTACAGTTTACACCATCCTTTCCTCTAAAAAGAGTTTCATTTGAACTGTGTAGTCACTGGGCTAATTATACCTTTAAAGGCGGAGCTTCACTGTCAAAACAGATATCCAGGATTTAAAATAAATGACCCCTATTCCTACAAACAGCATCATCCTGGTTTACTGTTTAAACCAGTGGTTCTAAAACATCTGCATGTCAAGGACCCCAAATTTTGCCACTGGCCCCCCTTTGAAAAGATTTTGTGAGAGAATTTGAATTCTCTCCAGAATGCTTTAACAGAAAAAAGGGGAAAAAAGAATGCTGATCTACAAGCTCACAACGTGTCCGTTGTGAGCTATTGTGAGCTTGTAAATCGGTTATTTTCGAAAAGCCGAAAAATAAAATAGGGCAGAAGCAGGGGAAATTGCACACCCCCATTTGAAAAGATTTTGTGTCCCCTTTTATAGGGGATCCCTATAAAATAAGATGTGTCAACATTTGTCAAGATTTTTCAAAGAGAGATCTATAACCTCACAATGCATCACGTTGTGAGCTTGTAAATCGGCGATTTTCGAATAGCCGATAAATAAGGGCATAAGTTATAAACTGTTCCTCATTTTGCAGGGGACCCCCTGGAAAACCCTTCAAGGACTCCTGGGGGTCCCCGGGCAACATTTTGAGAACCAGTGGTTTAAGCTATGAGACACTGTTTTTTTTAGAAAATATCAAACTCTTGCGTAGAGTTGAAATACTTGACTGTATTCAGTCCAGCATTTTAATGCATAATAGTAAGTGTGGCGAGTGAGCAGGGTGTCACAAGATGTAACTCCCAAACTTCACTGGTATTTTAAGTGAATAATGAGCCTACTCTGGCGGCTGTACCACTGCCAGTTGCCTGAAGGGCTTTCGGAATGAGAGGCCTGTTACTGATATAGTTTGTTCCAAAATGTTGGATTACACTATTATATTTCACGCAGTGAAAAATGAATCACTATTGGCTTGTCTATTGTATCATTAGTTCTGTAAATAGCAAAACCGAGGAGGTCAAAGAGCATGAATAAGTTTCGGAATGACTTCCTGGAGGGATTCATAGTGTAGCGAGCACAACACTGTGCATAGTTTGACCACTTCTAGTCAGTGAATTAATGTCTTATCTGTAAGCCAACCATGAGGGCTTGTCTCCATAAGGGGTTTATTGAGGGCTCTATTCTAATGACTCTGCGTGCACTCACACGTGCATACTCAACAGATCAGAGTTATTATTATGAAATATTCATTTTAGTTTAATGTTTGATTTCAATTTAGTTTTAGTTAGGTTTACGATTACATAAGTAGTTTTAGTTAGGAATTTACAAGTTTTAGTTTAGTTTTTTATTTGTTTTAGTCGTAGTTTTTCCAAGTACAGTATGAGGAACGCCTTGATTTATAGAAGCTGAAAAAAGTAGGATAATAGAATGCATGACAATATGATTATATGCTTTTGCATACATTTTTTTGTAAGTTTTAGTATTAGATAGTTGTGCCGTGTGCGTGGAACTTCTCAAAAAGCTGTAGCGGTACTGCCCACATTCGCACCACTACACCCCTGGTCTCCATGTATGCTAAAGAAATCTTGACACATACTGTAGTGCCTGCTGAGCCTGGGTTCACACTGTGTTCACTCCATGGATGGAGGTTTGGCAGGTGTACTGCTGTTGATTACCAGCACTATCTTATGCAAACAGCCGTTCATTTACCACCGTGTGGTAAATGAAAAGGTTCAAAAGTTACGTGATCCAGAATCTTAATTTCTTCTGTGATATCTAGTGCCTGCGGATTCCCCCAAGATGACTAAAGGCCAATACGTGCTCCTTCTGATGTCGAGGTTCGGACAGGCTTTCCGAACCACAGTTGAAGAGAGTCAGGACATCTGGAGGTGCACGCGAGTTCTGAAAAAAAGTTCTGAGACCCGCCCATCAGAAGTTCTGAATGAAGTCAGTTTGTAGTTATATCACCTCCCTTTCCGAAGAAAAGTTTGGATGTCGGAAGGAGCATGTATTGGTCTTAAATTAGATTAATAGACCATTACCACTAATAAAATTACCACTTAGTTTTAGTATGGCAGAAAACTAAACCTAAGCATCCATTTCGTGTCGTTTCTGGAATGAGCTAATGTCTCATTGTAAACATTGACCATTATAATGCATGCATGAGATTTTATATACACAGTAAAGTTGATCCTTTATCCACTTGTAACCATTTGTAAGAAGAAAAGAAAAGGACTCGTAAGGGTCTTTTTGGTTTCATTTTGTACACTTTTAGAGTAAAATTAACACTGAGGATTTTACTGCGTACTAACAGGCATAAAAGCCTGGCTAGCTATTCACCTGCACTTAACGTGCACTATCTTTTGTTCCCTGCAGCAATGGTGGTAGCATAAAGTAAACATTACCTGTGGTGCCACTGGTGAAACAGACAATAGACAGGTCGTCTGGTGCAGGTGGCTGAAGAGAACAAAAAACATGGGTGTGTTATTTTATGAGATTGACATACAGCCTACTGTATCTGTAAATTGTCAGCATGTCTCTGCAACAGACAAAATGCCTGTTTGTTTTCTTGTACTGTACATGCAGATTCAAATTATATTACAGATATTCCCTCACATTCCAGACGGAAAGATGACTTCCTTTTTGGACTGTTGCAGTATGTACTGTTGTGTAAAGTTGTATTAAACCCCACAGTGAAAGATGAATATCCAGTTGTACACTTACTATTGGTTTTCTGTAGTGATCTTTGCCCAGGGCCTGTAAGGAAAAACAGCATACAACACCGACACAATTAATTTCATTTACTCTATCCTTCACACACGTGAAATCGTGAAATTTTGTAGTTGACTACTCTAAATTCCCTAAACTAAAAAACAAAAGACAAAAACTAAAAACAGTCAATTAAGTAGTGTTTGACTGAGATTTGGCAGAATCTCAAGAATGTCTTGAGCAGAGAGATCAAGTGATTTTCACGCACGTTTTTCTGAATGCTGTCATTAGAGTTGAATGAACCACTTGAACCCTACCTTCCCTATTCTTAGGTAAACACACTCACAACCCGTCGCAACGTGTGTGCAGAGGTGGACAAAGTACCCGAACCCAGTACTTGAGTAAGAGTGCATATACTTTACTCAAATTTACTCCACTACAAGTAAAGTAGAGTAAAATAAGTAATTGCTTATAAGTATTCAAAAGCAAATGCTTTGAAAAATACTTAAAGTACAAGTAAAAGTAAAGGTACATGCTTTTAAAAAGCATGTACACCAAGTTTTAGAACACAAACGTTCTAAAACTTGGCGTGTGTCTCATATGACCTCAAGGGGTGTCCCGTCGATTGGCACTTCGGACGGATCAACGGTTACCGAGAACCAAAAACAAACACGATACACATGTATCTGTCTGACCGCGGGTCTGAGGAGGACGCACAAATTCACTCACTGTGTGTTTGGGCAAAGTGCGCAAAAGCCATAATATGGAGGAATGTGATAGAAGAATGGAAGTAATGTTGGGATGGAGGAGGAAAATGAAGGCATTTTTATCAAATTAAAAGAAAAAAAGTGGGTGAGAACAGAAGGTACAGTATGGGAAGTAGGAGAAAGGAGGTCAACAAAACATGTATGATGACCATGTATTCTAGCCTGGTAAACCTACATGTATTCCCCACTTGCATTCGTGACATGCATGGCCCTGAGTCGGGCGCCGGTCTAGTTTTTTAATCCTTTATCGCCCAATTTAGTTGTTATGCCAATGTGTCCTCCCCACACATTTGCTGGAGTGCGTGCAGCAACAAATTTCACCCTCCCCACCCGGTTTCCCTCCATCGAACAGGGGCCAATACAGTAACAAAGTTGTTATGTCGAAACCACGCCCCCTGGGTAATTCCACCAAAAGAACATCCCTACTTCCCGGCTTTTAAGCAGTGGTGTGAAGTAACTAAGTACATTTCCTCAAGTACTGTACTTAAGTACAATTTTGAGGTATTTTTACATTACTGGAGTATTTCCAATTTTCAGTACTTTTACTTCTACTCCACTACATCTCAGAGGCAACGATGCGACGCATTGTGAGCTTGTAGATCTGCTATTTTCAAAAGATTTGTATACATTTGAAAACTTAATAAATGGGATATTCTATATATTCTACACACAAGTACATTTTGATACCAATACTTTTGTACTTTTACTCAAGCAAATTTAGAATTCCGGACTTTTACTGGTATTTCTACTGGTATTTCTACATTGCAACAGTGATACTTTTACATAAGTAAAACATGTGAGTACTTTTTCGACCACTGCTTTTAAGGCATTTAATGTGCCGCAGCAGCAATAGCCAATGAAGCAACGAATACCTTGAAACTACACACGTCATGCACTGTGGCACTGAAATGTCTGGCTATAGGAGATTTATAATATTGCTTTTATGTTCAGTGACTCTGATCTTCAATACTCTCTGTTTTGCCGACATAACTAATACCACAAGGACATCTGAACAGATAAGCTACATACTTGGTCTTAAATGCAATTCTCCCCTTTACCTTTATCTTCTTTTCCTTTATGAAGGTGTAAGAAAGAGATGCCTTCGATCACCATCAACTGATCTACAAGCTAATAACGCCGATGTGACACGCTGTCAGCCTGCAGATCAGTTCTAGCCGTGGCGTATAAATCAGGCATCTCTGTAGTACAGTGATTCTCGATGTGGGGTCTGGAGACCCCAGGGGGTCCTTGAGGGTGTTCCAAGGGGTCCCAGCTAAATGATTGATATCTAGGAACCAAATGGACCCTTGTGGGTCTATAACTCAGAGCGTGTACGCATGGAACCAAACGCATGGAACCAAATGGACCCATAAGGGTCCATTTGGTTCCATTTGGTTCCATTGATACACTCTCAGAGTTAAGGGGATCCGTGGACTAAACTGGGGTCCTTGAAATTAAAGTTTTAGAACCACTGCAGTAGTACGCCTCAATACAGTGGCGCGTTTGTGTCCTACCTCCACCTCTCTCAGGGACTGGACATGGATGCCACACCCCTCGGCGTGCTCGGCGAGGGCGGAGTCAAACTCGTCCATGAGGATGATTCTCCGCAGGCCCATGGTCTCCTTCCGCTCCACGTTAGCCAGGAGCACCTCGGCCTTCTCCGCCTTGTCACAGATCACCGTGGAGATGTCCGCTGGAATGACACAAGCACACAAGAGCGGCCGCACCCCCTTGTGTGAATGAATACCCGCGGAAGAAGAAAACAAAATGAAACGTGCTTGCGCAAACCCGGGAAAACAAACACAAGAACAGGCCCGATGTGGTTCAATTTTAATTAGATCAAAGCAGAATGATTGAATGTCTAGTCCAAATTCAGCAACTCGAAATCAAGTACCACCTGAATCTACATAAAATCCCTCCGACTAAACCAAAGGCACTGAGGGGGAATATTCCAAATGACACCAATGGTTAATCAGTTAGCAAATTAATGATAGAGTTGGTTAGTGGAAGCTGTCAATTTGCATATGTTTGTGTGCCAAAAGATTGCATCCCTGCAACAGTAGGTAGTATTTGGTGTGTATTTCAAAGGTCCTAAGGAAAGCATGAATGGGATTTCGGGAACACAGCTAAATCAAAATATGAGACTTAGGGGTGGTCACGGGAGACGGTACATTCTGTTACAACAAGTGTTAGAATATATCACCAGCTGCTTCTATATCTTTAATGCCATAATGTAATACTGTACATTTCGATTCTCAGTCTCTCACCCGCCGTCACCAGAGCTCCACCCACCTGAATTTGCTAAATTACACAGTTTCCAACTCTGTGGCTCCATGGTTCTTCATAAAGTACTTACCTACTGTAGGAGTAATTAACTCAATGTCGTTACCTCTAAGGCTTAAAACCACTCTTTAAGTTAAGCCTTAACTTAAAGAGTTAAGCCTACTTTATACTACGTAATACGATGTTGATGCTTGCCGACAAGTGCGGTGGGAGTATAAATGAAGCTTTACCAGGTCACAAAATAGTGTGAAGGTAACAAGAGTGACATAGGCCTTTTCACACTTGACAAAATTCTACAGTAAGTGTGTCCACGGATACTTCCTGTTGCGATGTTTATGAAAATCAGTGGATAAACCTGGACCCAAGCAGTTCCCTAGCAACGCAATTCCACTGACAAGGTTTATATCAGCCCTGGGCTAAGCTTATTACCGTGTGTGTGTGTGTGTGTGTGTGTGTGTGTGTGTGTCACCATATTAACAAAGCTGTTAAAATCAATTTTGACATTGCATACAGTACAATTACTGTGTGTGTGTGTGTGTGTGTGTGTGTTTGTGTATGTGTGCGTGCGTGTGTCTGGGTGTGTGCGTATGTGTGTGTGTATGCATATGTGCGTGCATACATGTGAGTGTGCATGTTTGCGTGCATGCCATGTAATCAGGGAAATATGTGAAAAAGTTGTTCACTTCCGGCAGAAAGTGTGAAATTTTGTGTGCGCTGAATTTAAAAATTGCCGGATCCAAGTACGTAGAGTTCGGAACAAAGGGTTTGCCACCATCTTGAATTCCAACATGACAAAACTTAAGATGTTTGTTAGTTCTGAATCCCATAAAAGAAAATGGTAATGTCATATTATATTTAGGGTTTGCCATCACTCCTTCAAACAAACATTTATTTTTTAAATTATCATTTAACCGTTCCTACTCTGTTCTTCTTGGAAGCATTGTCCTGAACAGAAACAGTTCTGTGCATGGTAGATTAGCCGCAAAACATGTTCAATTTCCAGCACACCGTTTTTTACACATGCATCTGATCAGCTCTTGACACCCTTTTGACACCTCTGGCATCACCGTCCAAAATGGACACCAGCCATCGACCTCATTTTTCACCCATGCAAGTGAAGGAATCTCTGGGTTGGCAATTTGGGACTGTCCCCAGATGTGACCAGCTTGAAAGACTGCTCTCTTCACATGTTGATGAGGTGCCTCCTTTGTCTGTGGAATATTATCCACTTTGTGATTTCCAAGAGCAAATAGCTGCTTGCGTGCCTCGAGGAGAAGTTCTTCTGTACAGGACAACAAAGAACCTCTCTATTTCATCCATATCATCATTTGTTACTTCTGCTGGTGCGTGTGAGAGATGATAGAAGACTTTGCCCAAGTTTGGCATACTGTACCCCCGCTGGTAGGCGTGCCAGGCAATGTAGCAACATTCGTGAAACAGCCTCTTCATGTACATGGTTGAAGTTGAGAAACATCAGTAGGGGGGTTTGATCTAACCTCTTCTTCATGGGTTGTGAGAAGTGTTTTCCCATCTGAAACAACCATTGTTTCCAGAGCAGTTGCGAAGAAGCCGAATAATGTATTTTTGTTGGAATCTACACAAAGCTGCTCCAGTTTAGTGCCGATGCCACAACCAAGACTGGTTCCTTCCTTGAGACTGTCCGTTCTGTACGAAGGAGGAGTTTTGTATCCCTCAACTCCTTTGCCATGCACATTGGAATCTAAATATTTTGTTGCTGCCCTGTGAACTACTTCTTCATCATGGATAATGCTATCACAAAAGAAACATATGCTAGTGGTACTCTGTTCAACGGGTGGAGAAGCAAAACTTGCTCTGAGTCTTTTCTTAACAGGTGTGTAAGTTGCTTGGCTAAGTTCAAGGTCAGCATTTAGTTTTCTTGCCCTTGATTCAGCCCTGGCTACACGCGAATTACTACACTGCACAAAACTGTTTTTGTGCCATTTGGCATCATGCGTAGCAAGGGTTTCTGCAATACCACAACCATCATCTAGTCGGGAAAGGTTTATCCCGAAAGGTAAGGCACTTAAATCAGTCAATGCCGCGAAGTTCTCAACAAGAGTCTTGTACGCTTCTTAACATGTCTGATTCTTGGCCTTTCGTTTATCTCTTAAGGATTCTTTTTTTGAATGTTCCTGACAAAGAGCACATGGGGTCCAGTCTGTCGGCTTTCAATTGTTGACGACATCTTTTCAAAGATTAAATTATACTCTACATTAGCATTAACATCAGCAAATATAAAATGCAAACAACGCGTAGAAAAACTTCCAAAACGATTTAACTCCAGCATGAGATGAGCACGACTGCGTCCGCGAGTTAGTTTCACGGGACTTTGTGTGGGGGCTCACTGCCTCTCAATGCAAATGGGTTACTAAACATAAACAACGTGTGAAAACAAGAATTCTGCAAACAGCTCATAAAGCCTTCCGTTTGAAAAGCTTTACTGTTTACGTTTGGTTTCTTGTGTCAGATGAAAAATGGCAGCGTCAATACGCTACCGACGATAGTTTATTGAATGATCAGTGGTCAGCAAAGCTTAGCATGTATCGCCAAGTCAGACGAACTTAAACCTTTTACTCCCGGTCAATGGGCTTCAAAATAGGAGTACTATTGGCAAATTATAGACAAAATAAGAGCGCTTTTAAGTAT
>NC_137609.1:29599961-29607461 GCF_963280865.1 Gymnoscopelus braueri | reverse complement strand
TGTGTCATTTTAGATTTCTTTGGCTATTCAAAAATAGCTGATATACAAGTTGTGATCTATTTTTGAAAAATCGTTTACATTTTTGGAAACCTTTGAATATATTTGTTTTTAAAGCGAACATTTTTAACTCAAATCTTCTGGAACCAAATAATTTGAGATGGGGGGTCCGCAGCCAAATACATATAATTATTGGGGTCCTTGACATGAAAAAGTTTGAGCACCACTGATATAGCAACATACGTTTTTCAGAAAACTGTTAGGATTTAGAAGACATTTTTAGAATCGGCCTCCGGTCTTAATGGGTTAAGGTTCTATTATTGTCACCAATGTAACTGTGCTTGCATAAGTCTGTCACATTAGACCATGACATCGTCAAACGGCTTGAGAAAGACACACTTTTTTTAACTAACCTCTTTGTAGGAAATCCATTTGTAAGGCTGGTTGGGTAGCCGAGAGCCTAGACAAGGACCATCACCTGTTGAATGCATACGTAAAAGAAAATAAGTTAGCGAGGAGGGACAGAAAAAACACAGAACTGAGAACACAGATGGGGAACATTGGTGGTCACTTACGATCACTTAACCATAATCCTGTCATTACAGGTATTTTGTGTTTCTAAAATAGTGAAACCAGCCAATCTCCAAGCTCACAACGCATCAAGACAAAATGTGAGCTTGTACTGTAGGTCTGCTAGTATTGACAATTATTTTGTCATTCTATTTGTTTTTGAACATTTTAAAATATTTACTTAGAATGACAGAAAGGTGGCTTGGTCTTCATCTTTGTCCTGTCTACAGCAGTAATGCTATGGAAATACATTTAGAAAACTGGCATGCACACTTGTGGATCAGAAGGCTAAAGCTAACTGTATTTCTATGTGTATTATGTGTATGTTCCTGTCTGCCCCAGGCCTTTCTCAGTTGTAATCACCTCCCATGTGCATATTATATCTGCTCTTTTAAGACTTTGTCTGATAGTCTGTTAATGCCAGTCAATTAATGTTAAGCCTGGTGATATTAGTGTACAGTATGTAAGCCTGTTATGTTATGTTAAATATAATCGCTCTGCGATTAAACATTAGCGGTTTATTATGGCAGATATGATTATATATTCTGATTCACAAGACATAGTACTTGTACATAATATAACTGAATTGGCTGAAAAGGCTCGAACAAGTCTTTAGTTTATTTTCGAGTCATGCTGTTTCCGCTGGAGGTCAAATCCCTGTTCTAGACTGCAGGCTGCCTAGAGCATGGGTTCCCAAACTTTTCAGCCCGCGACCCCAAAATAACGCGGAAATTTACTCACGACCCCACCTAAACCTGGAGGTCATTTATGCACATAAACTTGCACGTTCGGTGCGCATTTGTAATGTATTAAAATGGTAAAATGTACTATTTGTAATCATTTTTAGATTGTATTTCATCCATTCTGTTGAATAAAAAAAGAGTTTATTTTTATTTTTATTTTTTAATTACCCAAAAATAAATTTGCGACCCCACTGTCAGTCTCCTGCGACCCCAAGTGGGGTCGCGACCCCAACTTTGGGAACCCCTGGCCTAGAGGGCGGGCCACAGGCCGCTCTTGCCGTCGTCACAGGCCTTGCAGGCCTTATGCAAAGGCTAATATGTAATTTAGATAGCATGTTACTGTATGTTATGTAGACAGATGCTAGGTCATTTGTAGACCTGTCATCCTACAGTATAATGTATAGTTTCAATGTACACTACAGATTATTGTTTTTTTTTATATTATAGTATTATACTGTTTAGACTGATCTGGTTCTTGGTTTACCTATGATCCTAGATTACTATTTCCATGCATTTGATGTATTACCTTGTGATTTCCTTGCTTACTGTATGTCACTGTGTATTAAGAGAGTCTGCTAAATGCCTAAATTGTAAATTGTTACTGATCACATGACCCCCCAAAATCTATTCTCAGGTTCTCTGCTGCACAGAAGGTGGGGAACTTTTTCATTTTTTCATATGCATCAGCTTCATGGTACAGTATATAAATTGCATATTGTTGATTTTTGTTTCATATTGTTCCCCTTTAAGTCTATCTGTCGGACTTCCAAAAAAAGGTTTTACCAATGGAAAGTAGCGTGTGACCAAATAACAAGGTTCCCTTTTCCATTTCCTGAAAAGTAATGGTTTTGGACATACAAGGTTTCTGCCTGACAGTGACGATATGAAGGTTGTGTTTCAGGTTTAAAGCAACGCTATGGGAAACTGAGCCAGAACCGGGTGTGCCACATGCGGTATAGCTAGCGGACTAGTGATGCACAGAGCCTTTTATAGTGTGTGAAACCCACTTGTATTCATGGTCATTGTCTACCTGCTGTCTCCTGCTTGCACGCGAGTCTGTGTACATTAGCTTTCACTCCTCCATTCCTGCCTTGCTCTTTCCTGCGTTTGGATCCTGCCTCAAAGCTTTTCATTGTTTTGAATATTGCTCACAGCCTTGAACCTCCCACACAACTTAGATCTCGCCGCATCGCATCCTCCTGCCCACTTAATCCACTAAGACCGGGAAAGTATCTGTGTCAATTTTTGATTTCTTTGGCTATTCAAAAATAGCAGAACATAAGATAAGATTTTTCAAAAAGTAGCACATCTACAAGCTTGTACATGTGCTATTTTTGAATAGCCAAAGTATAAAATAATGGTTAAGGTGGTTACACAGATGCATTCCCGGTTTTAATGGGTTAAATGAGCTAGTGCGGGACGCCGGTGGTTTGCCCTCCTACGCGCCAACATCCTAGACTCTTTCTCCCTCCCAAGCTGTGGACTGACCCCCCCCTTCGGTCAGGACTGCAGACCCACTCCTAATTTTGCGCCGCAGTCTGAAGACAAAACTCTCCACCTCACCGCCCCCAACTCTCCTCCTTCCTTGTATCACTTACTGTTGCCTATTAATAGCAAAAATAGCCGATCTACATGTGTTTTATAAATATTGAACCAATGAAAAGTATTAACAAGAGCTTGTGACATTAAACACAAATGTGTCACTATGTTTTGTGTTTTCCTGAAAAGTTACTGTTTTGGACATACAAGGTTTCCACCCGACGATATACACTCAGCCTCGCTACAATCATTTCATAATAATTTTTCTGCTCAACTGAGAAAGTAATTGGCAATGAGTCATGCATGACAATGTAGTATGAGGAAGACACGTGTGAAAGTGTTAAAACGTGCATTGTTGTGCCTGCCTGGTGACTCTGGACCCAAGTCCGTCTTATCTTGCATGCAGTGGTGGACAGTTACTCGAATACAGTACTTGAGTAAATTTTTTGAGTATCTGTACTTTACTTTTTTTTTTCTTTCTGGAAGCTTATAACTTTCACTCCACTACATTTCAAAGACACATGTTGTACTTTTGACTCTACTACATTTCTAGGAAGGGACCCCCAGGGGGTAGGGCTTGGCACACGAGTGCTTTAACTCAAGTACACATACGGATGCGGATGTCCCGCCCCCTCCCCACTTTCGTTTAGTCTTCGCAGTCCGGGTAAATTTGTCCTGCTGTAAATCAAATTAGACGAAGCATATACATGTACAGCTGGCTCAGAAATGGGAATTAAAAGATATGCTTTTAAGATGTTAAGAAAATATTTTCGTGAATGGAAATTATGAACAGACGACAGCTTCCTTTCTCGGCTTTCGGGAGGTGTAGTTCCAGACTCTATATAGCATTCGTAGATTGTGGAATAGTTGTCCAGTCTCTCTACGCTAGCCTCTCTAAATAAAGGAGCAAATCGTCGCTGTCGGATAGATAACCTTGTATCTCCATATTTCAACTTTTCATGTTTTTTCGTCAATTAATACCTTACTTCCCTTCCCTACTACAGTGTCACACCAAAGTAGCAAAAATAGCCGATCTACAAGTTCACAATGTGTCGTGATGCGACGCGTTGTGAGCTTGTAGATCTGCTATTTTTGGGTGGTGTAGCCGCCCCTATAAGTGGGGTTGGGACACCTCATTAGTACACATTTGCTGTACTGTGATTGGCTCATTAGTACACTCCTAGCTGTACTGTGATTGGCTGACTCTATTGGCTGACTCTATTCAGCACTGTGATTGGCTAGCGAGACACATGATGACATTAATAACCTATAAATAGGACTATGCACTTAAAAAAAATATATATATTTTTTTTAAGTGAGCTTCCATCACTGTGATGACCACTGTGATGAAGTAGTTATAGGTGTCTCTGGGTTTTTATAAATAATGATCCAATGAAAAGTATCTATTAACAAGAGCGTGTGACTAAAATACCTACATTGGATTGTTTGGAACACATGTTCTTTTTTCCTGAAAGGTTACGCTTTTGGACATGTGAGGTTTCCATCCGACAGTGACGAGATGCATAAAATAAATCAATAAAAAAAAGGAGCATTGTGAGTCAGCGGTGACTAGCGGTGTGGGCCATCACCATGGAGACCAGACGACTCACTTTCCCTCGGGACAGAGACAGTACACTCAGACCACAGTAGTACAAACCTGATTCATGGTTCGCCGACAATAATAACGCCTTTTCATTTCTGGCAGTAACCTTGCGTTTCCATATTTCAACTTTTTATGTTTTTGTTTTTCCTAAATTAAAGCTGCACTATGTAACTGTCCTGTTCTACCCCGGATTTGAACCCGGGTCTGCTGACATTTTAACCACTGAGCTAATAGAGCCTGCCTGCTTGCTCAAGGGAGAAATTGAAATTTCAGATCACATTTCGTGTCAAACCAGAAGCAGGATCTAAACGTCACATCTTTAATGTCCTATTTTGTCATACAGCGTAAATAGTGGAAATAGCTTGTGTGTGTGTGTGTGTGTGTGTGTGTGTGTGTGTGTGTGTGTGTGTGTGTGTGTGTGTGTGTGTGTGTGTGTGTGTGTGTGTGTGTGTGTGTGTGTGTGTGTGTGTGTGTGTGTGTGTGTGTGCGAGTGTGCAGTCCTACCCACCAGATATATGCAGACCTCTCTGAAACACCTCATACATGGTTTTTGCATCGTCATGGTAGTGAGCCAGCAGCTTGGAGCTATCGCCCATCATTGACCTACGACATCCACCCTCATGCTGATGGAGAAAGACAGACAGACAGACAGACAGACAGACAGACAGACAGACAGACAGACAGACAGACAGACAGACAGACAGACAGACAGACAGACAGACAGACAGACGGACAGAGAGAGAGAGAGAGAGAGAAAGAGAGAGAGAGAGAGAGAGAGAGAGAGAGAGAGACAGAGAGAGAGAGAGAGAGAGAAAGAGAGAGAGAGAGAGAGAGAGAGAGAGAAGTTACTTTGCATAATAGTCTCTGTTAGCCACTTAACCGCATGAAGCCTAGCATCCCTATTCTGGGAATATCATTGGCAAACATTCCGCTAAAAAGAGGCGCAAATCGCCGATCTACAAGCTCAAAACGCATAGAGCTCGGTTATTTTCGGCAGAGATTTGGTGTAGAGGGGGAAAAGGAGGGGACCAAGTACATAAGGACCCCTTAGCTCAAAGAGAGACGAAGCAGGGACCCCCACTACATCCATCCATCTTCATCAGGTTATCCAGAGTCAGGTACCTGACTTCCCTTTCTCGGGCCACATTGGCTTCTTCATACTGAGGGATCCTGAGGAGTTCTAAGGCCAGCATGGAGATATAATCCCCCCCATCTGGTCCTTGGCCTGCCCCCTGGCCTCCTCCCAGTGGGCTCTTTTAACCCATTAAGACCTGAGGCCGATGTCTACAAATGCCAACAACTACAACGCTTTGAACATTTTTCAAAAACGTTCAAAAATAGCAGATGTACGAGCTTGTAATGTGCAATGTGAGCTTGTATATCTGCTTTTTTAAATATATTTTAATTCATTGTTTGTTAGAATACAGTAGAATTGGAGAGAGAGAGAAGGGGATTGATACGCAGCATTGGGTTAAGTGACTATGGATTGCCTCCAAGTGATGCTGCAGCTTTGATGGCTTCATAGATTCATTTGACAGCACTATCATCAGTATTAAAAAATATATATTTGTTTGTTCGTTTACACAGTCATTATCATTGCTAATATGTTGGATTAATGGCTATGTGTATTTTTGGGGGGAAAAAGCTCCTATCATACAAAAATTGGGTGGTGCCCTGGCCTATAGTAACACCGATGACCCCCTCGGGGTCCAGGCCCCCTTTTTAAATACCTGTGTATAGGGAAGATTTTAGAAATGCCAAAATAAGAACATGCCCAAAGTAGAGACACCAGGTTGAAAGTGGTTAAATTACTTGTATTCTACCACAGGTAGTTCTGACTAAGGAAACCGATTGGCCAACTGAACTGTTTGACAGTTAGAATGTGCTCAAATCAGCATGACAGCAAACCTAACCATGATCAAATGATTTATGCACCATCGCTATAAACATTGGTTCCGTCATTGATCCTACTAACTTAAAATACATGTGAATTTCGCACAGTGACTAAATCTGTACAGTACACTGGAAAAATAAAATAACCTAGAAAGGCAGTTTTGATTTTATATGGGTGGTATTTATTCAGTTTTGGAAATCCCCCAATCTCTAGAAAGCATTAGCTAAGGCTAGCTGATTCAACAGGGCCTAGAAATGTGTTTTCAGGGAAATAGAGATAACAATAGCCAAAAAAAAGAAAAAAAAAGGAAAAGGAAAGCGAATTGCCCAACAATATGAATACATTTAAAATAAATGACCCCTTTTCCTCCCCAATTTAGTCGTTATACCTCCCCACAGTGTGGGGTGTGGGGAGGATACAACAGCAGTGACAACACACTGTGCTGTCACTGCTGTTGTATCCTACTGACTCACCTACCAGTGAGGAGTCCCCACCAGGAGGACGTAGAGCCTTCGTCCTACACCTCCCACCCAACACTCACTGCTGACAGGCGCCGCCCCAGCCAATTATCACCCTCTCCACCCGGCTTGCCTCCCCTGAAGACGTGCCAATTGTGTTAAGTGTACTGTAGACACGCGACAAAGCCGGATGTACCTAGGTGGATTTGAACCCACAACCTCCGTGGTGGTGGGCAGGCGACTTACCACTGCGCCACCCGAGTGCAATATGAATATATTTGGATTGGATTTAGTTGGTAGCCATTGCATAAGGACAATATTGTACGAGAATGTGTGCTTTGCCGTCATTATTTGGGCACTTCATATTTTGGCACTTCATGTTGGCTTGGTTTGTTTTGTGGGATTTATAGTCAATCCACAGACTATCCACCAGCTCAGTGGCCTTGTGGTTAGAGTGTCTGCCCTGAGATTGGGAGGTTAGGGGTCCAATCCCCCGGCCAGATCATACCAAAGACTATGCGAAAATGGCACCCAATGTCTCCCTGCTTGGCACTCAGCATCAAGGATTGGATTGGGGATATGTCCCTGCGACATACTAGCGTCATGTCCAGGGGATGTACTTGTACATCACAGGTACTCACGCTACAGAAGCAAAAGATAGGCTTCTGCCCTATGGGCCACACAGCGTGAAAGGCT
>NC_137609.1:29592461-29594961 GCF_963280865.1 Gymnoscopelus braueri | reverse complement strand
GTTTGCATTTGTTTGAATCACATGGTCATCTGTCCTGTTTCTTTTTAGCCCTAGCTTGACATGTGCTGTTCTGGAGATCATACAGTACAATACACACATGCATGGCGAACTCGGGAACCTTTTGATTCCAAGACGGCCTCCCTACCCATTGGCTGTCTGCTACGGAACGGCCTCTGGCCGGCTACATGAATGGCACATGTGCAGGACTAAACGTCGATGTGGGACAAACTGCCGCACCATGCCGGGCTTGTTTACACATTCACATTTAATTGAACAATGTCGAAGGGTCGCTTTAACAAAATTCTCAGATTAAAAAATATATTTGAAAAATAGATAAAATAAATGTATAAGACATTGTTTTGCAACATGTTGTGAGCTTACAGATCTGCTGTTTTTGGTAATTGTCGTATGACGAAGTACAGCATATAACAGTAAACATTGCTTATACTGAACACATGATGGACACAAGAGGTATCAAACCTGTGCCCTAATAGCTGTGGGACAGACGTTCATATACCGCTAGCATATTCACCCAAATGGGGGTCTATTTTTACACTCTCAGTGTTAAATTCACACTAGGGATTTTACTGTGCAGGACCGACCCAGTATAAGAGTGGAAGTATATATTTATTGTATTGCAATGTTGACAGGCAGTGTCCTGGTACACCTGGGCACAGCAATAACACTGTGCCACTGTGCCAGGTTTATATATAGTGATCAGCAGTAAAGATACCCACACACCAAAGTCCCTGGGCTAGAGAGCCTCAAAACAACAGTCCACTGGTGGTTCTCTGGTGTTATTTATGTTTTCTGTATGTAACTTCGGCTGCTGAATGATAAATACAAGTTCTTTATACTGGCGATTTCCACAGAGCACCACAGGGAGAGGCCTACAGTGTCTAGAGAGAATGGCCTCCAATATAGATCAAAGCAAGAATGTTGTCTTTAATTTAAGACAGCTGTGTCACAGATGTCTTAAATTGAAGACATTTGTGCATATGCATATATTTAACGCCAATCACTTTAGTTTGTTTTCTATTCAAACGCACCCAAAACTACTTTTTGATGCCCCATGTAACCCCTATTAACCCTATTCTGGGCATGTCATAACAGGTATAAACATAAAAACATAAAAATGTGGAATGCCCTACCTAAAGGAGTAAAGGAGTGTAAAACCCTACTCACTTTCAAAACTGCCCTAAAAAAACACCTTCAAGAGGCTGCAATTCCAAACTGGCCCCCGTCAAAGTCTTAACCTACCCCCCCCCCCCCCCCTCCTCCTCAAACTGTCTATTGTACACTTGTTTTTCATACCAGTAACCAGTAAGCTGATTGTATGACGTTCTGCATAGTAGTGTATATTTGTCTGTTTTCTTAAATGTCATCATGATTTGAGTGCGTGGGGATCTCATTTTAAATAAGCCATTGTGCTTTTATGAGCACAATGTACTTCCATGTAGTGTTTCCATGTTTTTTCTAAATAAAGTATTCAATCAATCAATCAAAGACCTCCTGGTAACCCCGGTCAAAGAAGTACAAAGGGTTTATTTGAATAATAAAGGTGAAAATAGAAATAAAAATAAAAAAAGATAAAAGTGGTGCGTTGGCGGTCTAGCCAACACCAACTGGGGACTCCTGAATCGCTGCCCTCCACACTCTCCTATCTAGCATCAGGGTCTTGAGCTCTACAGTGTTGTTACCTAAGCTAACAAGCTAACAACACTAACAAGCTAACAACACTGCAGTGCGTCTACGTGGCTGGTGCGCTTCTTGCCTTTCCTGGCTTTGCCCTGTGTTGGCTCCCATAGTGTCTGTTTGCTTGCCACTAGTTCCGGGTGCCTGACGCAGTGCCCTGCCAGCCTCATCCTTCTCTCTCTGACTTTGTCTGTGACCCATGGAAAGTCCCCAGAGAACCATATTTATGATGTGGTCCGTCCATGTGACGCCTAGTGCCATTCGTAGCATTCTTGTGTAGACTCCATCCAGGGCCCTTTCCTGTTGTGCTGTAAGGGTCCATGGCTCAGCCCCATACAGCAGTACTGACTACGAACAGCCGCCTCTTGAAGTCTTCTCCCATGTCTGATTTCCACACTCTCCTCATCCCATGGCGCATACCGTAGAGTTGCATACTGTGTTTTGTTGCAACTCTAGGGAGAACAAGTAGGCCAGCCCAGGATGACCTAAGGGGACCTATGACCTATAGACAATCCACTGATTTACGAATTCAGATCATTAGGGTAACATGCAGCCTTAAGCACACACACACACACACATACATGCATACTGTACATACACTAGAGAGAGAGGTAGAGCGAGACAAGGTGAGCAGATGAAGGACTGAATGGGAAATATGGAGAGACTGTAGTTTTCTTCTTTATATATATTGTCACTTGTCTTGGTCACTGTGCCTCTTACAGGTCAAGGTCAACTTTATTATTTCCAAAGGTCGATTTGTAGTGAATGGATCTGAATGGTTAATTGCTCTGGATTTCTATAGTGC
>NC_137609.1:29422461-29587461 GCF_963280865.1 Gymnoscopelus braueri | reverse complement strand
GGTGACAACCTTTGTGCTAATTTAACTCTTAAGTGTGTGCAAATGTTCCCTTTACAGGGCCATTTTTACACTCCTAAACTACCAGGACCATTTTTACACTCTCTTAAATTAGCACTGAGGAAATGTCCTCACTTCTGCTTTTCCACCAACAGCTCCAAAAACAGCACACATTTTCGTTTGCTATTGTGACATCTCTTCCACAAATTGTACATTCTTTGGGTTGTATTAGTTCCGATTGAATTGCTAGTTATAACATGTACTGTTACTTCTACTGTATGAATGTACATTCTGTATAGCCTCCCGGTTGCTCATTTATTCTTCCACTTATATTCTGTATGTTCTCTATTCTGTATATTGTCCTGTGGCTTCAATATATATACTGCATATACAGTATATACTGCCTCTGTAACCCAGGGAAGTTTCATTTCCAACTAAATTGTACTATATATAGTCTATGGTCCTTCTCTACACCAATGTCTGTGTATATTGATGCTGTATTTATGCACAACAATAAGGTCTCTTTCAACACTTTACACTTTATTATTAGTATACCCTATGTTTTTATAACTATATTACTTACATAATACTATGTATTATACCTTGGTAATTGTTAGCACAGTGTGGCAGTGTACAGTATGCCACACCAAAATTCTACTGCACATACTAATACAGTATGACCTTGTGACAAATACAATCTCTTTGAAACTTGAATAGTGGGTTATTTATGAGTAATAAGAAAATCAATTTTGTAAGTCTAAAGTAGGTAGAATAAATAAAGAGGTTTGAATAAATAAAAGAAAATCCAAACGACTTTTACGGTGCCCCAGTGCAAAGATGTTTTGTTCAGTGTAGTTCAAATGTTTACTCAGCAAAGAGAGTCTTCATGGTCATATTGTAGTTTCCTTGCATTTGGACATTTTGATGAGGCACTTTAATTTGCAGCAAAGTTTTGGTTAATTTCCAAAGCTATTACTTACGAGGACAATTTAGATTTTGGTGATTGATTTGATGATTTTGTTTATAATTAGGTGTAGAGAGACCGGAAGTCAAGGTCAGATAGAAGATATACTTAGGTGACATGACAGGGGTCGGTTTAAAAGATTTTGTCAAAAGGTACATACTTTTATGCCTTTTTCCTCTGGACGTTTTTTTCTTTAATTATAGTAGATATTATAGTAATGAGACCGAGGCCACAGAGGGGAAAAGTCACCTAACACAGGTTTGCAGCTGGAATTGAACTAGAAACATTGTTAGTATGGGGTTTAACATTGCCAGGTTAGAAATCGGACACGAAACACAAAGATAGCCTTTTTAGCTCATCTTAAAAGTCCTTTCACCTTGCTTCACATGTTTCGAGATTTTACAAGCATCTGTGATCAGATAAATTTCAGCCACGTAAGAAATCATTTCAAAACCTTATCGATTCTATTTCACACTGATAAAGTCTCCTTAGAAACCAACAACAATTGCCAAGGCTGGCTATATTTCAAGTCATCCTGGCGGGGTATTGAGTAAGGTTTTCGACCAGCAATAATCACGTCTCAGCAGTATTTCATTGACTATGAAATTGCCTCTGCAGAAGGATATTGTCCAGACATTAAAACTTGGGATGTTGTTGATAACTGGCTGAGCGAGCCAGTACAGCCAGACCGATATATTGGTCCGGCCGATATATCCTGTCATTATTTGAGTTTTTAACAACATCAGTATCGGCAAGTATGCAGCCAATGTGTCCCGATTTTTAACCACTTTCAACTTGGCGTCCCTATTTTGGGCATGCCATTATAGGTTAAAAATAATTAGAATTCAGGCTTGTAGATCGGTTCAATTCAGTTTACGTGTATATTATATTTACTTTGCTTATATACAAGTTAAATGTTCTGACATAGAAACTTCAATCAAGGTTTTTCAAATAGATTAGAGCATTATACTCTTATGACAAAATATCAGTCAAAACATTGGTAATAGTGGACTTGGACTCTACAAAATTGGGATCAGCATCAGACGCCAAACTCTGGCACTGGTCAGGCTTTTCACCAGACACCGTCTCTGTGACTGATTTGTGCTGTCTCACTCTATCATGCTTTTCCAAACTAAGAGAAACAGACGAACATATATCAGCTAAACTTTAGGCACAACCCCTTATCTGAAGTGGCCTTTGGCAAGCTAGTGGGCACATCAATCTGTGGGAAAAAATGGCATTACAGTTGAATGAGTAATGTGGATACTGGTGACCATGCTCTTTACAATGCAATGCATTTTTCTCATGATCACAATTATGGTTATGGTCTAATTTTTGAATTCATGTTGCACTTAATGTGTGTTTGTGTTATGTGCACCGTCGCGTGCGCACACACACACACACACACACACACACACACACACACACACACACACACACACCACACCACACCACACCACACCACACACACACACACACACACACACACACACACACACACACACACACACACACACACACACACACACACACACATGAAATGGCAACAGATGCTCTTGAATTGGACAGCAAAGATGATGAATGGAGTAGGATCAACGACAAACTTAGAGTTTGATAATGAATCATTAATAGCGGGTGGGATCGTCAAGCCTTTCACGGAAGTAAATGTGTTTAGAAATGCGATAAAGAGGACGTCTAACCACCCACAATGCATTAGGACTCCCACAAGTGACTTAACTAATCAAAATGGAAAGTGCTTCTGAGGGCTCAGTTTCTCGTCCTCCGGAGGGACGGCTTGTAAAATGTCACAAATTGAATGCCACTGAAACCCAGCGTCTCTCAGGGAGCTGCGTTTTGTGCACAGGACGAGCCAGACTTCCTGTGTCCTCAGTGACTCGAGTGAGGATGAAACGTCACCACACGGTCCGCTGGTCCCGCCCCCTCTCCCCATCTGCGGAGCGTCACCGGCGATTAGACCTGCCTGGAGATTACAGGCCTATTAGCCCAGAGAGACGGATGGCCAAGAGTAACCCACCCCCACCCCCCCCCTCCATGCCACTTCCTCTCTCTATTTAAAGATATCCTGAGTGCGCTTTCTCTTGCTCGCTTTCTTTCTTGTCACCCGTTTTGTCACAGGAACAAAAACTTGATATTACATATTTTCTATCTGCATTCAAGTGTGTGTTCTTATAAATCTGCCTCGCAAAGCCCTCTGTGCAACCCTTCTCCTTTTGACCTCTTTATACCCCCCCCCCCCAAGTGGGACCACCCTCCAGGAGATACCCCACTCCCCCCTGTCACCACTGTTCCTGTCACTGTCACTAGGAGCCTCAGTTATAACCACCAGCCCACGTATGTCTATGTGCTGTGTGGAACTTTAGTTCACAGACCCCCATTTGATATGATTTATTTCGTATCTCTGGGACCCCAATCTACACTGTAAAATCCTCAGTGTTAATTTAACTCTGATAGTATACAAATGGAAACCAAATGACCCATAAGGGTCCAATTGGTTCCTATCTATCAATCATTTAGCTGGGGACTCCCCTGAAACCCCCCCCCCCCCACAAGGACCCCTAGGGGTCATCAGACCCCATGTTGAGAAGTACCTGAGTTATCATTAATATACAATACTATACCTTGGCTAGACTATATTTTACTACTATTATATCATATTATATGCGATCATTCGTCGCTGACAATGAGGTTAAATGAGCCACACATGACACTGCTACAGTGTGACAATGGAAAGCAGTGATGATGGTAGCTTCATACATCGTATGGCCAATGGAGAGAGAGAGAGAGAGAGAGAGAGAGAAGGGAAAAAAACACAGAGATGGAATGAAAAGGAGAGCAGAACGTGTGAAAAGATAGAGCGAGAATGAGCGAGAGAGCAGAGCAGAAAGCGAGTGAGAAAGGGAGCAGAGAGGAGGAGGAGGAAGTGTACCAGCAGGATGCAGACTGCGAACGCTCTGCAGTGAGACCACTACAGCAGAGCAGCAGCTGTGGGCCAGGCAGTGGAGAGAGGCATGCTATACGTCGGTACATGCTAGCAGGCACCGGTTAGCACTTACAAGGAGTCGGAGGCAGCCAGCTGGGAACCGGTGTGGTGGTGTGTGTCTCTATTGTCTAGGGGACCTCGGGCGGTTATCACGTCACCCTGGGAAAACCGGTGATTACCTTCTTACATGTACTGCCACTGGCGAGATTACAGCCGAGGCGAACGAGGGAGAAGCGCCGCGGCCTCTTTTCTACCTCACAGGCCGCCGTATCACACCACCCTCAGCTCAGCAGACGCTGTACGCTAACCCCCTCCCTCCCTCCATCCCTCTCTCTATCCCCCTCCCTTTCGCTCTCTCTCTCTCCCTGTATCTCTTGATTGCCCTCCTCCCCCCTCCTATAAACCCACAGTGTCATCTCATCTCATCCCCCGCTAAAAGATGCACAGGTCTCTCAGCTTACACTATAATGGACCCACAGATACACTAATACACACACACACCACAAATGCAGTACAGCATGGACGACATACCTGGTATGACATACATGTTTACTGTACACCCACAGAACATATGCAAATTATGGCTGTTGGCGGTTTGTATGATGGACATGTGTTCATATTCAAAGTAACCACACACACACACACACACACACACACACACACACACACACACACACACACACACACACACACACACACACACACACACACACACACACACACACACACACAGCTCTTAATGCCCCTCCCTGATACATTTGACTGTTAAAAAGGGATTGTGGTCAGACCGCTGCTGTCAAGTGGGGGCCTCGTCAAAATGTCAGCTTTCGGGAAAGTGGAAAAAACAAGCCAAATGTATTTATTAAACTGTCAACCGTGACTTTTAAAAAATGCTAAAATTATACATAGGGATTTGAATTGGGGTATTTATCATGGTAATGCACAGAGGGCCGTGCGACTCCCATCCCCAACCACAACACTGTGCACGTTTACTACACAGCCAGTACAGCATGTTCTCAGAAGAATGACCTAAGAAACCCACTTGAACATGTGATATGCATCAGAAGAGGCAGAATCACTGTTTCAGCACTTTGCCTTAATAAGTCAATAGAGCCCAATAGAGCACAGCAAAGGAACGAGAAGTGAGAACACACTTGCATGCTGAAACAGCTAAGAGCCACTCAGTCAGTAGTGGAGAAACAAAGAGACGGATGTCATGTGTTATCTGAGTGCACACTGTGAGGCCATTATTATTGATTACACGTGTATTGAGATCAACTGGTAAAAAGACCTGATGTCAACATTATGCGTTCTTAATATCTTAGCCACTTGAACCCCAGCATCCATATTCCGGGGGGAACATTGGACAGAAATGGCAGAGACACGCTCACAACAAGCTCACAAGTTGTGTCTATTGGCTGTTTTTTGCTGAAGAGATTTGGTGTAGAAGGAAAAAAGCGGCTAAAGTACAGAGCCAACTCAGTTCCATTTCACTAAATCTAGAGGGTTGAAGTGATTAATACTGACAGCTATAGTTTTTCCCTTACTTGTCATCCATGATATGGGCATCCAAATGTACTTTAAATTAGTTGAGTCATCTTCAATAATGGGGTTGGCATCCCTGTCCTAATTATTGGAAACAATTTTGACTTGCCTGGCCACAGCAACCCTCCCATTCCCTATTGTCAACATGATTAGGTGTCAGGTAACTCAATCTACAATCATTTTAATGATTGTCTGTTTGATACTTTAAACAATTCTTTTTTCAGGAGTACAGCCTGTTCTTAGGTGCATGTGTGTGGGTTTCTAAGGTGGAGCTTCACGACTGTCCTTTGTATTAATTATTAAGGAGGAAAAGGAATAAGTTTACATGTCTGTGTGTTGTAGTAGGCTACACCAGATGGTGATTAAAATGTATTATTCATAGTGAGGTGTGGCGTGGTGAGGTCGGGGTACAATGACTAGCTGAATGTTGAGCGGTACTGCTAGCATGTCCTCATGGGGGGGTGTTGTGTCCCACTGGAGACTTAAACCCCCAATCAAATCACTTAGCTAAACAAATATTTTAAAAAAAGTGAACAAACTATTATTTACATCTATAAAACGACTAAGGGTACAATAATATGTCTGGTTGTAAAAAAATATATATAGAGAGAGAAAAAGAGGTTTCATAAACACAGAGGAATTTGCTTCAGGGAAAAGATGGAGGCTGGAGATGATGAACATGCTGTGGTTTGCCGGTAGGCCGTTATGGTTTCAGCACCCCTCTCCCCTGGACAGTTCCCACCAATCACCAGTGGGCCTTTGCAGCGCTCCCGCGGCTGATTGGTTGGCGCCGAGCCCTTTCAACCAATCAGCACATAAGAAGAATAATAGAGGCCGTCCCTCCTCCTTCTCCTCCTCCTCCTCTCCATCAGTGATGGAGGACAAAATATTGTTACCCCACATCCACCGGCAAACCATGACATGTCCTCGCTGCTATCTGGCCTTATTGTTGCTATCACGTTTATATTGTACATTTCAAATTAAGCTAAAGACTTAACCGCTTAAATCCCATATGGGTAACCGGAGTCCCTCAGGGCTCAATACTAGTGTATTTTCCGTTTTCTGTTATTATGGGGAAAGCTTTAGCTGAAAATAGCCGATCGACATATAAAAATAGCAGATCGACGTTGTGAGCTTTGTCAATCTGCTATTATCAGCTAATGCTTTCCCCACAATACCGATGTTGGGGTTTAGTGGTTAAAGCCTAGCAAAGCAACCCCATAGCTTGTAGATCTGTTCTTTTTTTTTTTGGCAAGCGACGCCGTCGCGTCATTGGCAGACATGCGTGCATGTACAATTTTTGACGTGCGTCCGGTTCGGTTCATATGCACAATGTCACAGGACCTTATAGCAGCTGGCCGACACACGGCACTTTATCCCGTTTGGCTTAGAATGGCAACGGGCCTCCGTGGTTTGTTTCCCCCCCACCAGCATTATAATCCTCTACTTCCACGGGGATGAAAATAATAGCATCGATCTGCCAAGATAAATAGAACTATATGTTTATTACAGTAACCAGCCAGCACATTGCACATGATAATGCCGTTATTATGTGAAAGCAGTAAAGGGTTTGAGGAAGGCAGTAGCCTATCTCAAGTTTATGGAAAGAAAATGTAGGCTGCATTGCTCTAAGGCTAAGCTAGAGAGTCAAAATTGTAGCAGGTTAGCAGACGCTGCCCGCCACTGTTATCATCAGCATTATGATTATTGTTGTTATTATCATCATCATCATTATTATTATGCCATATTGTTGAAACTAGGTTGGGCTACACGTGCATCGTGGATCAAATCAAAATGTCACCGGTCGGTGTGTCCATGTAACCCAACCGCAATCCAGGCAAAACGTGGCAATTTTAAGCAATCTGCCAAAAAACTAATGTAGCCTAGCCTGTACAGGAATGGCCGAAGCTAATTCACTGATGCTAAGAGATAATGACAATAATCCAACGGACTGTATAGGAAATAAGAAGCCGGCAATGAATGAATGAATGAATGAGCGACACACTGCGCCTCATCATCAACCCATATGCAAAGAATAAGCTTAGGTGACATCATCATCACCAAGAAGACTGAAGTTTAAAACGGAGAGAGGAGGGGGAAAAAATGGCATTTTGTTCAGAACTCACCTAATATAATCCAGAGCGACCCAGACACCAGAACGAAGGCAAGCATGTCTTTCTTCTCATCGGGTCTGTGTGCGTGTGTCTGTCGCAGCGCAACCCACCGCGCTCCTTTTTTTTGCAGGAGTCAGAACTGCAGCATCGACTCTGCAGCAGCAGCAGCGACTCGACCGACGAGCTTTGGGATGAGATTATAAAGAGCAGCGACAATATATCTGAGACGAGCCACAGCGGGAGAGAGAGCTGCTGTGCTCCTCAGTGTGTGTGTGTGTGTGTGTGTGTGTGTGTGTGTGTGTGTGTGTGTGTGTCTCTCTCTCTCTCTCTCTCTCTCTCTCTCTCTCTCTCTCTCTCTCTCACACACACACACACACACACACACACACACACACCCACACACACACACACACACACACACACACACACACACACACACACACACACGACGTCCAACCGCTTCACACACTGCTGCTGGCTTTGCATGAAAAACAAATGGACGTGTAGTGTGTCGCCTATAGAACTTGTTCCAACAGCGTTTTAGAAAATAGAAGCAGCAGCGTCCCTTTGGTGATCCGTCCACCTGCACCTGGTGGGTGTCTATGTGGTGCGTAATGGAGGTCTCACTCACAGAACAGCACCAGCCATGGATGGATGCACGACGGTAGTCTGTCGCGAACGTCATGGATGAACTTCAACATAGTGTTTGCACTTTCTCCCTTTTTGCTCCATACATCTACATAAACGTTCAAATATAAAGTGCTTACCCGATGGCCACGGATATTAAGATTCCGTTCGAGCCCTCAGAAGTGCCCGTATCTTCCGTATCGTTCAATAAAAAGCATTTTAATCCGATCAGTGGCCATTTTCTCATAGAGTTATAATGTATCACAGTGCAATACACCTCCCAACCGATAGGGTCACGTGACTGAAAGCATATGGAGAAAATACGGAGAAAAAGGCTGCCGATCAGATTACAATGCTTTTCATTGAACAATACGGACGATACGGGTACTTCTGAGGGCCCGCACATAATTGTAACATCCGTAACCATGGGGTCAGCACTTTATACTTGAAATATGAACGTTTGTGTAGATGTACGGGCCAAAAAGGGAGAACGTGCAAACACAAGGTTGAAGTTCATCCATGACTGTCGCATAATATATGACAGTCAGGGCTTTCAGGACTAGATGGACGGGGGATGATGCACGGTACGGAGGAGGGAGGGAGCCATGAAGGTTACCAGAAGGAAATATATGGCTGATGCTTATTTTAAAAACGTCTTATCGCTAGCAAATCCCGAGGGTTCATTTGACTTTGAGTGTACACATGTAACCAAATGACCCATAGCATGGCCTATTAAGGAGGGTCCATTTGGTTACATTTGTATAGTCTCAGAGTCACCAATATCCTTATATAGATGATGTTACTGTGATATAACAAACGGTAGGCTATAAGGTTAATTAAACTTGAAATGGATATATATATTAAATAAATAAAATCGGCCGCTAGTGCTGTTTTTGGCAACGGTACAATATGCTGCCTGTAGATGCAATTCTAGGCAAGTGCCGGTATCAAATAATTCTACTGAAAACTGCAAACAACAGCCGCTATAAGTCTAAATAAAACACCATTTAAACGATGTTTTGTTGGGGTCATTGCGGTCGCTAGTGATCGGACCACCGCAGACATGAGGGTGTACATTAAACCATCATTCTGCAGCTGATCGTCCCTTCAGAAGGAGAGCGCAACCAGTGTTGCCAGATTGTGTGAGAGAAATAAGCAACCAGGCCTATGAAAACAAGCCCAAAAGAAGTGAACATATGCCACATGAGCACTTTTAAACTTATATAAATCGACTGTTTGAAAATAGCTGATCTACAAGCTCACAACGCGTCGCGATGCAACGCGGGTGAGCTTGTAGATCTACTATTTTCAAAAAAATCTTGAAAAAGTTGTGGAAAATAGAATATTTTTTATGGGGGGGTCCTTGGATAGTTATTACATATTAATGTGGGGGTCCTTGACATGAAATATTTTAGAACAACTGGTTTAAACAACATTATGAAACATGCCAAAAATAAGCAACTACACACAACAAGCCTATAACCAATATTTAAAAGCGACTTAACAGAAAAAGAAGCCCAAAGTCGCTTATAATAAGCAGACCTGGCAACACTGAGTACAGCTCTGACACACAGTAACCTCGCACCACTGTCACGTGGTGCTGTAAGACACTCCCACTGAACTAACTTAACCTTGAGAAACGCGTCTCTCTCTCTCTCTCTCTCTCTCTCTCTCTCTCTCTCTCTCTCTCTCTCTCTCTCTCTCTCTCTCTCTCTCTCTCTCTCTCTCTCTCTCTCTCTCATTACGTAGGACTTCCTCTTTCGTTGGTGTTTCGCCCAGGTGGGCGCGGTTATATGCCTAGCTATCCCTAACCCTAATCCTAACCTTAAACTATGCCTAAACCTAACCCGGCCTAAACTTAACCTCACAAAAGCTATGCCTAACCTTAACCCTAACCAACCTCACAGGACTTATGCCTAACCTCAAAACCACGCCCACCTGGTCGAAACACCAGCAAAAGAGAGAGTCCGCTCATTACGTAGTGCAAAAGCGTGACGTACGGAGCACGTATGACACAAAAAACACACCTTCTCATTGACTGCAGTATTTATCTAACCAATCTACTAGCACGACGTTCATTTAAAATAACATACACCCCAAACGAGCACGTGTCTAATATCCTCTCTGGGTGTCAATATGCACACCTCTAGAGTCTGCTACTGTGTGTTAATTGCCTTATTTGTGGTGCTGTCACGTGACTGACCTTATCAAGTGGGGTCGTGGTCAGTCAGGACGTCCCATCTGTCACGTCCTTCCAGTGCCTCATGTCCTCATCCTCCTCCCGGGATCCCTCCACTCCACCATCCATGCCGTCTGTCTGTCTCCCCCTCCTCACCCCTCCTGCCAAGCCCATGACACACAGTAAACAAATGGGACTGCGGCTGGCAGCAGCAGGACGGAAACAGACAGTAAGAGTAAAGATGGCTGTCATGGTGCAGAAAGGCAGTGGTTGTCATTTGTCAAAGTGGGGGGTCCAGGACGGTATATCAGAGGACTCATGGGCACTTGAGAGAATTGAATTAGGCCAGTGTTTTTTATCTTATTTTTTAATGAACTGGGCACTTACTATAATTAAATGTATACATAGTAGGCCTAGCTGACACCTGCCCTCCGTAATTGTGTTAGGAAAAAAACGTTATTTATCAAAACGGTGTACATACCAGTGTCCAGTAACTCCAGTTAATTATTACCTCACCAACTAGCTACTGTTAAACTGGGTCATTAACACATCCCAGAATTATGGGTGGAAGACTAGTGGGGAAGTTATCCAAATACAGTTCTCCAGTGCCCAGTTCACCTGTATCCCCAGGGGTTCCAGTGACAGCAGCGCTAAGAACACTGCAGAGCTCAAGAACCTAATGCTAGACAGGAGGGTATGGAGGGCAGCGATTGAGGAGTCCCAAGTTGGTGTTGGCCAGTCCGCACTCTCACATCGCATCGCATCGCATGTCAAGGACCTCAAAATCGTTTAACCGTTAATACTAACGGTTAAAAGGTCAATTTCATTTTTTTTATTGTATTCTTTTGGTGCAAAGGTACTTTCTTTACCCCTAAAATGAGGCCTGGAAGCAGCCACCACGGTACAAAGGTACAACTGCTATATTGCTGGCAATGGTGCTGATTTCATGCTGCGAAAAATAAACAGGAAGTGGCAGCCATGGGATTTACATTACAAAACTTTCTTCTCACATCATAATTTGCTATAAAATTATGATCTGAATCAATATTTTAGCTTTTTGTTGCTTTTTGTTGCTTATTGTTGCTTATTGTTGTTTATTTTGTTTATTTGGATTATACTGGGTTCCTGTGTAACAGTTGAACGAACGCAAACGCAGTCCTGGTCGGTGACTCTTTTTAACCAGTAAGGACTAATGGTAACCGGTTAAGAAGCCCCATTTGAAAAATGATCTTTCAACATAAAAAAAATAGCAGATCTACAAGTTCACACCACGTCACCTCGCAACATGTTGTGAGCTTGTAGCTATTTCTGAATGAAAAATA
Organism: Gymnoscopelus braueri; assembly: GCF_963280865.1. Taxonomy (NCBI): domain Eukaryota; kingdom Metazoa; phylum Chordata; class Actinopteri; order Myctophiformes; family Myctophidae; genus Gymnoscopelus; species Gymnoscopelus braueri. The sequence goes on along the minus strand of NC_137609.1, from coordinate 29,575,712 downwards.
GTGTTTGGGTTAGGTAATGTTCCTCATTTTGCTGGGGACTGACTGGAACCCCCTCAAAGACCCCTGGGGGTCCCTGGACCCTAGTTTAAGAGTCCCAGCATTGTAAACAGTGGTACATGTCTACATTGAGATTTCTGAACTCCCCTCGAGCAAGGCACCAAACCCCTTTTAACTTTATCATCCTACTGTTGCGTCACTGTTGTTGTTTTTGGCAAGAGAGTTGTTTTTGGCAAGAGACGCAACCGTCCGTACGGCAAAGTATTAATTTGGTCTTAAATGGTATTTCTAGTGATGTCCAATGGAAATTACTTTACTAGCTGTATACTGCTCCAAGTGAGCACGCATGGCCCTCCTAACCGCCCACTTTATGCCGAATCCACTATAGCAGCAGTGTAACCTTCGTGGGTAAACCTAGTCAATGGCTATTTCAGACCACAACGCGCTTCTGGCCGGCTGCCTTTCTCTCTGTCTTGCAACCGGAAGCTCCAGCCCATCGCTCAGATAGAAAGTAAATGAACGGGACTCAACTGATCCAGCAGACCTGCACTACCAGAGACCACGACCTCTTGCATAATGTGTATGGGCCTATATACAGTATGTGTGAGACTTAAAGGGGAATACCACTCATTTTCAACATTGAACAATGTCTTTAATACACCTTAGAGCTGTTGTGTGGAAATAATAAAAAAGACCCCCCCTCTTCTATGTTGCCTAGAACTGGATAATTGACTGAGGTCATGTGTTCAGTGACATACGCAGGGTGTACTTTTGGCTGAGGGGGCGGAAATGAGTGGTATTCCCCTTTAATATCCAGACAGACTCGTTGCCTTGAGTAATTTGGCAAAAAAAAAAGGAATCGTCCTTCATAACTTGATGACAAATAAATGATACTGAGAAGAAAGAGAAGCAGTCGATAATAACTGTAATGGAATGTAACTAGCTAAACAGAATAATAATGATGACAGGTATACAGTTGGATAATTACAGGTGCAGTGGGAGATCTGGTCATAAATCACAGGATCCCAGATCTGTCACCTGAATGTCAGGGAATAAAATAGCCTACTGTGCTGTTGCATATTGAAATTGTTTACATAGGTGTGATTAATTACGTACAGTGTATGCATGTATAATGGTGCAATGCAGTGGTGTTAACTTGGCTAAAATGCAATTGTAAAACACAGAGATAAGAGCAAATAATGCAAACTGTAAATATTACACAAACTTAGTTAAGTTAAGTGTCATGCTAAGGGATACTTACCACTCCCAGGCAGCCTCTCTGCCCATTCAGCTACAGTACTGCCACCTTCAATAAAGATAAAAGATAACTTATTTCCATTGAAGTCAAAAACTGCAATACAAGTCACAGGTGACCAAGGTGCCACATACTGTCAGTATAGGCCGCATTAAACATAACCTACTGTACTTAAGCAAGGCAAAATAAAATGAATATATTTGTATCTACTGTATCTATAAGGATACACAATTACTGTTCCTGCATGCATAGGTTACTGACATATATACCTTCCCTCACTCCCACATATTACATCTGTTAATGTATACACACACTTACTGTACACTAATTATTTGGTAGCATGCAGGGGCCTTAAAGGCCCCTGCATGCTACCCTATCACCGTTTGTGACCACCGAAACGGTGGTTTGGATACTAGGCGCTCATAGTCCGGTGATTTTGGTTAGTAAAAACAGAGAGATGTGTTGAGGTGAGCGGTGAGTCGCTTATCACCGCGGCTCAGTGACGTCATGTTGTAGTTTTCAAACCACCGCGGTGAGAGGGTGATCACCCAAAATGGTAGCATGCGCCCCCCTTTACTGTACACTTAACGGCCACCTACGCATTGTACCTACATCCTTACACCCTCATACATTCTCTCATAATGGTCAAATAGTCATTTGCCACCTGCATGTTTAAACCTATGACAGGACTTACTAGATTTGATGTCTACTGGAAGTCTATTCCACTCTACCACTGTCCTGTACAGAAAGTTATTTTATCTCTTAAATCTACATGGCACTATGTCTGTTGCCCTGCCTCTAGTTACACCATATGTATCCATGGTACTATTGGATGTCTAACAAATGGTGCCTACCCTTGGTGCAGAGCAGGTACTGTACTTGATAAAGCTCCCAATGCTACCATTTTGAGAAATCAATACATGCACAATACCAGTGCACTGTATAGCCCGATTTATACTTTGTTGTACACCGGCGTTGCATGCCAGAAAGAGTAGATCTACAAGCTCAGAGATGCAACGGTTATTTTTGGCACGTGACACTGCCGAACGATGGAGCATAAATTAGGCGTAATGGGCATTCTCATCTATGAACGTCAATATTTCTCATTCCTTGATACACAAGAGGTCAAAAGCTTAACATTCCATATTCCTCTGAAGACAAGGAGATGAGGAATGGATGCATCAAAGGTTTCAAATGGAGGAATACTGTTCCCCCATGAGAGATTTGGCTCTGTAGACATCGCAAAATATAAAGATTGCTAATCCAATCAATGCAATGATCATCACCAAATTACAGACAATATTATGTTACCTGAGAGGAAAGTTAAACCAAGAAACCAAGTAAGGACCTTTTAAAGGGATTCCCAAATTACTAAAAAGGTATTCACTTATGCTCTGCTGAAGAGAGAAAATAAACCTGTCGAGCTACAAACAAAAGACCTGTTTAAAAAGCGTATTCAAAACCACGAGAAAAGGCGAGGGCACTGGCCTTCCTGTCTCCCCCAGGTGCTTTATCTGCCCATGTTTTAAGAGCTTTTATTTTTTACAACACTGGAGATAAGATACATCTCAGCCGCAGTGCATCAATCTAACTCCAATCCCACGCTCTTCTTCCTGGTCCATGTCTACTCTTTGCTTTAAGGTAGTTTATGTAGTACAGTAGATAACCTTTATACACCGCAGATAGTGATTTAAGAGATATAACTGTGCCTGTTAGTGACCGTACGGTATGTACTGTCTGACACAGAGCACTGGCCTTATTAGACTACAGTGTAATTTTGTTCATCTAACTGTTCATTTTAACCGGTGGGCAAAAAGATTAATTCAAGTCATAATATGATCCTTCATAAATGTAATCATATCATATGCGTGAGCACAAGAAGGACCCGGGTTAGATTCCGAACTGTCTGCATGCCCCTCGTCTCCAACTGCCCTTGGTTACAGTACCTTTCTCTCTACCCTCTGCTGTCTGAAATAAAGCATAAGCATAAGTCTTACTGTAAAAGATTGTGAGTGACGCACTGTATTACATAACCATAAGTTAGCGATACTGTATACTGTACTATATAAATGAAGTAACTGCATGTTAGTGATATACTGTACTATACACTGTAAGTGCAGGTTAGCGAAATACTGTACTATGACTTGTGGTTATAACCACAGTTTCAATGTGTACTCTCTCCTAATGGATGAAATTGGCAAACCACCTGAAAATGTATTTCCTGTTTATTAAAGAGCTGGAGAGAACAAGGAGGCCCTTGCTATTGAACAAACATTATATAGCAATGATTATTATCTGAATGTAGAGCTTTAAAGAGGTGGTGCCATGGTTTTGCACTTTTTCTGTTTTTCATGTGTCTATGAGGTTGATAGAACTTCATTAAGCCCCCTGGTGGTGTTTTTATGGTGTTTTATGTCTTCTCTGACTATTTTGAGTTTCTACCTGGAGGCTGAAACCTTGAGGGTCAAACGTGCCAATAGAGAAACAGCGCTTTAGTGACATAGTAAAAACATACCCTCCCCCTCATTATCATAACACAACAGGTGTGGGCATGAGGAGGAGGAGGGACTAGGACAGGTGGGTGGTGCTAAGGTGGTGGAGGAGGTGCTAAGGTGAGAACTGGAGGCGTGTCCACATAAAAACATAATTTTAACAATTTCTGTACACTTTTTTGAAAAAAATCTTCCTCCTAGTAGAACCATAATACCTGATGATTATGTTTTAGGGGGGGGGGGGAATCACTGAAAATCACGGCACCCCGTCTTTAACTTTTTTCAAGTGTCGGCGGTGTTGCTATGACACCTGAATTTCTCTGGGCATCAATAAAGGCCTATCCATCTACCACTCATTCAGTCTTCAACCCCTACTCATGGCTTCCCCGCTCCCCTCCCCTCCCCTCCCCTCCCTGTTCCTCCCAGTCCCCACCTTCCTCCCCCCACCAGGAAGTTGAAACAGTAACAGTAGCTACTGGACATACCGGCAACGGCTTTGCGTTGATCCAGTGCCAACTGATCTGTCAAAGGCAGATGGTCCAGGGGAGATTGTGCTTACAAGCCGCTTGGGCCTTGCGTCTCCCCAAAGCCTCAAGCTCCTGTCTTGTCCGCTAGCGAAAATAGTCAATCTACAAACTGCTTTTTTGCCATTTTTTAAACTTTTGAGAATTTAGAACTTTCAGAAAATCAAAAAAACTGGGGGGAAACTTTTCACCTATAATGTCTTGCCCAAGATAGGGATGCCAGGTTGAAACTGATTAAAGATTGTAGCACTCAGTCTGTGCACACATGGCCCTCTATTTTACACCCACGGAGGCCTGCAATAAAACAGAATCAATATCACTTTATTATAAAAGCACAAAAAAAAGAAAAACAGGAACCAGTGCAGAGATCACGGTATATGTGCTGTGAGACGGAGGGGGGGGGGGGGGGGGGGGTTAGCAGGAGATACATTTTGAGAGTGCATGACATTCAACAGAGGGAACAACTATGCTAGATATAATGAGCTGGCATAAACTCTATGCACAGTAAGTGAAAAATAAAGGATCTGCATTTTGGAAATAGCAAGGTGGCCTACACCAGGCAGAAAAAAAACAGTCTCACTGCTTGTAACAATCATAGTAAACATGCTTAGTGGCTCGACTTGTAGAAAATGGCACAAGGACCTCTTTGTAAATTCTGAAGCCACATGCTGTCATGAAAGGATGACGGATGAGTAAGTATGAAATGTGTTTTCATGGTTACAGCCTTTCATCATGTACAATAGCCCCCCCCCCCCCCCCCCACAGCCCAAGAGCAAACACAACTGCTGCTGGAAAGTATTATACAATACTGCCTCATCAAAGTTGGTATGGTGACTTTATACATTGTCAGATACTTGAATTTGTCCTTATATCATCATCACTTTACCCAAATACAGCTCAAGTGGAGTTAGGAGGTTTTTGACCATTAATGTGGAGATCTGACTTGAATCTGACTTCGTCATTCTAATCAATGATGGAAAAAACAACTATCTCCAAAGTTGGAGTTAGGTGGTTTGACCGACAGTTTTGAGGATCCAATGGAGTTTAGTCAGAAGTACTTTTTAATACTTTTCATTGGTTCAATATTTGTAAAACCCACACACAGACATAAAGGGGGGTCTCGGTTCGACCAGGTCGCCGATCGACCACGGGCCCCGATGCCAAATTCCCCAGGGTCCTTGCCCCATCCCTCTTCCCTACCTCCCTTCATCCCCGCTCGCCCTCCTCCCTACCACCTTCATCAGGCCCCTCGTCCCACCACTCATCCCTCCCCTCCTCCCCTTCACTCACTCACTTACTCGCCGACCAACCACGTCATCCCGCCGCCATCCTATCACCTCCACCTCTTCCCTTTCCCCCCTCCATGCCCACCTTCTCTCCGCACTCCCTACATCCGCCCCTCCAACCTCTCATGCCCCTCGCCCCTCCTCCCTTCAACCCCTCGCCCCTTAACTCGCCCTCCACCCCTTCTGACCCCTCGGGCCCCAGACCACGCCTTTCCCACTATAGGCGCCCCTCCCCCTCAGCCCAACAACCTTCTAACCTTCTCTTCCTTCCACAGTGGCACCACACATACACATAACCAATGCATTCCTCTGTTTCCAATTTCCATTCAATAAATACAACCCAATCGATTCTCTGTTTGATGGTATGGTCTTTGCTAGTGAAATACATGTTGAGTGTGTTTGACAGTTTTTGTGTGCATTATTATATGTTACGTGATATTGTGAGATTACTTGTTTCAGAACCACATGCACAAAGGAAATTAAAATATCATGTGTGTATACCTGTGTGTTTTTGTCGGCACCCTGCGGTGGGACACACAACCCATCACCTATCCATTTTAACAAGTATATCGAATCGTATGTATTTTAGCTGTTTGTTTGGTTGGTTGTTTTTACTGTCTGTTTTACATTGTGCCAGCCAGTGCCGCAGGCAATGTTATGCAAATGTAATGGACAATACAGTTTTCCTATCTTCTTATCTAATATAGACAGGATTATCTCTTTTCCAGGCTCAAGACAAAAGCTTAATCTCTTGAATCCCTGTAAATGCTGATTCAATCCGTTAAAAACGAATAAAGAGTCAGAACAATAGCATATGGTACTGTAAATGCTTGCACTTCACTCTGCTATATCTATGTCATTGGTTGCTCCTAAATAAAAGAAATTGTGATGAAGTTTGTTTTGGAGAGGGTAATATTTCCCTGAACAATATCCTACATCCAGAGACTTGTCGTCGCTGGAAAATCCCAAAGATATACCTATACTTCATTTGGTAAACTCCAGCATCAAAACTCCCTTGGATTCCTCCTCCTCACATGCACACAGACACACCCCCACCCTTCCACACGCCCGCCCGCCCACACACACCCACCCACACATGCACGCCCCTTTCCCTTCTCCCCCCTCCCCTCTCGTGCTTTCAGGCATGGGAAGTCCCAATATGGAAGCAGCATTGTCTGACGTTTCACGTGGAGACGGTGGAGTTTCCCAACTCCCATGATAGTGACAAGCGACCATGCTGATGCTGCCCTTGCACACATTTAAACCTCATATTAGACTTGGCTACCCCATAGAGGTATAATATAGGGCTACCCCGCAAGTACAACGGTGTCGCCTAGATTCCCATGTGCAAGAAATTCACTAATAATGTGCAATGGTGGAAGAACTACTCAATTTTTTCACTTAGGTAAAAGTATTAATACCATATAAAGTCTGGTATTCAAAATGTAATTGAGTAAAAGTACAAAAGTATTGTTATCAAAATGTACCGAAAGTACTCATTATGCAGAATGTCCCATTTCACAACTTTTCAAATGTATCTTTTGAAAATAGAAGATCTACAAAATGCCTTGGATGCAAAGCATTGTGAGCTTGTAATGAAATAGGGCTGAAGTGGGTAATGCACGTTTTGTAATAATATTCAAAAAGTTAGCAAATAATTGTAGTGGAGTAAAAGTACTGAGATGTAGTCTTGTGGAGTAGAAGTAAAGGTACTGAAAATGGGAAATACTCCAGTAAAGTAAAAAAAATAATAATAATCAAAATTGTACCTAAGTAGCCTACAGTACTTGAGGACATGTACTTATAGTTACTTACACTACTGAGTGACACCAATCACACCCAGCCACATTTTTAAGGACACGTCGTGCTTTGCTGCTTTCATATACACATACATACATAGGCCTACCAGCTCGGCTGTCTTTGTTTCTCGGCAGCAGACGGTTAATCAAGTGAAATATATAGGCCTACATTGTCACACACACAGCAGCCTGCCCTGCAGCAAAGCGCTGTCACCATTGAAGCAGCTGCCTTTCATATCTGTGTGAGCGTGTGTGTGTGTGTGTGTGTGTGTGTGTGTGTGGGGGGGGGGGCACTGGAGCTGTGTCATGGTCCCCGGGCCAAGCACAGCAAGCAGGTTGATTAAAGACAGCTTTGGACTCCCCCTATCGGACGCTGGTAGGCTACTACAGCATTTCTTGTAAACGCCAGGGTTCTCTGTTGGGTTGCAGTTTATTCTAAAAGGCTTGTCTCGTGTGTCTCACGCACACACACATGATGTCATCATCACCACCACCACCACACAGTGCCAGGACGGACTTTGGCTTTTCTGGAAGAGATGTTTGTTCAGATTAGTATCAGGGTCAAATATGCACAATGTTTTATTATTAAAAAAATTAAAATAAAATTATACAGGCTATTACAACAAATTATTTAATTCATGCACTGCTGTCTAATGAACGTCAACGTCAACTTCAAGTTTATTTTTTATTCTCATACGTTTAAAGGTGTATAGGAGTGGAGTGGGTGAAACTATTTTCTGTACAAGCTATACCCATGAATCGCAATTACATGGATAATAGATAGGCCTAATAAGAATATAGAAAATACAAATATCAAATAAATGATCATGTAGGCAACTGCAATGTGGCCGGCTATTTCATTAGTAAAAACACTCTTGTCTGTCGAATTTTGCACAAGTATGGCATTTGCAAGAGTGGCCTACAGAGTACAATAGGCTATGTGGTGGGGAGATAAAAAAAAGTTTGCAAAAGGTTAACTGTACCTATACCTACCATGTGATAAGACTTTACAGTAAATTGCAGCAGACTGAACCCAACCTTTCTACTACGTGCAAGCAGGTTGGACCTGCATGCATGCCATATGGTTTATTATTATTGTTGCAGCCACTTCCTCCTCCAGCCTCTCTTCTACTAGGTCGTGTGATTTCGGGGAAATGAGACGACCGAACGAGTGTGTGAGCGCCAACTGGCCACACGCGCCGCTGTTCTGCGCTTCACATCTGCATTGACTGGTGTCTGGCTGTAGAAGAGCAGGGCTGGGGAAAACCCGCCACCTGAATTTCCTATATAAAGCACTCTGCCTGCTGTCTGACTACAGTCTTCTGGACAGCTCTCACTGGATACAATCAATCAGACATCGCAACAACAGCATCTTCTTGAACATACTAAGAAGAGACGGAATACCTATCATTTCTTTTTTTTTTTAACCCTTGGGCATATTGGAATATAAGCGGACCACCACACTGCAACTGTAAGTTTCTGATCACTATTTCTAAAGTTGCATATGCGATGCAAATGTTTGCAACCCTCAAGCCTTTTTGGCACTGCTATAGACCCGGTGCACACACGCTATCTATACTAATGCACTAGGCTACTATTTATTTACCAGGCGGAGAACATGTGTTTTGCATTTCACGTGTTTAAACAGATACCGTGTTATAAGTGTGACTGACTGAGTGCAGTGGTGTAAACTAACTAAGTCCATTTATTCAAGTACTGTACTTAAGTTAAAAAAATTGGTAATTCTTTACTTTTTTTTTTTTTATTTCCAATGTTCTATACTTCTACTTCTACTCCACTTAGGTGCATCTCAGAGGCAAATGTTGTGTTTTTACTCCACTACAATTATTTGACAGCTTTAGTTACTGGTTACTTTGCAGATTTAGATTATTATCACAAAACATACATTAACAACTTCAGTCCAGTATATTTCGGCCATTTGAAAAAAGCCGATCGATCTACAAGCTCACAATGCCTTGCTGCATTGTGAGCTTGTAGATCTGATATTTTACATTTTGATACCAATACTTTTTTACTTTTACTCAAGTAAATTTTGAATTCCGGACCTTTACTTGTAACAGAGAGTATTTCTATATTGCAGTATTGATACTTTTACTTAAAAAAAGAAAAGAGTACTTTTTCCACCACTGCATAGGATACCATGTTAGTGATACTGAGTGACAGGTGTGGCTGGTGTGCCTCTCTCCATCGCTCGACCGCATCGCGTGCCGACAAGAAGTGATCTGCAAGACGTCTGTCAGCTTGACGATCTGTACTTGTCGGCAAGCGACGCCGTCATGCATGTGACGGGGGAAACAAACAAACAAACAAATAAACAACAAACACAAAAAAAACTTCTTGGGACAGTTGCTCTCCCCAAATGCTCTGGAAAGGTTTTTTGATTGTGGTATTTTCTATTTTATTGAAAAGAAAATGTTTTTAGTCAGTGCTATAAGTTTTGAAAGCCATATTTCTAAAGTTACATGTTACTACAACTGTAGCCTCCTTTTCAAAACATTTTAACCATGCTGTTGTAAAATGAGCCTTGGTTGCAATGGTTGCAATCAGAGACGTTTCCTCCCCACTACAAATTAACCATTTAAACTCCAAGGCTCAATACTAGTGTCTTTTCTGTTTTCTGTTATTGTGGGCAAAGCTTTCGTGTTGTGAGCTTGTCGATCTGCTATTTTCAGCGAAAGCTTTCCCCACAATACCGATGCTGGGGTTTAAGTGGCTCTTCTCAAGGACATGAACTCCTTACTGGGTGGGCGGCTGGCATACAAAATAAATCTAAACACATAAATGATGAAGGCGTCGCCCTTGAAAGTGTTTTACATTCCTCGTGTATATTAGATGCCATTACATATGTCTAATGTGTGTTTAATGTGCCCCTGTAGGAAACCATGCCTGTGTCAAGAATGAGGATGAGGCCCTGGCTGGAGAACATGATCGACGCTAACATTGTCTCTGGTCTGATGTGGGTTGATAAGGTGAGAGATGGTCTTCCTTTGCTGTTCTGATTCAGTCGAGTGGCGCCTTGCCTCAGTCTCTACTGTAACTGTTTGAATGTATATTTTTTGCAACATTGATTTTGACAAAGCATTTGCTTATGGTTTCAGGACAAGCGAATGTTCTCTATTCCCTGGAAGCATGCTGCACGCCACGGTTGGGAGGTGGACAAGGACGCCTGCCTCTTCAAGCTGTGGGCCGTCCATACAGGTGGGTTGGTGACATGCATTTACAAGTGCACTCACACACACACACGCACGTGCACTCACACTCACACACAGACAGACACACACACACACACACACACACACACACACACACACACACACACACACACACACACACACACACACACACACACACACACACACACACACACACACACACACACACACCCCCACCCACCACACACACACACACACACACACACACACACACACACACACACACACACACACACACACACACACACACACACACACACACACACACACACACACACACACACACACACACACACACACACACACACACAAGAGGGAGACACAAGGCCTACACGGCAGCCTGGGCTAAATTAGTCATATTCAACTTTACTATTCCACAGGGAAATACACAGAGGGCCACAGCTCTCCTGACCCCAAGACATGGAAAGCCAACTTCCGCTGTGCAATGAACTCTCTGCCTGACATCGAGGAGGTAAAAGACAAGAGCGTCAATAAAGGCCACCAGGCGGTACGTGTCTACAGGATGCTGGCAGCCACCACAAAATCTAAAGGTGAGATATCTAACAGGAAGTAGACATGCACAACATGCAAAGTCTTAAATGTCAATTGTGTGCCTTCTTTCATTCTATATGAACCAGTACCGTATGGTAGCATGTGACTAACAGTAAACTGAACAAATTAAGTGTAGTGTAATAATGCAACTTTTTTTTCTCCACCCCATCTGCGCAGATCGTTGCAAGGCGCGGGAAGCCACTGCCAGACGAAAGAACAAGGTAAATAGATGTTTTATGACCTCAGCATTGTACCGTGTGCCTTTTCAGAGCACCTGGAACATTTTACAATCTACATACAGTACTGTAATCATATTTAGACACAAAGCCTAGTTTAAGCCTAGTTTATACTGTATAAGACAGGCTATGGCTTATGGCTCATATCTCTGGGAATTTATCCCCAATACATTGGCTCACTGACAACTGTCCTGTGTCCATGGCTTACAGCCTGTGAGATGTTTGAAATTACGTCCATGACCCCAAAAATCTGGCTCACAGGGGTCTTGAATCAAAACCATTTTAGAGTCAAGTTACAGTAAATCTGCAGAAATGTGTCTTGGTGCAGAAACCACCTAAACAATTTATATAGTAACAATATAACTGACAAACATGCTACAGAGACCAGATAATAAAGTGCAAAGGGACAGTGCAAAAGATTAGACACACTTACTCTACAGACATGGTTTCAGCTTTCAATGAGTAGAACGAAGCATCTTTCTTGTAATAACGCTTTTTGTTGTTTTACTTATCAGTGTAAACTAATTGCATGTCCCTTTTTGCTGTTTCCTCTTGATAGAAGATCAAGACAGAGGAAGTGGAGGATTGCAGTCCCGTCCAGTCTCCTTCTCCTCGCTATACACAGATGCATGAGGACTCTTCCTCCACACAGGAGAACACGGTGGACAGCACAGAGCACCAAGGTAAGAAAGATATATACTGCAATAAAGCACGCTATACTGTATAACATTGGTTCTCAAACCTTTTCATGTCAAGGACCCCCAAATGATATGTATTTGGCTGCGGATCCCCATTTGAAAATATATATATATATATTCAAAGGATTTCACAAATTTGAAAGATTTTCAAAAATAGCAGATGTACAATCTCATAGCACGTCACAATATGAGCTTGTATATCTGCTATTTTTGAAAAGCCAAAGTATAAAATATGGTTAAAGTGGTTAAAATGATTGTGATGCAAATTTAGCTGGGGACCCCCTGGTACACCCTCAAGGACCCTTGGGGTCCCCAGCCCCCACTTTGAGAACCAATGGTATATACCACACCAAAATGATTTTTTTTAAGAATCAGTGTCAAGTTATACCAAACAGTTTTAAAGTATTGTTTACTTACTGTACAGCACCTTCAAAAGACAAAGATGATCTTTCTTCAGCATGCGTTTGAGTTGTATTAATGAAAGAGTAGTCTTTTTCTGTTCTTAAAAAAATAAACTAGATTAAAGCAAAAGCAATTTTATTCATTAAAGTGTGCTTCTGTGGAGAAAGTTGGAGCCACCATGCTAATTGAATGTTTATCTGCCTCATAGATCAAGTCAAATACTTGGAGTCTGAGATTGAGTGGGCGACGTCAGTGGAGATCGGTCCAGATAGCACGAATGACATGTACCACCGACGGTTCGAAGTGTCACCAGAACACAGCCCCGGTAAGATTATAGTACAACCTTACTGTGATACCACACATTATAACAGTTGGTTTTGGCAGAGGCTTTACTTCCACCTTAACCTAGCCAGATGTGTGTTTTATTTTACCCATAAAGAGTGCTTTGGATAAACCTCAAATTATATATTTACTGTTTTGTCACTGGAGGTGTTTTCAGAGTCACACAGTATCTTGTGCTTAGCTTGGATGGTTAGCATGCTAGTGTTGTAACCAGTAGGGATACTTAAGTTGTACAACAAAATGGAAATTTAATTTAAGGTCAGCACAAACAAAAAAGTGTGCAGTCATGAAGCTCCAGGTACTTGGAGATCTAACACCATTTGAAAACTGTATCATCATAAACGTGCCATACTCATGTATTTGTTTGTCTCTCCTTCTCCCCCTCCGATCTTCCAGAATACGATGACACCGACGAAATTATTAAGGTAGGTTTGGCTTTTATTCTCCTTCCTGGTTACTAGCATGCTTTTGTCGTTGTCAGGAATGCCCATGTTGGCCTAATATTCTGCTTTTTCACATTGTTTTACTAATCCAAAACATTGGTCAATTCCCAACCAAAATGCAACCATACTGACTCCAGCATTGCTCTTTCAGCTTTGCCAGCAATTGGAACAAGAGCAGTGGCCAAGCAGTTTAGACGACAAGGGGTTCCTGAGCAATGAAGCATGCATAGATCCATATTCCTACTCAAGCCCTGGGAGCCAAGGGAGCAGTGACACTTCCTCAGGTAAATAATGCTGCTAGATGATTGGTCGGAGGTGCAGTGATCTGAGGCAAAAGTCTCTTTCACAATTGGACAATTAGATAGGACAATTATACATACTTACAGTAACCAACGAAACCCTAGTGTCCGTATTGTATTATTCATGTGGGTGAAAATAGCCGATCTACAAGCTCACGATGCGCTGTGAGGTTGTAGATCTACTATTTTCGAGGAAGAGATTTGGTGTCGTACGACAAATAGTTTAAAATACCTGATCTACAAGCTCACAGCGTGTTTTATTTTTTGACATGTGATCTTGCAGACCTGCTATTTTTTTTTTCATTGAAACTTTTGGCCTACATAATGACTTGGCCTAAACAGGGACACCAGGTTGAAAGTGGTTAATTAGCGGTTTGTGATTGGTTACATCACACACATGTTTTGTAGGACTGCTTGACGTCAGAGATTTGCCTACAAAGGCTAATTTGTTAGTCAAAGTAACTAACCCGAGCACAAAGATCAAGCTCCTGTGAGCAAAACGAGTGTGAAGCATCTGCAGGGCTGATAATGAGATCTGTGATCTCCATGATATCAAAAAGTGTCCGTTGATTTTGTGTGCAATCCTGACCGCGTTCTTCTGCTTTGTTTAGTTTCAGACGAACTAGACCTGCCCATGTACACAGACCTGGGGGTCCCGCTATCGGCAACGCCGGACGATTTCTGGAGCATCCACAACAGCTTTTATCAACAGATACAGAGCTGTTCAATCTGACGACCACAGGACAGGACCTTACTTTGTACATAGACACCAAAAAGACCTCAAAGCTCCTCATGCACCTTTCCTGATTTCTACGAGGACTATTCCAAGGACTTCACCCACCACCGTCCACACCACGCCAATGCCGATGCCAATGCCATACTGTCTTGCGTTTGCTGTTGGAGCCTCTCGTCAGCAGGCCGATGGCATCACTTTTTTCCGAAGTCACCAGTGTCTTCATCATTAAGCTCAGGTGTTTTTGCCAGTTCCCAGGTTTTATTTTACTGTGAATTATAACAGGATTACAATTCCGTTTTTGCCATGCTCAATCATGCTATAACATTTTGATTCATAAATGTGTTTTTGCAGTGCACAATAACAACCTTACATGTAATAGTTTCATATGTAATTACTTTGATCAACACACATATTAAGGTGAGAATGGTCAAACATAGTTTCTGGTTTTCATTGCTTTTGGTTCGTTAGCCATCAGTTAATACAGCAGAAGCTCCAATGATTGTGAGAAGAATAAACTGTTCCGTTAATTGTTCATCTCAGTTCGAAAACTCTGAATAATGTATCATAGCAACAACGCCTGACTATCAAGAACTTAACTGCTTTGTTTCAGGTTGAAGTTCCTCTTATGACCTTTTGTCATGGGTTTGTAAAAAGTTCTATTGTATATAATGTTCCAGTTTGTGATTGTTTTCATCTTGTTTTGCTACAAAATAAAAAAGTGAGTTGTAAGAAAAAACTATGAGTTTTGTATAAACCATTATATTATACTATTTTATATACAGTATATTTATTGTAAACTTAAAATTAAACTGAGAAGTGCCCATGGTTACCAACTGAATGCTACAAAATAGAGGTTTTAGAAGGTTCTTCTAAAACCAGAAGTGTTAATAATATTAAGGACTGTAGGGTTATCTTAAGAAATCTTAATACATTGCATTTTATATTTTGAGAAATATAGCCAACAGTTCCGCATATCCACAGTAATTTTACAGTGAGACAGTAGAACAAGCAGTAATGCATTCCCCTGAAGTCCTTTAAGTGTCCAGGCTTGCAGAGAACCACAACAAAGTGTTGGTTTCACGGAGATGCTATCTCCTCTAGACATGAATATGCTATGATGAATGAGACATGCTACTATCATCGCAGAACATTATTTCTGCAGTAGCATTGTAGCGGGAAGGAAATTGGCAGCTGCTGAATGGCACTGAAGACGCCTGTTCCACAGTGGTGGAAAAAGTACTGACATCTTTTACTTAAGTAAAAGTATCAATACCACAATGTAGAAGTAAAAGGCCTGTTCAAAATGTTACTTGAGTAAAAGTACAAAGGTATTGGCATCAAAATATACTTAAAGTACCAAAAGTAAAAGTACTAAAATGTTTGAAAATAGCAGATCTACAAGCTCACAACGCGTCGCGATTTTCAAATAGCCTATGCATAAAATAGGGCTAAAGTGGTTAATGTGTGTTTTATTATATAATAATTTATATATGCAAAGTAACTAGCAAAAAAAGTTTTCAAATAATTGTAGTGGAGTAAAAGTACAATATGTCTCTGAGATGTAGTGGAGTAGAAGTAAAAGTATTGAAAATAGTAAATACTCCAGTAAAGTAAATATTCCTCAAAAGTGTATTTAAGTACAGTACTTGAGTAAATGTACTCAGCTACTCTACTACCACTGCTGTTCCATTG
The DNA here is from genome assembly GCF_963280865.1 of Gymnoscopelus braueri. Taxonomy (NCBI): domain Eukaryota; kingdom Metazoa; phylum Chordata; class Actinopteri; order Myctophiformes; family Myctophidae; genus Gymnoscopelus; species Gymnoscopelus braueri. Next base: position 29,559,726 of record NC_137609.1, on the reverse strand, counting down.
AGCGACGGCTTCGCCAAAAAAGAACTGATCTCAACAGTACAAGGTGAAAACGTGTGATCGTTCTTGTTATCGGCACACTGCCGTACTACGAAGTATAATTAGGCTTTTCTGGTCTGAAAGACGTGCTTAAAAAGGATTGAAGAACCATACGATATGTGGGATGATTACACATCTCCACATAATGATTCATGTAATTAAAGCTCTAAGCACTGACTGGTCATAAATTAGTTTCTGTACTGGAGTGGTTAACTATCCAAAACATCCACAGACACATTCTTCCACTAAATAGTTTATAGTACGTGTATTCTCACTCAAATGTGACTTAGGATTCCAGAAATCCATGGTTACACGTTACATTAAGGGTTTGGTCATGAGGTGACACGGGCCACGGCATAGTAAGTCACCATAAGCTCTCATGATCAGATCATTCTGTAGTTATATTGCAAAATAGGTCAAAATACATTATATTGTATTATGAATGAAGCATGCCATGAGGCTGTTATCTTATATTGATGCAATAACAATGGCTTCTATTTCAGTACGTTAAATTCCCAGGAAGAGAAAGACTGTAGTTTCTATTAGCTTGGAATCCCCATCGATGAGGTCATTGGTAGGCAGGTTTCTGAACTGTCTAGAGCCCAAAAATGAGATGCAGAGTGAGTAGACAGAAATTCTATAAAGAGCATTAGTGAGGACCATAAAGATAATGTTGAAAATGGGTGAAGTGCTCCTTTAAGCATTATGATATAGTAACAAGAAGAGCCAAGAGTTCATGCAGTATATCGCTGTAATACCACTTATGACAAGTTATAAACAAAATAAATACAGTGCTGACTTTTTTTTTATGGTTTAGGTATTGCCCAAATAAAACACAATTGCAAACACCTTTTTTCACCATTTATTTCATAGTTTACATAGTAGGCAACATAAAAATAAATATATTTTTAAAACATCATGCTGCATGCCTGTATGGAAGAGAAACAAAACCAGGAAAGGGGACCACAAACAGTAAATAATACATAATTTCTATATCAAGTATTATTAACTCACTAGGCAGTGTAATGAAACATTCCTGAGTCAGTTTCACTCATAATGAAATAAAGTCTTTCTAACACAGGGCAGCCCCCACAGAATTCAATTCTCTATTTTTTATGCTGACTGTGCAGTATGTGCACTGCACTTGTGCAATTCCCACAATAATTGGTCTCCTTAGCAAGTTTCAGCCAGATAAAGTAGTTCCTCTATACAGACTGATCAAACACATTTTTGATGTATTTAGTTTTTAAGATTAATGTATTTTTTGGCACTTATTTTTTTATTTAGATAGGAGAGTGTCGAGTGAAAGGAAAGAGAGAAGGGAGACATGCAAGACATTAAGGAGCATGTTGGAACTGGTCAAACCACCCCTTCTTTTGTATATACTGTATATAATATGTTCTATGAAACTATACGAAGTTGTTTCTTCCTCTGCAAGGCGTCACACGTGAAGAAGACATCTCCAGGTGGGGTATCATGAACACAAAACAGGTCATCACGGGTTGCGGTCCTCTGCTGAGTGAAACCCTGTCAGACAAAGAGACAAACACAACTTTAACCACGTGAACCCTAGTGTCCATATTCTGGGGGTGTACATTTGGCCCCAAAAAAATGCAGATTTGCTAAATCTGGGCAAATAGAAAACATAGTCTAATGTACTGTATATTATATATACATTAAAATATATAATATTATTGCTGCCTCCGTTATTGCATAGTGACCGATGATATTCTGATCTAAATGCATGAGTCATGACCTCATGACTTCAAACGGGCTGTTTGAGAGGTGTTTTTAATTATCTCGGCTGACTCAAGCCACAAACACGAACACACCAATTCCAAGTTTGAGCTCAAAGACGACATCTCCTGATGCTCTGGGCTTTTATTGTCATGGTCTGGGCTCCATTATGTTAACGATGCGTAGCTGGCGAGCTAGTTCAGGTAGATACGGTACACTCATGTGGGTCACATGCACGCGCACCCGTATGCGGGTTATGTAACTGTGACAATTTGGCAGTTTATTTAAGTTCATCTCATTCCGCTGTTGCTTCTATGGCCGTCACAGACCGTGGGTGGCAGCTTGGTACGTGCTTCTTTGCACCCTCGGTGCCACCCGTAGGCTCTGTTTAGGGGTTGTTCTCCCCTTGGGGGCAATATACTGTATCTCGCTGCTAATTGGTTGTCTTCTAATTGTTCTGAGCAGGGAGTATACTGTACATAGTAGAGCCTGAACCCCAGGATCAAATATAACATATAATACACCTATAAGTTATCTGACTTGAGATGTGCTTAAGTCATGGTGCTCAAGCATTATGAAAAAACATGCTTTGTATTTCCACACAACCTGTTCAAGCGGAGCTTTTACAATATGCGACTTAAATGACTTTGAGAAAAACAACAAAAAAACAGGTTTGCTTTCCAATATGTATATTCAGTTCACTCAGTTCATTAATGTAGCGAGTCAGTGCACAATCCATTATGGTGCTGCAGCCTGTAGAAGCTATGTGATAGAGGGAAGCTAAGGTTTGGACAACGGCCAAATCATGATTCATCACAGCTGTGGAATTCACTCTGGTTCTTGTCACGACATCTTATTTACTAACAGGTCATTCAGCTAAATCCTTGAACTACAGTATCCTCTGGAATATCTCTTCTAGTGTTCTTTTTTTAATTCTTTATGTTCGGTTTTGTTTGGTTCTCTGTTGAAAGTCTGAAAAAAGTCCAAAGAAAGCTGACAGGGGAAAAACATCCCACTGTGTGTGAGACGATGACGTCACTGGTTGCTTTCCTCTGGGTGGCGTGTTAAGTGTGGGGCGAAAAGCAGGAAATACTTTGTGGGACTCCAGAAGGAGAGCAGGTTAGGACATGCGCCTGCGCACACACACACACACACACACACACACACACACACACACACACACACACACACACACACACACACACACACACACACACACACACACACACACACACACACACACACACACACACACACACACACAGTTTAACAATGTATTTATGTCCACACACAGGGAAAGCATACAGGGACACAAATATTTTAGGTGCAGTAAAGGTTACATTCACAAACTCATGGATATGTCCTCATGATACAACACGCATGTCACTCAGCACTCCATGTACCGGCGGCTCCGTCACATATGGCGGCAGAGACAGCACAATACTTTGCCACACACACACACACACACACACACACACACACACACACACACACACACACACACACACACACACACACACACACACACACACACACACACACACACACACACACACACACACACACACACACACACACACACACACACACACACACACACACACACACACACACACCAATCCATCCACAGTAGCCTGAAGCACAAAAACTGAACTGAGATTGCTTTCATAGACGTGAAATATGTAGTTATGAATCACCACCCTAAAACTTGTGTGACACACGCACACACGCACGCACGCACACACGCACTCACACACAAAGAAGTTTATTGGGTCCGCACCCCAGTCCTCAAGTAACCCCTAACTGCCCCTCCCCTCCACCCCCAAGCACTCGTCATTATGCATCATTCTCCATTTAAGCACTAAGAAGCCATCAGCTGGGTGAAGCTGAAACTGAATTTTCCCTGTGGCCTGGGATTAATCAAGGTCTACAAACCCACACACAGACACGCACGCACGCACGCACGCACGCACGCACACACGCACTCCACTTGGATTTAACACCATTGTAGAGAAATGCTAGCCTGACACTCAGCCTGAATTTTCATTTCGTTTCACTCCATTATTCAGTCTGAAAGCCCTCTCAGTGCAGCCGTTTTCTGAGATGGGGGTGTGGCCAAAGTGGGACTCTTTGAAGATTGGTTCATACTGGATTATCTCGATATCAATTGGGCCAGGCCGCCGGTTAGATTTTCAACCGAGAAAACCCCGCCTTCGACAGCGTCACCAGGCGTCACCAGGCTCCTTTCTCTCAAGTTCAGTCCATTCTGTTTCTATGGCTTGATGCATATATTGCATTTTCCACATTTCCTGTTGCATTCCTTGGCCCCTGTTGCAAAAAAAAATCTTGTCTGCCCAATTAGAAACCAAACAGCCGGAGGGAAAAGATAGAAGAAGCCTATACTGGTGCCAAAGACATGAAGATCGAAGTGAAGTCAAACCAGTGTTTCTCAAACCTTTTCATGTCAAGGACAGCCAAATGAATATGCATTTGGCTGCGGACCCCAATCTTAAAAGATTTTACTGACCCTCATAAGATTTGTGTTAAAATGTTTCAAAAATATTCCTTTTTTTTTTCACCTTTTTCCAAGGCTTGTAAAAAAATTGCAGCTCAACAAGCCCACAACACATCGCATCACATTGCGACGCATTATATGGTTAAAGTGGTTAAAGAGACTTGACTTGACTTTAACCACTGTGTTATACTGTGCAGATGCATGTTGGTTATACTTGTTCACATATGTTCACATATGTATGATACATACTGTTTGCTTGACCACAAATGCTAAGAATATAGCATGTTTAGACCAATGGTTCTCAAAGTGGAGAACCATTGGTTCTCCACTTAATACTAGATATGTGCCTGTTGGGCACCAGCCTACTTCGGAACGATGCAAGTTGGGAGAAATGGGACAAAATCCTCCTTAGGTAGTGTGTAGCACCAAACCCGTTTCACGAAAGCCTTCTGAGCCTACGTAGTACTTTTGTGGTTTCTCAAGAGCACGGCGTTACGTGCTACTTAACTGCCTTCAGAAAACGCTACTTCTGGAAGAAGTAACTTAGAAGCAAACGCGTTTCCCGAAAGCCATCTGAGCCTAAGTAGTACTGTCGTAAGTAGCAGTTTGAAGAAGGGCCCTGGAGCGTTCTAGACACCCGTAGCGAATATATACAGTGTACAGTATGATAGATATATAGACATATAGATAGAGAAATACATAAATAGATCGATAAAAAGACACACACACACACACACACACACACACACACACACACACACACACACACACACACACATACACACACACACACACACACACACACACACACACACACACACACACACACACACACACACACACACACACAGCGTCATAGCGTTTCGACAACTTATAGATCTTTTTGGTACATAAACAATGCGCGACGGAGACAACAGCGCAACATGACCCGAAAATGTACTATCACAGATGATCTGATCATCTTATAAAAATAGTAAGCATATGCAAAGTTACCAGTGTCACCAGGTAAGTTGGCAAATAAATTACACCTCTGCACCAAGACTAAGTCCTCTACATTTATTGCTTTTAGTGAAAAAAGTCATTTTGAAAACAGATGAATTGCATGTGGGTATACATGCCAAGCAAGACACAGGTGGCAGGCCCAAGATTCCCGTTTCACAGACACCCTGTCCCTTCCATGTTCTAGATCCATGCATTCAGCAACACACACACGGTACCACACACGCACGCACGGGCACGCACACGCGCACCCTGTCCCTTCCATGTTCTAGAGCCAGCTATGCACACAGTAACTGCCAACTTGGTTAATAGACATACAAACACGTGTGAGTGCGCACGTGTTTGTACACACACACACACACACACACACACACACACACACACACACACACACACACACACACACACACACACACACACACACACACACACACACACACACACACACACACACACACACACACACACACACACACACACACACACACACACCTAGCCACATGATATCTTGGCACAGTGAACTTTACCAGCTTACTTTGAACTGCAATTATCTTCACACAAATATATCACCACTCACTGTGTTTGTACCAGGCTTAGGGTCCCATATCTCTCCAAGAGTTACAGCCATAGTTTATGTAACATTTACCTTTAGAGAATTGTAAGGCTAGATTTGAACAAATTCAATGGAAAATCACCAATCATGTTCATAATATAAGCATAACCACTTTGACCCTGGCATCCCTATTTTGGTCATGTCATCATAAAAATGTTCAACTTTTACATTTTTGTTAAAAATGCCACACATTTCAATCGAAGATTTGAGAAAAAAGGGCTTAAATAGTTAACATCGAAGGCTTGCTGGGGTCAAAGAACTGGTGCACTCACAGTACATCTTTATGAAACATCACGGAGATGGATGACACATCTCTTTGGCCTACATACTATAGTGTGACTAATGGATGGTCATTTCACCTATCATGCTGTTAGGAGGAATTGGTGTACACTTCAAGTTAGGGCTGGGCCATACGGACAAAATCAAATATTGTTGAGCAAATAATGTGCGTCAATACGTATTGTGGGGTTTGACTTTGTGAGCTAGAACAATTAGTCAAGATAACATTTGTGAAATGACATAACTGTACGGCAATGGAGTCTGTAAAAACAGGCAACACTTATGCCATATCACAATATTATGATACCCAAAATCCCAGATGATATCTTGTCTCATATCACAATATGCTTTATCTTGCCCAGCCCCTTTTCAAGTGAGCCTAGATCCACAATAATAATTGATCTACTAAAACAACAACAAAAACATTAAGAATATTTTTTAATTTGTGTACTATATTGATATCCTGGGTTAACCACCCTATTCAGAAATGCATCACAATGTGATGCGTTGTGAGCTTGTAGGTCGGCTATTTTTTTAAAAAAAAGTACATTTTTGATACAATTTTATATTCAACTTTTATATGCAACACACCATCTGGGAGGTCAGAAGACAAAGCAGTGTATCGCCCACAGGTAGACATTCAGTGTGTTGCTCAAAGATACCCATCAGAACAGGCATTCCTGTTACAAGATGGTCTCAATCACTAAAACAGATTAAGTAAAACAGTGCAACTGACTGAAGAAAAGAATAAATGTCAAGAGAATGAGAACAGCGGGGAGGTTGGTTTGAGGAAATAAGCGCAGTGAGAAGGGTGCGAGAACAACCCATGTGGTGAGTAACCACAGCATGACACTTGACAAGAGATCATTTTGGTGCTTTCCACCCACAGACAGACTGCAGCATTTCCCAGATTGCAGTATTTGATCACTTTGGCAGTAGTACTATAGTATTCTATTTACTGACTCTACGGCAACCCCATCAGTCCCACTGGGATTCCCCAACAAAATTAAGAATCGATATGTTTCACTGATTTCACAAGTTATCACAACGTTTCTCAAGTTATAGCAGGATGATTAGAAATGTAAGAGCACTAGTGAAGGGTTTTAGTCATCCCAGTGACAGTTGTGAAAAACCAAACCCAAACTCAAACTCACAACCAATGACAGATGTCTGTATCCTGCCTCTTTTACCGTTTTTTACATGGACGTAGGAAGCACTTAAAATGTGGGTGGGACAATCTAACTGATTCTAACTATTGTACTGCAACTACCTCTATCATCCATGGTTTCATAATCAGTCATGTTTGTAGGACACATCAACAACATTAATCACCATAGGCATGTAACCGGGTTCCCAAGTCAAATAACACAGTTTCAGAGTGCAATGATAATAATACATATACAATTTATATAGCGCTTTTCTAAATACTCAGTCGCTTTACAAAAAACAGAAACAGAACACACACCAAACTAGAAAAAGTGCTCCTCGGAGCACAGGTCTCCGCCAGGTCAGGTAGGTTATTGTGGGCCAGCAATGTTCAGAATTTGCCAATCAGGATGGAATATAAAAAATCGGACGGAACCACCTTGATCACTTGACTACAGAGGTAGTGTGTACTGATTTGCATGATGTTTGGAAAACAATTGTAGGAGTAATATAAAAAAGAAAAATCGGCCTCCTGGTGGCGCTATAATAGGGCAATGTTAAAAGGGTGGCGTTTGTTCTTCAACGTAGTGCAAATGTACGTGCAAAGTTCCACCGCAATCGGACGCTGTGTTCATGATTTGCAGCATTTTCTTCAAAACGGGCCACTCCTGCAAACCTTAGATGTCAATGTTAGCCAATCAGGATGGAATATGAAAAATCTAACGGATCCATCTTGATCACATGACTATAGAGATCATGTGTACCGATTTGCGTGAGATTTGGATAAAATCTGAAGGCTTAATGTCAAAATATGTGTTATACATAAGTCGGCCTCCTGGTGGCGCTATAAAGGCTAATGTGAAAAATGCTGGGCAGGTGTTTTTCCTTGGCCTCTAGGGAGTATGCGTGCAAAGTTTCACGCAGATCGGTGCAGTTACAGTTAAAAACGCAATTTGGCCTTTTATAGCGCCACCATGAGGCTGATTTGAAAATATCCAAGTGGAATTTCTTCCTCAGCCTAGTGGGAATGTGCGTGTGAAATTTCACGGAAATCGCAAGCTGCGCTCATGATTTGAGGCATTTAGTTCAAAATGGACCAATCCTGCAAACTTTGGAAGCCAACCTTAGCCAATCAGGATGGAATATGGATAATCAGACAGATCCGTGTTGATCACATGACTATAGAGATACTGTGTATTGATTTGCGTGATGTTTGGATTCAATCTGTAGGAGTAATATCAAAAAACACATTTTGCACAAATCGGCCTCCTGGTGGCGCTATAACAGGGCCATGTAAAATATTTGGGGCAGAGGTTCTGAATTGGCATCCAGGGAGTGTGTGTGCACAGTTTCGCAGCAACCGGGCCAACGGTTTCGGAGATTAGCCGCTCGCAGACAGATGGACGGACGGACGGACGGACGGACGGACGGACACACGGACGGACGGACGGACGGACGGACGGGGGGTAAAACATACTCTCTCGCCATGCCTTTCGGCCTGGCGGAGACAAAAATAGAAGGTACAAAATGGGGATTTGGATTAGGATTATTTGAGTGTGGTTTTAAACGTGGCAAGGGTGGGGGCAGCTTTGATGTGAGCTGGGAGTGAGTTCCATAGGGTGGGGGCGGAAAATGAGAAAGCCCTGTGACCCAAGGTTCGTTTCTTTGTCCTGGGGATATCAAGGAGATTGGCATCACCAGACTTGAGGGAGCAGGAGGGGGCGTGGCGTTTGAGGAGTTCAGAGAGGTAGAGGGGAGCCTGGTTGTTAAGGGCCTTGTAGGTGGGGGTCCCTGGAACAAAACATTTTGAGATGGGGGTCCGCGGCCATCTAAAAATGTTTTCTAAATCCAAACAGTATGTTGCTATATCAGTAGTGCTCCAACTTTTCCATGTCAAGGACCCCCAAAATCATATGTATTTGGCCGCGGACACCCCCATCTCAAAATATGTTGTTCCAGGACCCCCCCCCCCCCCCACCCAGAAGCACAGATTGGAGTTAAAAATGTTCGCGAAAATTAAGAAAAGCAGCCCATTGAGTAGCACTATACGCAAGATGACGCTCAAGGCTTTGCACAATACAGTATATCACTTCTCAACTACATGAATGATGTTCTGTTATGTTCTGAATCTATTAACAAGATCAAGCGTTTCGAGCTTAAATATCTGCTACTTTTGCTACTTTTGTGTGACGCTGTAGGATTATCAAGTAAGTAGGGCATTCATTTACGGAAAAACACAAAAACTTAAAATATGAAGATACAAGGTTTCTGCCCGACAGCAACAAAATGTGTGTGTGCTCTATAGGCTATACTGCTGTATCCTGTTGCACTGGGTGCAAGAAGATCCTGTTGTCCTTGAACTATCCTATATCCACGGTACTGAGCATGAATGCTCTTTTCCAGCAACGCCCTGCTTCCAACTCTAACAGATCAAGGTTATTATAGAATTGCATTTTTCATTAGCTTTTATTTATGTATTTCTTTTTTCATTTCAAAGTACAATATTGTGTCTGAGATGCATTGGAGTACAAGTTTTTAAGTATCAAAACATTTGCATACTCAAGCAAAATTAAGCACAGTACTTGAGTGAATGTACTTGGTTACTTTCCGCCACTGCCAGACACTCAGGCAGTGCCTATATATCATTTGTCGCTGTCGGGTGGAAATCTCGTATGTACAAAACTGTTAACTCTTCAGGATTCACCTGGGCCAGTCAGTGTCCTTACTCAAGGTCACGTCATCTGTGGGTTGTGAGGGAGGGTGGGTAGTGAGTGTTGCTCAGTCACTTCCTCACGCAGATGGGTTCCTTTCTGACCACAAGCAGACTCCTCTAACCGTTAGTCTATCGCTGCTCCTGAACGATGGCATGTAACAGTGCTGTCCTTATAGTACCTACATCCCCAACTCAAATTTCAGTTCCTTTTTCCGTTTATTGCCAATTAAGTTATTCTGCAAGCATGCAGGCACAATAAAGGTTCATGAATTGGTCATACAGCAGCAACAGTTAGCATAACTGTAGTGTAGTATATACAGACGTATATCGTAAATGGACAAAAGGACCTCATAACAGCATAGTCCAAAACACAATGTTATAGTATATGAATAAATGTATACCTCATGTCAAATACATGTCAGGTAGTTTGCTGTTAACCAAGGCATCCTACAACAATTTTAACTACTTAACCACTATACTCTTTATGCTTTATAAAAAATTGCGGAGATTTGTTAAATAAAAAAAATATATATATTAAAATATTTTTCAATATATATCAAAACTATGTCAATATATCTATCTCAATTTGGGGGTTCTTGACATGACAATGTTTGAGAACCGTCTTATGGATGTGAATCCAGAGAAGGTGGTTTAATTCTTCATGATTTTATATATCAAGGTATTACAATACTTATTCAAATGATTAAATAAACTCCCAAATTCCAACAATCCTCACGATTTCATGCCTAATCTTAACCCTGCCCGAACCTTATTTGGGTGGTGTTATTGTCTGTACAATGTCTGTTTCATTGTCTTGTTCCCACATGAATCCCTTTGTGTAATCTATAATTAATTATAACTTCACTTAGATAAAGCAACACATACCGATCCACAGTAGCCTGAAGCACAACAACTGAACTGGGACTTGTTTTCATAGTTGTGAAATGACATGCGAACACGTTGGGTCACTTCCCTTAAAGTTGCTCACATGCATGCATGTGTGTGCACAAACACACACATGCGCTCGTGCACACACACACACACACACACACACACACACACACACACACACACACACACACACACACACACACACACACACACACACACACACACACACACACACACACACACACACACACACACACACGTAAGGGAAAATCAAGCCAGGTATTTCCCTAGCTTTTGACTCTCATGATACACACAGAGTCAACATAGCAACTGTACAAATTCATGTAGCTTACTGTACCAAGGTGATAGTGTGGGGCGACGCGCGCACACACACACACACACACACACACACACACACACACACACACACACACACACACACACACACACACACACACACACACACACACACACACACACACACACACACACACACACACACACACACACACACACACAATTAGTATGGTGATAACCTTATCTACATTTATCTACATTTACAAGAGGCTCTGCACATAAAATATAAAGTTTTCTTTTAACTCCCTTAGTGTAATTTATTAATTATTGGCACATACACAAGTGACGTTTGGAGCTAATGCTCTTCTTCAGACTTGCAAGTGCAGATCTACAAGCTAAAAGAAAAATATATTTTGAAAAGGTCAACCTATAATGAATGACATGCCCAAAATAGAGATGCAGGTCACAGTGGTTAAGGGAGTTACAGTGTGCTTTCTTTATGCTTTCATTGCTGTCTGTCTTCAGTAGGTCCAGCACCTGCTTTAAACAGTATTCGGAGATGCATGACTAGTGCACTATGCATTGTTTTCAGTTTTAAACAGTATTGTTATACTGTGGTATTGCTACTTTTGCTTAAGTAAAGAAATCAGTAAATTATTAACTGTAATGTTTCTTCTCTGGCAATTGGGTTGGTCAGTTACACAATGCTAGAGCTAAAATTAAAGACTGCATGTAAAGTTTAGAGACGTAGTAGCTAAATTTGTTTTTCAGCAGATATCTCAGTTACAACTAGATTGACCTAACAGTGAAGTTTCTATGAGTGGTATTCACAACAATCTCTATTTGGCTCATTAGCTGTTAAGTTGGCTGGTTGACAACAAGGAGTAGTTAATGTTGTCCCAGTTAGACCCCATGTATTTCCAGGGAAATTGAGATAACACTACTAGTTTTTGTTGTTGTTTTAAAAAAAAAATCATAATATGAATAGATTTTGATAGTTTTATTTTGTAGGTAACTGCTGTATAATCATAAGATTACACTCAAGGATGTGCGTTATCACCCCGGAGAGTAGTACTGCTTAAAGGATTTGCAGATACAGACACAGACATGTTGGACCAGATTTGATACAGTGGCTACAATCTCTGCTCTACCAGTTTTGGAGTTTCATTAAAGGACGACTTCACCCATTTTCAACCTATTCATATACTGTAATTGGTCCTCATTAATGCAATGCTCATGATAAAATGGTAAAAAAATAAATCTACTCGGTCTGTGTCTCATAGGAGGGGTGTTGGACCCGCCTACCAGCATCATCATTATTATAGGCAGTTTCTTTTTTTTTCTCCAAACAAGATTAAAAAAGGGTTAGGGGGGGAGGTGGCGCAGTCGGTAGCGCTGTCGCCTCACAGCTAGAAGGTCCTGGGTTCGATTCCCGCCGGGGACGCTGTGGGCGCTCGGGGCGTGTCTTCTCCTCCGCGTCATAAGCACCCATACCCTAGGTGGGGTTGGCGAAAGGGCCTACTCTGTGTGGAGTTTGCATGTTCTCCCCGTGTCTCCTAGGGTAGTTAATACCCTCACAAAAACATGTAGTAATCCTGGTCACTATACTGCCTCCCCCTGGTCAGCCGGGGCGCCTGATGGAGGGGAAGGGAACTGGTTGGAATAACGTGTTCCTTCCACGCGCTACGTCCATTTCATTTCAGGAGTGAGTCTGGCCTGATCCGCCTGTCTGCAATATTGGCTGTGCTGGAGTTGGGCGGGAGTAATACCGTTGACTGACAACCCCTTCAGCCAATGATAATTTTTCCCCTTCAGCCAATCAGCAGTTCACCAGTCTTAATGTGACGCGACGGGACTTTTGAGACAGCCATACCCAAAATGGGTTGCCTTTTTCGGGTACAATGGTGTCACTGCCCGCCCCTACCGGTTCTCTAATTTTTTTTTTTTAAATAGGCTTTGTCATGATTAATTGACCACATATATGAAGTTAAACAACTACATTCTATCCAAACGATATCTTATAAGTAAATTCCGTGCCTCAAAATAGAAGTTAGAGAGCTTTTTGAAGTAAAAAAATAGCGGAGAATTGGCCGCACAAGAAAAAGATGGCTGCCGTTCGTGTTTTGGGCTCACTCGAACTCGCCACCTGATAAGCCACCTGATCGCCAACGTAAGCTGTCAATCACAGAACAATGAGCGACGACGCTGATAGGCGCGGCCGTTTGGCATACACAGCCAATATTGCAGAGAGGCGGTTCATGCCAGACTCACTCCAGGAATCAAATAGAAATGAGATTTCCGGAGGGAGGGTTTACCAGGCTAGGAGTGTAGTGCCCAGGATCACTTCGCAAATTGGCCCCCGGGTGAAAAAAGGGTTACAAAATCGAGGGATAAAAAAAAAAGGAAAAAAAAGGGTTAGGGTTAGGGAACAATGGCGGGTTTCTGAACTGTCAACAGCCGAGACACAGGCCGAGATGACAAAAATGGTACCATATTATAAAGAGCATTAGTGAGGACCAATTATATGAAGCTAGGTTGAAAATGGGTGAAGTCATCCCAAGTAAAATGCATGTGAAAATGTGTGATTCACATTTTTAAGCAGAGGTATCTCAAGCTTTGCTAATCAAAACACCCTGCGGCTATATTTCAGGTCAGCCTTAATGAGTAAAGTCGGGGACAAAATATTGATGACAGTCAGGAATGTATTCATTAAAAAAAAGAAAATAAATTCTGTTTCTGAATGACTGGGTTGTTTGTTAGGACATGTAAGTCAAGTCAGTTGTATTTGTTTAGAACATTTCATTCAAAATAAACTCAATGTGCTCACACTGGAAGACAAAACACATAACAAAACAAAAATGAGGTAAACTTGCATAGTTGAGCCGCTTCAGCGTCCTCTGGTATATAAATATGCAGACTGGGTCACATGAGTACAGACTAACGGCACAATACAAAGTTTCACAAAGCTTTGTGGCTCAACACCAAAGAAATGCAAACAGATGTGTCAAGTACATTACCCCCCCAAAAAGGCATTTCTACACTCCACCCATCCACATGAAAACATTTATGTCCTCCGGCTCCTACCCATCCCCACAACAACTCACACACACACACAAACACACCCACGTTACAGCAATGCCACTGGGAATGGGAGGACGGAGGGTCTCCAACCTACTCCTCCCGTTCAACAACCCCGCTGACAGGCGCCGCTCCCAGTCTGTGGTCACACATAGCAACATTGCACTTCAAGTTCATGGCATAATCACAGATTTAGCTTAACAAGTCACAATAGCGGACTGGGTACAGCAACACATTACAATACCAAGGCAGCAGCGTCTTCTCCAAATATAGCCTACAGAGACCAAAACCTCTTATTTTTATACAGCCCTGCCAGCTGCAAATGTCTTGCTTCCGGCCTGTGCACATGCACTAGGGCTACCAATAAAGACTGGAAGCCTACAGTACATTGATACCCAAGCTGTGAGACTGCATTCAAGAGAGGTTCATATTTCAGCAGCTTAGTTAACCTCTTTCAACCTGGTGTCCCTATCTTGAACATGCCATATAGGTTAAAACGTTAAAACAAAATAGCGAAAATCATTGGTCTACAAGCTTCACAACGCGTCGCGATGCAAAGCGTTGTGAAGTTTGTAGACGTTGTGAAGTTTGTAGATTGGTTGTTGGTGCATTTTGGAAAAACAAATTAGAGCTTAAGTTGTTAATTAAGCAATATTATAAGAGAGGGAGAGGGGTGTGCGTTATCGTGATTAGAAAATTAAAGTTAAGTATCTGGCGAATTGGCATCATATGTAAATGTTTACATATGATGAATGTACTTTTTTCATAGAAAAGTGATTATAATGCCCTTCATTAACAGATCATGTCATGGTGTGCTACTGTACGTACAGTAAAATAGCAGGTAAAAAGAAAAGCCATGGATGTGTCATGGATTCAGTTATCTGATCTATGGTGAGTTTTCCCTGTACAGTAAACCACTCCAGTGTCATTGTTATCTCCAGCTGCCGAAGGCGGGGCGACATATAATGTTTTCCTGTCTGTCTGCCTGTCTGTCTGTCTGTCTGTCTGTCTGGCTGGCTAATCTGGCAAACCACTGAAACAATCAGTAGCAAAGCTTTTGTGCATGCTGTCATCCCAGGAAGACAATACCTGAATATTCGTCCATTCCGTCAGCAACAAGTATATGTTATTTTTAATAGTTTTGTGAATGCATTAACAGAGATCTACCGTCCCTTCTGACTACAATAGGAAGGAGAGGCCCATGATGTCCCTGTTCAACTGCTTCAATAAGCTACAGTACACTATATACTGTACAGGTCTGTGGTGACGTAATTTACCCTACTTTTAGTTTAGAGTTAGGGATAGGGTTATTTAAGATTACATTCCGGCACCAGTTTTACAATTCTTCAGACAGATATAGACACATACATTCAGTGATAAGCACACACAAAAACCAAGATACACTGAACACAGTTAAAGGGGTAGTTCACTGTAAAACACTTCTGGGGCCAGTGTTTTAAAGTGGAAAAACACCCCTTTAACTATGGCACCCGTGCAAGTGGCCTCGCTAAACAAATAGAGACAGAGAGACTGCAGCACCGCACGGGATGGAACGTTTGTCCTGAGTCCCGCATGAACATAACAATATACTGTATTTCAATGGTCATGAGAGAGAGACAGACTGTAACAGACAGAACTAACCTGGTCTCAACAAAAGCTACATAGGCTCTAAGTGAAGGTGAACTACAACTGCACATGCTAAGAGAATGGCCTAGTCTAGATGCTGCCCATAAATACATGCTCAAGCACTGCATCAAGTAAGGACACAAATTTAATTTACAAGTTTATTTTCAAATCTGCTGGCAGAGATCTAGTTGTGTTCTGTGTACAGTACTGCATGTCCATGAGGGTCCTATGGGCATGTTTGTAGGTATTCACAGCAATAAGTGGCTGTTGCCCTCACTGCGACACATGGGTCAGTTAATGACACTCTCAAGTGGCATACCCTAAACCACGGCTGAACCAGTTTTCCACTGGTTTTCCTCCTGAACTCCACAAAGTAAGGGGGCGATCACACCGAGATGAACCGCTAGAAGCTATTGTTTTCCTATGGTACTATAGCCTGGCGTGCACTCCTCTCTTGCATCACATTTGTCTAGTGGTTTCTTGTGGTTGAACTTTATTTTTTTTATATTTTCAGCTTTTCAGCACGAGGCGCAAAGTCGCACTGCTCCTTCCTGTTTACATGCCGGTAGATGTGGTGGGAACTGAGACAGACAATGGCAAATGCAAACACATTTTTTTTCCCTAATAGATATAAACTCAAGACTCAAAGTGTGCTTGAATCAATTTCTTTCCTGTGATTCATTATTTGATGACACGGTTACGCCCACAGGTCTGCTCCACAGGTAAACCAAGCTATTTTGCCTGATGTGCTTTATTGCCACAAGCAGAACCAACAGTAACATAAAACCATACATATTGGCAGCAATCTTTGTTCATATAGTATTGCAATGACAAAGGCGGAGACCACTGTTTAACAGTGTGCTTACACTCTCGAGTCTGGGTTAAGTTAACACTGAGGATTTTTACTGTGCCGATCGGTACAATGCCTTGCTTTTTTTTTTTATATATTACTTCTACAGATGTTGTCCAAACATCAAGCAAATCGGTACATACCTTTTTACAAAGCTTTTGCTTAGTCTTTACCCCCTTGTCTTTTACTCTATGCCTTAATTAGTTGTTATTCTACCTTTTACCCCAATAAGGGTCTTATGTTGTTCCTGAATGTTTTTTTGTTTTGCCTTTGCTATTTTTATGCTATTGTTTTTAAACCCTGTTGCACTTTGTGATTTGCAAAAATGATTTATTATTATCATTATTATCATTAATTAGCGTACTCTTAAAATGCCTTGAAGCCCTAACATGCTAGTTATTCTATAATAACGCTTCAGAAGACAACCTTTCAAGTATGAGCAGAAGTCAGCTGTCAGGGCTAGTCTCACCCACACCAACCTCTGGCAGTACATCACCCCCACCCTCATCCACTTCCCTTCCAGTTACATTCTGCATCAGTCCTCCTCCTCAGCTACAAATCTCCATGGCCTTGCTTGCCCCCCAGTATGTATCTTATCTCCTCCATCAATTTACTCCATCACGGAACTTGCGGCCCTCAGACAGGGGTTTCCTATCCACCCCCGCATCAGCTTGTGAACTTTTGTCCACAGAGCTTTCAGTGTGCCAGTCTCCACCCTCTGGAACTCTCTCCCGACAGAGATCTGCTAATGCTGCCCAGGCACATTTAAGTCAGCCATGAAAAAGTAAAAAAATGTTTAATTTTTTGGTTTTATTTGAAAATGTGTACTTTTGTTTTTGGTGTCCTTGGGTCTGCTGAAAGGCTCTGTATAAATATAAGGTATAATATTATCATTTTACACATGCTTATTGAGCATATACATTTGTAGCCCTTTGGTTTATTTATTCCTTTACAAGACAGTGCATCTAAGGCAAGGTACGTGAGAACATGTTAATGTCTATCCTGTCGTGTCCCCTCGGCGGTGAGGTTAGGTCACGCTGAAGTATATCAAAGCAAGCGTGATTAAGTAGGAAACTTGTCTTAAGGGCCTGTTTTGACGGTTGTGAGAATTGGGGAGTCAGCCAAGAACTGCTTCAGACAGCTGGAAGTATAAAAACTAGACAATAGGGAGTAGTTTCTGTTAACGGCTTCCCCCTGGTGTCCTTATTTTGGGCATGTCATTTTGGTCATGGTCCCTGTCATGCCCTTGTGTTTGTCTATGTTTTTTCTGCGTATGGGCGTGTATGGCTGTGTGTGTGTGCACAGGCCAGATCGTTGTACATCCTGCTGTGGTAGTAGGCTAACACTTAAACCAGTTTATTGTCTCCGCCAAGCCGAAAGGCATGGCGAGAGAGTATGTTTTACCCCCTGTCCGTCTGTCCGTGTGTCCTGTCCGTCCGTTAGCAGCTAATCTCCGGCACCGTTGGCCCGGCCGCTGCGAAACTGTGCGCACACACTCCCTGGATGCCAATTCAGATTGGCCTGTTATAGCGCCACCAGGAGGCCGATTTGTGCAAAACACATTTATTGATACTACTCCTACAGATTTTGTCCAAACATCACACAAATCGGTACATAGTATCTCTATAGTCATGTGATCAACACAGATTTATCCGATTTCCTATATTCCATCCTGATTGCCTAAGATTGTCTTCCAAAGTTTGCAGGATTGGTCCGTTTTGAGCAAAATGCCTCAAATCATGAACGCAGCTTGCGATTTCCGGGAAATTTCACACGCACATTTAGGCAGAGGAAGAAATGCCACCCTTTTAACATTGTTATAGCGCCACCAGCAGGTTTAATTTTGCAAAACACATTTTTGGAACAAAATGCCTCAAATCATGAATGAAGTGTCCGATTGCAGTGAAAAGCCCTTGAACAAAAGGTACCCTTTGCACATTGGCCTATTATAGCGCCACCAGGAGGCCACAATAACCTACCTGACCTGGCGGTACCCACCTGCTCTGTTGCCTGCCTGCCAGTTACCTTGCCGTGTCTGCTTGCCAGCTATCTCACCACGCCCCCCTCGAGGCCCACAACATTTTGCCCTATTTGCTCCCATGCGTGAATAAAAAAGTCACGTTCTGAGCCTGTAGTAGATATTATATATGTAGGTATTTTTGCTATTCAGGGTACAATTAAGTATGAGCATAAGTAGTTAAACAGCGTTATAGACATGGCCAGAGAGCCAGCAGCATGTCCATCTACAATATTGTGCTAGTAAATACGCTACTTGTGTTTCAAGATTCTAAATGGAAGAAATAATTATTAATAGTATCTTAGTTACTCTACGCTCGGAATTCTCATAATAAAACAGGCATGGTTCAAAATGTTCATTACGTATAATAGATAGAAAAGATTGGCTTAGTCTGTAGATGCATCTCAAATTATTCCTTGTTGTCCAAGCTTTCTGACCCTATTCTGACCACAAATTCCTGTTATTTTCCTCTCTTGAATATTCCCAAAATGTTGCCACACTAATAGCATGTCTAAAAAGTAAACCTAAACTCATAAAATCAATCATCAATCTTGTCCCCAATTAGACATCTCCAATCAACTGGTTTGAACACACACACACACACACACACACACACACACACACACACACACACACACACACACACACACACACACACACACACACACACACACACACACACACACACACACACACACACACACACACACACACACACACACACACACACACACACACACACACACAAGCCACTCAACCAGGACAGGCCTCATGCTGTTCTGCAGTGTCATCATAGAGGTGACAGGGCATGGTCTCGTGCAAGCACACACTAACCCAGTCGTTCTCTAACTTTTTCATGCCAAGGAGTAAGGGTCCCCCAAATTGATATGTATTTGGCCACAGAAACCCTTCAGAATAAATTATTTTGCCAGGGACACTCCATACAAGGTTTGTGTTGTTAAAGTCTTTCAAAAAATATTCCGAAGTTTTCAAGAGTTTTTTTTCTTCGTGGCTTTTTGTGAGCTTGTAGATCGGCTATTTTCAAATAGCCAGTGTATATAGGGTTAAAGTGGTTAAACAGATGTTGAGGCTATATGAACAAATTTGCGGTCGGACCCCGTGGAACCCCCTCAAGGACCCCTGCGGGTCCACAGACCCAACCTTGAGAATCACATGCACTAACCGAAGACCTGAGAAATAAGAATGTCTTAGCACAGTCATAAACATACTAGTCTCACAGCCAGATGATTGGGGCTCTCCGCCAAGAGAAATGTCTTGGAGACATCTAAATTAAATCTAGGACTAGATTAGAACAACGACCATAATGCATAATGCTTTGGAAGCCAATCCTGATATCGTTCCCTCCCAATATGAAGGCCCGTCCTAAAGTATTTGCAATGGTTCTGCTCTGCAGTTATGTTTTTAAATCTCTGAATTGTTTCAGACTGTTCTAGCCCCTACATTAAATTTGAGATGTCACCAAGTTTGGTTAATAACCAGAACATTGTACAACTTATCTCCCCATCCAGCAGACTCACTGAGGCACAATAAAGGCACAAAAACCTTTACATAAAATGTTGCCAAAGATAAGGCAGTGATAAGCACAATGAATAATAAAGGCATAAAACATTGTGTCATCCACAAAAAGGGAATGGGCTTTGAAAATGGCCCAAAACTATGAAAAAACAATAATGAAGCTCCTCGATTCTAATGCAGCAAAACACGTATTAAAGCTATTGAGCTGTGCACAGTTCATCCAGCAGCTTAAAAGTAAGGAACACAAAAAGGTAGAGTTTTTCCTCTGGGAGCTTTTTACACCCTGGCTCCTAGGGGCCGAGCTGTCTGGAAAAGGGTCTGTCTGTGTGTGTGAGTCTGTCTGTGTCACTGGGGCTCCTTTCACAAACCACTGGACAAACCACAAATCCAGCCTGACAGCGTGTCGCGGGTTCGACTCTCGATCCCGACGGCCTTTGCTGTGTGTCACCCCCCTCATCTCTCTCCCCATTTCCTGTCAGCCTACTTTCCTCACAAATAAAGGCAGAAAAAGCTCAAAAAATATATTTAAAAAAAATAAATAATCTTGTGCATGCTGCCAGAGGCCAAGGAAGCAACTCCCCAAATTGTATGTTTACATTCTTCTGTCCTCCACTAGTCCCTGCAGGGTGCTGCTGCTACACCAGAATGTTGTGCAGTACCAAACATCAACCAGAACGAGCATGTTACCGACAACCATCTAAATGGGGGGGATATGAAGGGTGGGTGGGAAGATAGCACCCAGGAGAATGAGGCTGACTGGGTCACTGCCAAAGACACCGGGGGAGCTCCTCCCACCCACCAAACTAGAGCTGTTGGTGGCACTCGAGCCAATTTACACATCTTATACTACTTAGAGAAAAGTCAGCCCTTCCGGTGGTTTTCACTGGTGTCACTGATGTCAGTCCATTGTTTCGGTATCCACACAACAACAACATATCACATGCCACTACAACACTAGCCACAACGTGCGCGCTCCATTTACAACTTGTTTTGTCTACTTTTCATTGCTCACTACACATTTGCCTCTTTGGAGCATAATTATTTTTCGTCCAACACCATTTCGCCACATTAGCAACCACACCGGAAGGGGAAAACCTTTAGCACACCATTTAGCGTTAGCCGAAAGCCTCATAGCACAGTCACGCTAATATGTCCGTCATTTAAGTGCCATGTACAGTACATCCCAAACAAGACATTATCGTCTTGACGTCTATTCTGTGTGACCAAAACTGAGGTTGCCACGCAAGAGAAACGAGCACCCAGGTCTATGAAAAGAATCCCAAAAAAAAGATCCATTCGCCCTTCAAACACATACATTGACTATGAATTGCATACCAAGGACCTCAATGGAAACAACACCGCAAGGACTTTTTGGACAGACCTTTTACACAAAGTATTTCAGATGTAATTGTGATGTTTTAATTTTTTTTGGCTAATAACATAGTCATATTCATATTTGAAAATAGCCGATCTACAAGCTCACAACGCCTCACAATAAGCAACTGCACTACACTGAGATTTCCTACCTCATGGTACTTATTAATTTATTATTGGATGCGCATATGATGCGCAACTCCACTTGCAGGAGTCGCGAGAGACTCCTCATAATAACACATGCACTTCCATGTCCACATTAAGACAAGCGGTCAGTCACATACTCCACTTTCACAGTAACAGCCCTGTTTGGTTTGGATTTAAGCATCAGCTGCAGCAGATTGAATGGGAGTTCCCTACCTGTTGGCTGGGGAAAAAAATCTTATAACAATATTCTTATTGATCATATACATATAATGCAGCATCATATATTTCATTAACATTAAGATCATGATAAAAAATAATAATCCTACAAACCAACATGAAAAAATAATTGTGATACTATCGTGGATCGTCATTCTGCCTCACAAAAAACGTGATTTTGCCATCAGCATGCCCATATATGGGCACATTGGCATATACTCATGACATCAGGGATCTGAAAAATAAGTACTGCCAAATACATAGATCTCCAGAATGGCCTTAAAAGGGACAAGGACTGACAGACACACACATCTCCATATATGCCTATATCTGTCTGGCACGTAGGTGTCGAACTCTAGAGGTTCGGGCCACATTCGGGCCTCGGGTTCAATTACAATTAGCAGATGCATTTAGACGCATTTAGCAGACGCTCTTATCCAGAACGACTTAAGCATAGGCATTCCACACCGATGTGGACGTACTCAAAAAAGATGCAGTGACAGAAGGTACCTCTGAACTTGCCAGATGTATGGAGGATCGAGATGACTGGAAAATGCATTCATGAGAGGATGACCTAGAGATATTCCCTAACCAAAATATGAGTGAACTAACCCTTGACCCTAAGAGAGACAAATTGCAATAGTTTTAACATTTTCAGAACAATCTTGAACGTACCTGACTGTTCTACTGTAGTTGTTCTATGATTTGCCTTTACCCGCTTAGCCAGGATTTATATTGATCAAGGTATTTGGTCAAACATCTTGTCCACATTGCCCAGCTCTAAGTTGTATTTACTGTAACTTGTAGCTTTTAATTTCAGTACTTACTACATGCATTATTTATATACTGTATTTTGACAGTGAGGGACTTGTAGAATAAGCATTTCATCGACAGCAGTAATTAATGCGCTGTTGTACTGTTACTGTGCATTTCAACGTGCAATAAACTTGGATTTGATTTATTTAAATAATTATGCCATAACTTCATAGTTGACTCAAAATACGTGTCTCAGTGTAGACACTTGAGTGTTTCTGCCCAGCAACACATCCTGTGAACCACAATACACCCTTCCTCTTCCCCACCAACAAAACTTTCAGAAGCAATGTTGAGGCTGCGCACTTCATGACAGGAAGTTACATGAGATCACAAGGCTGCATCTTGTTCATACACATGGTCTATGCCCATGGTTTTCAAACTTTTTGCGCCCAAATTCACACCAAAGGGCCAGTCAAAATCTCAAGGCACACCCATGCAGAATACTCTTATCACTCTATAAATGTTAATCTTTCTTTACTAATTCCAAATAAACATTTTAAAATATGTATATTTAAAAATGTAGTACAGCATTTGCCTCTGTATTGGGAAATGAGTGCAGACACTGAAATAGTCAATAAAAAAATATTTCAAAACTTTTTATATAGTTGTGTGGTTGTCACAAAATCCAAGGGCACACCAGGACTTGACACACAGCAAACCATGCAGTGTACCTCTGCACACCGTTTGAGAACAGAGCTGCTCTATGGAACAAAAGTCTCAAATGTCATAGCGCACCAGACTACAACTAGCTACAGTATGTCTTGTTTGAGACGTTGTGGCTGAATGTACTGTATATATTTAGGCTCTGTCGTTTATGACCTTTGCCACAGTAGTTATGCTATACAATTATGGGTTAGAAGAATACAAATGTGTTCATGTGGAGGGTTAAACTATTGTGCCTGAAGGGTAAACAACCAGCACCATATCAACACCTGTACAAACATTAATCATACCCCAAATACCTCCTGTTGTCTGTCACACTCATCTGTGCATAATTACACCCAAGTATTTGATATGACCACAGGGCGTTTCTAGGCAGCCTATAGGCAGTCGCCTGGGGCGCCACCTGCAGAGAGATCTCGCCTAATGAAATGAATAACATGCGGCCAGGAGGGTGACTACAAACGCCACTTGATATGTCAATGCAGAGTGAGAATTAGATATGTCAATGCAGAGTGAGAATTAGATATGTCAATGCAGAGTGAGAATTAAACCCTTCTGGTGAACAATTCAACACCAAACAATGAAGCATAGACTTTCAGGTTTAGAGTAGACCAGGGATATTGTCCATCACTAAATCACCAATTAACCAACGCGCGCGCACGCACACACACACACACACACACACACACACACACACACACACACACACACACACACACACACACACACACACACACACACACACACACACACACACACACACACACACACACACACACACACACACACACACACACACACACACACACACACACACTTCTTCGTCGCGCCTCCTTCCGCGTTCGCAATAACCCTGGCGGACTCCGGGTCAACAAAGTAGATATAGTTATGTTAACCCATTCAATCCGGGAACACATCTGTCATTTTAGATTTGAGCTATAACCATTATTCTATACTTTGGCTATAGCAGATCTACAAGCTCATAGTGCGGAACTCGTGCCGCGCTATGAGCTTGTAGATCTGCCAAAAAAAAGGGTGCAAATCTTTTATATGTATTTTTTAATTTAATTTTTTAAAGCAAACATTTGTAACTCAAATCTTTGCTTCTGGGGGAAGGGGGTGGGGGGGTCCCTGGAAAAACAATATTTTGAGATGGGGGTCCAAAAAGTTTGAGCACCACTGATATAGCAACATAAGTTTCTCAGAAATCTTTTAGGATTTAGAACTTAGAAGACATTTGTAGATGTGTTCCCGGATTGAATAGGTTAATCGTATTCACATTGAACACACCTGACGGTTACAGCCTTGTTCCTGCTCATTTATCAATACACCATCTGTTGTCAACAAGCCATAAACAGTGGGCAGCAGTGGCACTCATGGGAAACTCGAGCTGTGCACAACTGCAGGTCAGAAAACGGGGCGAAGGCAGGTTAAAAATAAAAAGGTAAACCTTTACTAATCCTGCAGGGGAAATTCAGTTTCAGCTTCACTCGGCTGATGGCTGCTCAGATGATGAGCACTCTGGAGGGGGAGCTGCTGGGGGATAAGTGTCTTGCTCAGGGACACTCGGCATGTATACTGGGTGAACGTGTAACCAGAATAAGCTACAGTCGTTCCAAGTATAGTATCATTACGTAGTCAAGCATTTCCCGCCATTTCCCTTTTTTTATTTATTCATTGTTTTACCGTTTTATACATTTAAACACATTACGGCACTACTTCAAGGCTGATGTTTTTTTCTCTCTTTTGCAGGATTGTTAACTGCCTTTATCAGGTTTAATGACTATTTATTTATAAGGTTAGGGTTGTTTTATTCAGAGGTACAGAGCATGTATGATGAGAAGGAAGACATGGACTTGGACTGGTATAACCTGTGTTTGTTTATGTGTGGCTGACGGTTGATAAACAGGTTATACGGATGGGTAGATGTGTGGGCATGTCCGTGTGGGCATGTGTGTGTGTGTGTGTGTGTGTGTGTGTGTGTGTGTGTGTGTGTGTGTGTGTGTGTGTGTGTGTGTGTGTGTGTGTGTGTGTGTGTGTGTGTGTGTGTGTGTGTGTGTGTGTGGGGAGGAGAGAGAGAAAGAGGCACAGAAAGATATAGCCTAGAGAGAAGGGGAGGGAGAGTGTAGCTCAGCTGGTTTACTGGAAATGGTACAGGCATCTCTTGCATGGTGGTGTCACGCAGCAAGAATTGCAGATCTGCAAGCTCACAACGTGTTGCATCGTGACACCTTGTGAGCTTGTAGATCTGCTATTTCCAATGCACGAAATGACGCACAAAGTATAAAGTATGTACTGTCTGGATGTCATTGTTCTTCAGTGAAAAGACAGAAGTAGGTCAACCAAGTTTACAACACATTGTTTAACCCTGTTATACAATACAGTACAGCCAGTGTTTAATCATGTACAGTAATCAATGTTTAATAAACGTGGCATCACTATTTTGGCAATGGCATACTCATTACAGGCAAATATCTTTCCAAACATTTCCAAAACATTCAAACAATTTCTAGATTTTCAGAAAATCCCCCCCCCCCAAAAAAAAAATAACCTCTAAGAATAGTAGATCTACAAGCTCAGAACGCATTGCACCGTGACGCTTTGTGAGCTTCTAGATCAGCTTTTTTCCAAATTTGTTGTACGATAAAGTAAGCTACCCTGGGTAACTGATGCATCTGCCAATGTATTAGCATAAATAAAATGACAGCCAAGGAAATGCTTCAAGCACTGGAGAGCTTCACATGTTGAACAGTTATGCATACTTGCATACTACTATTACTTTTTTTGTCCTAACAAAAAGGTTCCTCGAGCTCTGCAGCTGTCAAGAAATTCCCTGCAGAAGGAAAAAGAGTTATTGTCAGTGTGCTCTACACATGGCCTTGTGCTGTAAGCAACTGTGGTAAATAACCAGCCAAAGAGCACAAAGAACAGAGGGGATAGGCAGGGGATGAGGTCTGTGGGAGGAGGTAAAGTCGATTGATTGAGGGTCTCTGGAAATTAACCGGGGGCTGCTGTACTCCACCAGTCCACTGAAAAAGAACATGCACGATGTTATGTAATGTGGTGTGCGTCAGTGTTGCCAGATTATGCGAGAGAAATAAGCAACCAGATCTATGAAGACAAGCCCAAGAGAAGCGACTAGGCCACTTGAGCACTTTAAACCTATATACTTACAAGATCACAACGCTAGCTCTGCTATTTTCGAAAGAATCGTGGGGGAAAAGTGAAAAAAATACACTTGTCAAAATATTCAAAATCAAAATATTTTCAGATGGGCGTATGCAGAAAAATACATATTAATTTAGGGGTCCTTTCAGAACCACTGGTTTAAACATTTGGAAACAACCCCAAATAACCAGCGTTATCTGAGCAAGCAGATTCCATGTGCACTGAATAGTGTTTTGAGTAGCATTGAAGAGAGCGGCCTCGGCCAAACTGTATGTAACTTTGTTGAGCGGGTGGGATGGAGGGGGATGGTATCTTTGCTGCAGGAAACAACTGACAGGAAATACAATTCGGACGGCAGTTGTCGACAGTGCTGAATACCAGAGGCGCACTTTCATAAAAAAAAACTAGAGGGTGCCAAAAAGACTTAAGCCCTATTTCAAAAATAGCAAAAATAGCTTTTTCTCTTTCTTTTCTTTACGATTTTCGCCTGTAATGACATGCCCAAAATAGGGAGGCCAGTTTGAAAGTGATTCATGAATGTATGGTTGCAGAAAGAAAACTGGTGTCTATAAGTGTCTAAAATCAGATGAATCTGCAAAAAACAAAGGTGGAGGATATAAAATACCTTCATTTTTAGGTTATAAATGCAAAAGCCATTGCCACCCCCTGGAACCCTAAATAAATGACACTCCTGCTGAACACCTCCACTGCTCTGTTACATTGTGGCCATTAGGCTCAATGCTTCAGTACAAAACAAACCCTATCACAAAATCCAAAGGCAATATTGGTGAAAAACATCAATAGCCTTGATAAAATCAAGCCATAGATTTAATTAATCTATAATAAAAGATAGATTTAATCTATCTTTTATTTAGTTTTTTAGGAATTAGCTCATTCCACTAGCTCATTTCACAACCCCTTCTAAACTGTGTGTGAACTTGAGACAAGTCCAATAAAACTGCATAAACACCCCAATAAAAATGCCACAGTGGACTAAAGAGTCATTGTTTATCTCCATGTCACTGGGGTAACTACAGTATGATCTGCATAGCTTCGAATTCTTTGAAACCACGTGACTATAAAGAACATGGCTGCTGTATCTGTCTCTGACCAGCGAGTGGCGCTGCAGAGAGCAGAAGCCAGGGCATTTCCAAGAAACCCTTGTGGATTTAGGAATTCACTCCCTATGGCACTTTCTTATATGAATGTCTTCTCCCAGAGTCCCAGCCAAGCGACCCTGCAAACTGACAGTTTCGTGTGGCTGCAAGCCAGTAACTAACAGCTTGGAAGCTGATGTTGCTAAAATAAACAGCAACTTATGCCAAAGATCATAATCCTTTGTTATCCTTAGACAAACTATTTGTATCCTCACAGGCAACCGAATAATGACCTCCCCAACAGAATGTTTTACTTTTAGGATGACTTATTAAATAAAGGGGAGAGAATCATTCTTTCATAATGCACCGCGTATACATTTATTTTATCATTATTAGACTCGTGTCAGCTACTGTATGACAGGGTTATACATTATGAACATACTGTCATAGCAAGCTACAGCTGGGCTATTCATGTAGCTTGGTCCGAGTAGCTACCTACTGTATGTGTAAGTTGGTATTAAGTACATCTGTACACTGTACATGGCTATAGTCTTAAATGGTTTGAATTGCAGTATATTATGTTTGCTGTTTTGTTTTCAATACCACCGTGCTCTGAACCCGCCTGGTGCGTTATCCTAAACTGTTGAAAATACACTATGAAAACAAATCATTAAAACCAAGGCAAATGATTTATTCTGAGTGCAACCCGCTTTAATTTCATTGCTTTTCTGTTTTACCATTTGAAAAGGAGTTTCAGGCAGATAAATTCTTGCACACCCTCAAGACAGGAAATATACAGTTTAGAGCAAGGTTTCGAAATGAGTCAGTCTTCTCAGTCTGTCTCACACACACACACACACACACACACACACACACACACACACACACACACACACACACACACACACACACACACACACACACACACACACACACACACACACACACACACACACACACACACTCTATAGGCTACCTTGAATACATGTTCAATGCATTCCCTGCCCTGTGAGCAAACATCTCAGGGTATATCACTATGGGAATATAATGATAGCAAGCAAACGTACATCATCTAAAAGTCTACTCATTTGTAAGAAAAAGTAGAAAATTACCAAACCTATGCAAACAGTTCAAACCAAAGGGGTACTTTATTCTGGTCAATATTTGAGTTTTACATTCTCACACAAACGTGTATATATATGTATATAACGTCGTGTATATATATATATATGATATATGATCTTCATTTGTCACTAGGTTAAGTTATTCTTCATCAGTTTTCTTTACAGACAAAAAAGGCACCTTTAATCATGAGAGAACATGGGGGGGGGGAATGGTTGACTGGACTCCGCCTCAGTACAGCTCTATCGTTTAAAGCTCAGACACAGAAAACATAGCCACATAATATTAACAATATTTACGAGTTATACTTATGTATATTCCGTTTCCAAGTGAATGTCCTGTTATTTAATCTGAATTAATCTGTTGTTTAATATGTCTGCCGAATTGTCCTGTTTGTTTTTTATTTGTTTTGTTTTTTCTCCTTGTGTGTTTTGATTTTGATTTTAGTTTATTTGCTGAAAAGAAAATGTATACACTGTGTAATTTCTCTGCAGAATAGCAAATAAACACCTTTGTTCAAACAATATTTACAAAAAAAAGTGGGGGAACATATAATGCAAGGTCGGGGAAACATGAGCACAAGTGTGCAGAACTGCACATGTGTGCATAAGTGTGAATTTCTATGCACATACTTGTGCACCGCAACTGTGATGTCTCTTGTTTTTGCCATCGCTAAACAGCAACACCCTTCATGGGTGTTCATTCAACTCGGTCGGTGTAACCACATGGCCCCTTACAGGTCCGACTCTAGCATTATAGCATTTGTCTCGAGTGTTAAATAAACATCCAGGATGTTACTGTGTAGTTTCATCTAAACAGATGTAGACCTACGTATAGGCTAATTCATGATAGCATCGGTTATTGTCTGATCGGGCAATTGATAATCAATGACATGAAAGCTCATAATCCGACAGAACAGCTTCAGTGACTCAGGACAATGACAATGCTTGCCTTCACACGCCATAAAAGCATGCGCTGGTTGTTACGCAACCCAACAGTGTATGTGGGGCTTAAATGCTCACACGACAACTTGTCACATGGCAAATATTGCAGTTTTATACTTAACCACTTGAACCCTACTGTATATGCTTCGGAGTCCTGCAGGGGTCTATACTGAGCCCCCTTGCTTCCCCCCCCCTCTACACAAAAGCTCTTCACCGATAATAGCTCACGTGTCACAGTGTTATGAGCTTGTAGATCGGCTATTTTCGCCTAACGTTCGCCCCACATTAGGGTTCATGTTCTTAAACTAACCTAGGCTATATCAGTGGTTCTCAAAGTTGGGTCTAGGGACCCCCAGGGGTCCTTGAGGGGGTTCCAGGGGGTCCCAAGCTAAATGATTAATAGTTAGGAACTAAACGGAACCTTTACTTCCATCCACTTGGTTCTATTTGTACACTCTCAGAGTTATGGGCCTGGTCTTTAACCCATTCAATCCGGGAACGCATCTCTGTCATTTTAGATTTCTTTGGCTATTCAAAAATAGCAGATATACAAGCTCATAGCGCGGCACCCAGTGCCGCGCTATGAGCTTGTAGATCTTCTATTTTTGGAAAAAATCGTGTAAATGTGTGCAAATCTTTGAATATATATATACATTTGTAACTCAAATCTTTGCTTCTGGGGGTCCCTGGAACAAAATATTTTTAGATGGGGGGGTCATTTTGGGGGTCCTTGACATGAAAAAGGTTTGAGAACCACTGATATTATAACAACATAGGTTTTTTTAAAAAAAACTGTTAGGATTTAGAAAACATCTAGAAACATGTAGAATCCCCAGAAGCAAAGATTTGAGTTACAAATGCTCGCTTTAAATATCAATATTTAAAGATTTTCAAAAATGTTCACGATTTTCCCAAAAATTGCAGATCTACAAGCTCATAGCACGTGTCAAACTGCTTCACTAGAGTGAGAGATGCCCTCGGGCATAATGCAAGAGGGAGCTCCTCTGACCTTGCCCCCCCCCCTCCCACCAGGGCTTTTTGTGTTATCCTTTTACCATAACTCTTGACTGTACTACATGTACAAATAACAATCTTGTTAATAAAGTATTCAATCAATCAATCAATCAACTGGGGAGATGGGGGTCATTTCCAGGCTCAATAGTGTGCCCTGTAGTGCTGCCTGCCTCGTTATGCAAAGTCAAACTGTAGTAGGCTATGTATCAAAGTAGGTCAAGGACTGCATGCCGCTCTGCTCTAATTAAGAATACCGGTTTCCTGTTTTGATGCAGGCTGATACTCGCACGCTTCTATCACAAGTAAGTCGCGGCTATGCAGTGTCACATAAGGATAGGATAAGGATATAGACATGCATATGACAGAATGTGATCAACATCAAATTATGGTCATCATATTAGGCCTAAATCTTTAAATTGAGAACATGCATGGACCGGGGGGGGGGGGAGAGAGAGAGAGAGAGAGAGAGAGACAAAGAGAGAGAGAGAGAGAGAGAAAGTCAAAATTCCATATATATATATATTCATATGGAATATATAAATAAAGCATGTTTGGCCATTAAGCCTGATTCTGATCACTCATTTGGCTTTTGAAATATTCTATTAGAATCAATGCAAAGGGAACCAGAGTGCAGATCTGCTGCTGTTTCCTTGATTAGGAGTCAGATCAGAGCATAAAGGGATTTAAAGACATGCTCTTGTCGCCATCTAGCGGCTCTATTGTGCCATTATTTCCCCCCCTTTTTTCTTTTTTCAAAACGCCGCTTCTGTACAACACACGCACACGAGAACGAAGATTAAACTATCATTATCAAAGATGCACACTATTCTATCTACAGTTATTGAACCGTATGAGGATGATTTGTTTCATTTGTTTCAAACTTTTTTACAATGAAATGTGTTCAAACCAGGCCTGGAATTTCATAATTCACCAAAGGCCACTTGGCCTAAATAAATGATGGTATCGTATTTACAATATGATCCATGCTCAGCCCTGCACCAATCAAAGTCACTGGATTGGTTTAAAGATGGGGACTCAGGGGAGTTAAGAATTCAGAATCTCAACAGAAGACACTGGTGTCTACATGACAAGAAAGAGACACTGGTGTCTACATGACAAGAAAGAGACACTGGTGTCTACATGACAAGAAAGAGACACTGGTGTCTACATGACAAGAAAGAGACACTGGTGTCTACATATTCACAAGAAAGAGACACTGGTGTCTACATATTCACAAGAAAGAGACACTGGTGTCTACATGACAAGAAAGAGACACTGGTGTACTGTCTACATATTGACAAGAAAGAGACACTGGTGTCTACATATTGACAAGAAAGAGACACTGGTGTCTACATATTGACAAGAAAGAGACACTGGTGTCTACATATTCACAAGAAAGAGCCACTGGTGTCTACATATTGACAAGAAAGAGACAGAGAAGAAAGTGTTAGTCAGCTGGGTCATTAAGGCCACTGTGGCCTCAGGGCAAGCCATTTGTTTGAGGGGCACAAGGCCAAACTGAGGGGCAACGACGGCCATGTTCTTCGTGGCCTCCTTGCAATTCCTGCCCTGGTTCAAACAATAACATCATCAACGTTTTTTTAGGCCCATTTAGCCTACTTTACTGATTCTTCAGTGTAAAAAATGTGGACAAACCACGTGAAGTATGATACTGAACAGTGGTGTAAAGTAACTAAGTACATGTACTCAAGTACTGTACTTAGGTACAGTTTTGAGGTATTTTTTACTTTCTTCAGTATTTACAATTTTGAATACTTTTACTTTTACTCCACTACATCTCAAAGTAAAATATTGTACTTCTACATCACTACAATTATATGAAAACTAAGTTAATAGTTACTTTGTAGATTTTTAATAATGCTCACAATGTAGATCTGCTATTTTCAAAATATTTGTATACATTTTGAGTAGGCTACTTTCTACTTTTGGTACAGTACATTTTGATACCAATACTTTTGTACTTTTACTCAAGTAACTTTGAATTCCGGACCTTTACTTGTAACAGAGTGCAGTATTGATACTTCTAAGTAAAAAGCTTAAAGTACTTTTACCACTACTGTGGGCAATCTAGGTTAGGATAATTCCTTTTAACAGGACATTCATGAAAGTCCTTGCGGGCTTGTTTCCAATGAGGGCCTGTGAGCAATTAGGGGTTAAGAGTCTTGCTCAGGGACAAATTTCATTTCAACGACACATATGCTGGGGTGGCCTGGAATCGTACCTGGGGCAACCAGGGCCTCTGGCTCCCTAGGCGGGCTCACTAACCACTCAGCTATGGCCGCCCCTCAACGCAATAAAACCGTTACGTAAGCTGCCTGCTCGAATGTGTAGGCCTATAGCCGGGCTATGTTTATATGATAATCCAATAAACCAGTCTAGGTCATTCTCATGATAAAAGTAGCCATATAAACGACATAAAGACCATGTAAAAAGTTAAGATACATTTATACCCAGCAAAATGCTAGGTAGGCCTAATATCACTTTGTTGTGCAAATGTACGGCCTATTGGATCCCTTTCACTTTCACTTTGTTATTTTGCAAAATAACAGCATCACTGCAGAAAAGAATATATAAACAATATTCAACATATGCTTATAGACTATTGACTAATACTTTTTCATCAATCAAAGTATTTTACACGGTCAAATAGATTTTCATATTTAATAGGCTATTCTGTTGGATAGAAAATACTATCACTTTCACTTTGACACTGTAATGTATAGCTAGAGAAAATGTCAACAGTCAAATATATGTCCTAATAACTTATGCTATGTAGGAAATCAATGGTTATATTATTATTACATTACTTAAGCTTTGCATTTCACCATGAAATAGGCTACATCCATTATTTACGATCATAAAAAAAAATCCATATTCAGGCATTAATTGACGGTGTAAACTCACCTTAAATGATGTGCAGTCATTATTACATTATGTCACGTACATGTGATGTTCTTCAAATAAAAACATCCACAAATAAAATAAATCCGTTAACGTTGTTCGAATATACTGTTATAAAGAACTAGTTGTCAGCCTCTCTTGTCTCCATGGATGGATGTCTTCTTCTCAGTGTTGCCAGATTGTGCGAGAGAAATAAGCAACCAGGTCTATGAATGCAAGCCCAAAAGAAGCCACATGAGCACTCTAACCCTATATACACTGGCTATTTGAAAATAGCCGATCTGCAAGCTCACAAAGAGACACAAAATATTTTCAGATGGTTGGGTCTACAAATATATATTAATTTTGGGGGTCCTTGACATGGAAATGTTTGAGAACCACTGGTTTAAACAACATTAGGAAACAAGCCCAAACTAGAAAAAGTGCTCCTCGGAGCACAGGTCTCCGCCAGGTCAGGTAGGTTATTCTGGGCCAGCGATGTTCGTAATTCGCCAATCAAGATGGACTATGAATAATCAGAAGGATCTGTCTTGATTACTTGACTATAGAGATAATGTGTACCGATTTGCGTAATGATGGACAACATTTGTAGGAGTAAAAATGTTTAGCAAAAATCTGCCTCATGGTGGCGCTATAATAGGGCA
Organism: Gymnoscopelus braueri; assembly: GCF_963280865.1. NCBI lineage: Eukaryota > Metazoa > Chordata > Actinopteri > Myctophiformes > Myctophidae > Gymnoscopelus > Gymnoscopelus braueri. Next base: position 29,525,266 of record NC_137609.1, on the reverse strand, counting down.
ATGTTAAAAGGGTGGCATTTGTTCCTCAACGTAGTGCGAATGTGCGTGCAAAGTTTAACCACAATCGGACGCTGCGTTCATGATTTGCGGCAATTTGGTCAAAACGGGCCACTCGATCCTGCAAACTTTAGATGTCAATCTTAACCAATCAGGATGGAATATGAAAAATCAAACAGATCCGTCTTGATCACATGATTATAGAGATCATGTGTACATATTTGCGTTTTGATTGATTGATTGATTGATTGATTGATTGATTGATTGATGTACTTTCTTTAGTAAGACATGAGAACAACAGTACATGGAAGTACAAATTCACAATACAAGGTCTACTAAACTGGAAGACTCAAGCACTAAGCTTGTTTAAAATGAGATCCCCATGCACACAAATCATGATGACATAAGAGACAGACAGATATACACACTACTATACAGAACGTCATACAATCAGCTTACAGGTTATGGTATGAAGAGTGAAAAATGTGTACAAGAGAAGAAACAATCGGGGAGGGGGGGTTGGGGCGGGGTAGGTTAAGACTTAGACAGGGGCCATTTTCGAATTGCAGCCTCCTGAAGGTGTATCTTTAGGGCAGTTTTGAAAGTGAGTAGGATTTTACACTCCTTTACTCCTTTTGGTAGGGCCTTACACATTTTTGTTGAATAGCATGAGAACGAGTTCACTCCCTTTGTTGAGCCAAATCTGGGTTGAACATGATTCGTGGAGCTGCCTCTGGTGTTATGATCGTGGACTTCATTAACGTTTTGGAAGTATTTTGACAAATACAGGGGGATCCCAATGTTGTGGTGTATCTTGAAGACCAGGCCCATTGCAAGTTGCTGTACTCTGTCCTGTTTTGTGATTTTTGTGATGACTAAATTTGGGGGGGCCTTAAATTTTTGGGGGGCCTTTACAGTTAAGTTACAACAATTTCACATGAAAAATGTATCATCTGATGTTATTGTTATTAGCCTTTGGGGGGCCTTTACAGTTAAGTTACAACAATTTCACGTGAGAAATGTATCATCTGATGTTATTGTTATTAGCCTTTGGGGGGCCTTTACAGTTAAAGGGATATTTCACTTTCAAAAAAGCTTTTGGTCATTTTATCATCTACTCAGGCAGTTTTTAAGTTGCTTGATTAATTATTTAGATATTTGATATTCATTTTATCAGACACGCCCCCTTCCTATACAAACCCATTGTAACTTCAAACTCCATTTTAACCATGTTAGATTCATCAAAAACACCCGTCCTTGGTTCTGGTGACTCACCCTGCCCTCCTAATGCGTGAGGGGGCCGTGTTTTTTCAATTACTTTTTTCATTTATTAAAAAAAAAAAATTAGGAAATGAAAAAAAAAGAATACAATAAAACATTTAAATAAAATAAATGAAATTTATTTTCACATGATAAATGTATCATCTGATGTTATTGTTATTATGAACTTCGTCCCTCCATTAACATAAGACACACAATGTACTACAAAAGAAAACAGTCAGACAATCTCTAGGCCTCTAATGATCATACCATGGGATCCCTATAATCCAAGGTTGGCTTTTAGGTTTGGACTAGAGGGAGACAAACAGTACCACAACAAACTACAGCACTGCAGCAGACAGCAAAATAAATATACAATGGATAAAGCTTTTTTGACAACCAGTAATGCCAAGGTTGTTATTGTTGCAGCTATAAGAAAAGCCATGTCAACTGCTGTTCATGTTATTAAAAGGGTCTAAGTCTGAGGGTACAAAATGGAACAAAGTGTTCTTATAGCCTATCAATAATATCAATCATTTATCTGGCCTCCTCAAGCTCCCCTGGGATGTCCCTGATGACTACCCCAATCCACACGTATGTTGAGAAGAATCAGTGGTGTACAGTAACTAAGTACAGTACTTGTACTCAAGTACTGTACTTAAGTACAATTTTGAGGTATTTTTTTACTTTACTGGAGTATTTACAATTTTCAGTACTTTTACTTCTACTCCACTACATCTCAGAGACAAATATTGTACTTTTACTCCACTACAATTATTAGAAAAGTTTAGTTACGAGTTACTTTGTATATTTTGATTATTATTACAAAACCACTTCAGCCCTGGCCCCATTTCGGTCATTTGAAAATAGCAGATCTGCAAGTTCACATTGTGAGCTTGTAGATCTGCCATTTTCAAAACTTTTTTTTTTTTTTAAACTTGTGAAAATGGGACATTCTGCAAAATTTGTACTTTCTACTTTTGGTTGGTAGTACTTTAAGTACATTTTGATACCAATACATTTGTATTTTTACTCAAGTACATTTTGAATTCTGGACTTTTACTTGTAGAGTACTTTTTTCCACCACTGAGAAGAACCAGTGTTTATAAACTTACTTGTTGTTGCTGGAGCAATGACTGCACGCTGGGGGCTCTGAACATTTCAGTCAGTTTGTAACATTTAGCTCCTTCCTTGGCTCTTTTTGTCTTGTCCCTTTCCACTCCACCTGCCCTCCTTTTCTCTGACTTTGAGGGGATGGGGTTAGGGTTGGGATCCATAATAACGTGACGTTACACTAGTTTATTTATTTATTGTGTCGAATAAATCCATCCAGCTGTTTTTTCTTTCTCCTCCTTAGCTCCGCCTCTCTCCTCTCACAGACCATGCTGCCTTGTGTGTGTCAGCTCAGGGGTGTAGGGGCGGGCCAAAAAGCCAAACAAACCAATCACGTATTGATTCTTTTAAAAAAAACGTTCAGTGCCGTCATTTTTGACCAATCCCTACCCCTCTGGTCACAGAGCAGTGTGAGAGCACGGGGGGGGGGTCCTCTGAGCTGCAGCAACACTGACTGAATTGAATTGAAATTGACTGTGGTTGGCCTGGCCTGAGCTTAGAAGAGATTTTTTTTCTGCTGCAGCACGTAAGCGCTGCGCTGGCTGTGGCCAGGCAGGCCACTAAGGAGGCAGGCCACCGGGAATAGTCCCGGTCCTCCGTCCCGACGGCCAAACCGGGCCTGCAAATAAGCAACTACACTTTAGAAACAAGCCCAAAGTCGCTTATAATAAGCAGACATGGCAACACTTCTTCTCCAGCCAAAAAGTTACAAGTCCCTCCCACCGGTCTGTCCCCTGATGCGGGCACCAGCTATTTTCCTCCGTGGTGGAAAGAAAGTCTGGTGACACGAGGTTGTTAGGCACCAGCTCAAATAGTTTTGGTCTTGAATTGATTTATATATGAGCTGAAAACTGTGGTGGAAGAAGTACTAAGATATGTTACTTAGATCATATGAAACTTTCACCTGACTCTGCCAGATGGGGGCGGTATTGAGTAACTACGTTTCTCAAGAAATAAGCTGAGAAACAAAATGTGTGACGCAAGCTTCTTGGATCTGGAAGCGTCAGGTTAATGAAACTTCCCCTGGTTGAGTACCTGTGAGCATCCCTCACTCTGGGCAGGTAATTAAACAAGTAGCCTATTTGGGAACTGAGGCATCTAGGATCCTGAAGACCAGACACAATGAAAGCTGACCACTCTAGCCATGACAATCAATCTGTCAATTCCAAAAGACTACAGCAACAATACTCCTCAGTTGCTATTCAGCAAATGATTGGATAACTCAAATTGAATGCTTGATGCACTCTGTTCAATCCTCGGAACACATTTGGTTAGAAGTCTTTCGGGAACAAAAGGTATTTTGGTGATTTGGAGGAGAAGTAGAGCATACTTCACTGTACTTCACTGAGAGATACAGTGATTCATACAGGTAAGTAGCAGGTTGGTGCAGGTGTGTCAGTTGTTGTAGTCCAACCCCCAGCCTTTTGACAATTACATTACATTTCTCAGGCAATCACAAAGCTCACAAGGAATGAATGGCTATGATCAATAATGATCATTATGATGCTATTCATTGTGTGGACATTATAAACAGAAATTAAACTTACATTGATCAGGTAGTCTCCACTCTCCAGGGAGTCCAGGTGCTTTTCTGTTTCTGGCTGCCTCCATGTGTGTCAGTGGACAGGTCATGTGTGGTCCTCAGTCAAATAGAGGTCCCTGGTGTCAAACGTTTTGAAGGATGACCTGAATGGACACCACTGCTAGACTGCTGGATCTCCCTCATCAGCTACATGTGGAATGTGGAGACTGAATGACCCCATACATGATAATAATAATGAACTACCAGGTGATCAGATTGTGCATGTTGAGGATGGTGATAAACTGAATTGATCAAAAACAACCATTATTGACCATTATTGATTGATGTGTGTAAAACCTTTCTCCCCAGAATTGATCTAACCCTGTTATGTATTATTCATATTCAATTATTGACTCATTCCTTTTTAGGTTTTATTATTAAATTATTGACTTATTCTGTGCTTCTATGCCCTATATCAAGAAAGACGTTGTCTGGCGCTGGGTGATCACACCAGCCTTGGAAAGCGACTGAGTGATCATTTTATATGATGAATCTGATTATTGTGTAATAACAATATATTAAAAGTACATATCACTTACTGTCTGACTTTTTCTCAATTGGAGAGGAAGACCACGGTGGAGGCTGGTCTGCCCCACTGTAGCTAACAAACCACTATATAATGTAGATCTTCGAGGCCACATTCCATTTTGGCCATGGGGTCTGGTCCCTCCTGATGGGCCTGCTACTGCTCCAGTTGCTCGTCTGAGTTGAGGAAGAGAAGAATGGCAAAAACATGAATGTTAGTATTGTTGTCAATAGCAGTGACTTAAATGGTGCATTTATATAGTGTTTTTATCCAAAGTGCAGTGCATTCACACACATTTTGACACACCAACGGTAGAGGAAACCATGCGAGGCACCAGTACAGTTAGGGGTCAAGTGTCTTGCTCCAGGACTGGGAACCTTTACTCTCTACCTCCGGAGATGAGCAACACTGCTGAAGTTATGTTGCTTTTGTGAGTAAAGAACAGTAAGGAAGATATCTTCCACCATCAGTATAGTATAATTCCTGGACTTCTACTGCTAATCACAGATGGATGCCTGCCCATAGGTAAAAACCATTCCATTGTATCCTCTTTCTGAGCATGTTTGTATACCCAACGCGGTTATACGTACCGTGCTGACATGTGAGAATGTCAACAAACACTACAATCCAGTAGGACACTGGGTGATGATTCATTCCAGAAGTATTTGTTATCCTTCAGGTGTAACTCTGTTGCAGTGACATCATTTCTATTACATGAGGTTCAACCTGAGCTGTGTTTCAAAATGTTAGCAATCATGGCATGGTGGATAATCATTTGCAGTTTGTTTGTTTGATACAAGTAAGTTATTAACATCCTATCATGCTCTGGGGCATGTACAAAAATGCTAAGCAGGCCCAGTTTACCACAATTTTGGATCAAGTTCGCAAAAGAAAAAGATCTAGTGACAATGAAAAAGGGTTAAGTGGCATCCGCATTTCGATCTATGCCATCAGTAAATAAAACTAAATATGGTCATAAATGGTGGTGGAAAGCATACATTTGATGACCATGACTTATTGTATGTGATATGTAAGGATTATGTTTTTAAACTGAAGAGCAACTCTTCCTCGGGTAACTGAGAATGTCAAAGAAGTGATCAGACTATGTCACCAAGAACAGTCTATCAAGAATTGAGGGATGTTAGGTTTATACATACATAATCTCCTCATTACAATAACAAATGCATATTTGAGAGTTCAGTGGTTGAAAAAAAACAAAAAAACATAGGCACATAGCCACAGATGTGGGAAAATGTGTGTTGCTCAGATGAGTCATCCTATTATTCTCCTAAGTGGGTGAATCCATGTTGTAATGCCAGTTGTCAGTTGGTAAATGCAATGCCAAATGGTGCCACATGGTGGTGCTATCTGGCATTGCATTTACCAACTGACTGATGTGTGGCATACACCAGTGGTTCTCAAAGTAGTGTCCTTGAGGAGGTTCCAGGGGGTCTCCAGCACGATTTGTTAGTTTAGCAGCAAAAATAATTATGTTTAACCACTTTGATCTTGTATTTGAAAATAGCCCTACAAGGTGATTATTTTGGTGTTCCATCCCTCCACTCCAGCCTTCCAGAGACTTGTGGAATCTATGCCACGGTGCAGTGAAGCGGTTCTACCTTACTGAGACACTTTATGTTGTTTTTTAATTTAATTTGCCACCCATGAAGCATACTGTATATAGCTAAATACTTGACAGACCACTAGGGGGTTCTGGCAAATAGAAGTTGTTTAATTCTACAACTACTGCTTCATGTTGACTCAGAGTAGTCTACTGCTCTCACCCCTGTTGGAACTGGAACAAAATCTTCTTCCTGTGTGTGTGTGTGTGTGTGTGTGTGTGTGTGTGTGTGTGTGTGTGTGTGTGTGTGTGTGTGTGTGTGTGTGTGTGTGTGTGTGTGCGTGTGCGTGCGCGTGCGTGTGCGTATGTGTCAGTGTGCGTGCATGCGTGCGTGTGTGTGCTATTTTACACAACAGACAGACCTAATAGAACATCTTCGACCCAGCTGTAATGACCCATAGGTTATCTGGGGGTCAAGGACACTCAAGAGAATGCTGAAGGTCTTGAGCATTTTGGTCGTAACAAATCTATATTGCTCACTGGGCCTTATTCTGCCATTAGAACATGGCACACACACACGCTGCCAATGTTGTGGTATCAACTAGCATGGTGGTCACCCAGGCCCAAATATATATTTTTTTGATTGATTGAATACTTTATTAGTCAGAAATGTAAACAGCACGTGGTACAATAAGACATTAAGGCTAAAAGGATAACCCAAAAACTGGACTTGTTTCCATTGTAGTTTCCATTGTGTGCATGCAGTGAACTGCCTATACTGTAGGACTACACAACCCACACTACACAGTACACACCACTTTTATCCTGTGTCTCCATAATGTTTAATTTAAAGCAGAAATATCTAAATCCAACGCAAAAAAACACATACAAATTAAACAAAAACAAAAAGTTTTGTGTGTAGCTTATACAATAACTTTTTAAAGTTTTGAAGGAGGCTATTATTTGTTTAGCTTTATTTAATTGATGCAAACCTTTTCTCTTCCCTGAATATGACAAGAAAACTATAAATAATTATTAGTGCATTCAATTACTGCTTACTTGCAGCATTAACTGAATACAAGCCTAGCTAACAGATATATCAGAAGTAGGCTATTATTGTCTCACCTCAAATGGATTTATAATCAAATATATATGTATTTTCCCCCTTCGAGAACGGGGTAAGATGAGCCAGTGTGTACAAAAGCCCTTGCTGCACACCTGAAGCCAATTCTGATCCAATTAGGATTGGCACACCTGAATGCAATCAAGGCTGTGTCAGACACTAGCAGAGCTTCATTCAGTGTACACTGAGCAGAGCTGCTCTGAGCAACATGCCACAGCACCAGAGCTCTGCCTTGTTCTATGTTTTTGTTTGTGTGCGTGCATGACGCAGATGAGGGACTATATGTTTGAGTTGTAGATTACATTTATTTCTCTAATGTGCCAAAGTGTATGTTCCCTTTACATTTAACACTGCATCATGATGTTTGGTAGCTCCGACGGAACCTCTCCCTCCGCTGTATAGCTCCGAGATGAGGTTCCTCGTTATTTCCTGCCGTTTGCGGTCGACATTGTCGCACATTTTCCACTTTACATGTTTCTTACCCCTTTCTGCACATCGTATCCAAAAAGTAAAGCATTTCCGCCACTCTCTCAGATGTTTTAAGTTCTAGCGCACCATAAAAGCTATCCAACGAGTTGAAGAAAGTATTTAATTTGCCTCGGTTTTCATCCGGTTACATGTTTTTAAGACATTGCGCAAGAGTTGCGCCCGTAGAGATAACATCACTGATTCGCCTACTGGTCAAATGTTGAATTGCATCTTCTAATGCAAAATATTATGGAACGGGATGAAGACCGAGGCAAATTAAATACTTTCTTCAACTCGTTGGATAGCTTTTATGGTCCGTGAAAATTTAAAACATCCGAGAGAGTGGCGGAAATGCTTTACTTTTTGGATACGATGTGCAGAAAGGGGTAAGAAACATGTAAAGTGGAAAATGTGCGACAATGTCGACCGCAAATGGCAGGAAATAACGAGGAACCTCATCTCGGAGCTATACAGCGGAGGGAGAGGTTCCGTAGGGGCTAGATGTTTGGTAAAATGAGTCTGTTATACTAGATGTCAGTGAGTTGAAGTGCTGCTTGAATACATAATGTGACTGTTTACTCATGCTTGTGATGTATGTAATCTACATTAACTTTAGGCTATATATATATATTGTGTAAGATGCAATTTGGTGTTTATTTCATTTGTTTGGTTAATGAGGTAACTGTGCCAGCCAGGTGTTGCCGCTATAGCCGATTAGTGTTCAATTGGCAGGAGGTCATTGTGACCTTGTGTTTTTGACATGATTGTGCCAGGTGTTGAAGATATAGTTAATTAGTGCTCTGTTGGAAGGAGGTCACTGGCTGCGGGTACATGGACAGTTTCATTCGAAATGAATACACTTCTATTCGGAATGAATGAATGGATGAATTCATTCAGAATAGAAATGCTCATGTAAACATGTCAATTGGAATAGAATATTCCATTCCAGTCTGACCGAATGAATTTTCATTCGGGTTTGGAGGGGTGGTATAGACCGTTTGAATCGGGATATATACCAATCGGAATTGACCATATAAACACTTTATTCCGAACGCTCCTCTCTGTTTGGAATACATGCATTCCTTTGCGCATGTCCGTGCTTAGTAGTGCTGTCAGAATTGTCCAAAAATGACCTATCAAATCTCTAATTCGGCCACGGTTGGTGCTGAGAAGCACTCGCTCCTGCGGGATAAAATGAATGATTCTATTCTATAGCGTCATTTAATAAGCCTTTTTCTATACGGGTATTTTAGTCCTCAGTTTTTAAAAAGAATCCCTGGCCACATGACAAAGATTTTTTTTGTTTTATCCATGGTCGCTGGATTTTGACCCAGGGCGATTGTGTTTTAGGGCGACAACCCGCGCATTCAACCCGTGTGCGCTCCGCGCGCTACTCGGCGCAGAAAGAGGGTTTTCGTCACAGTGAATGAGTTACAGCATGTTTCAAAGCTTTTTCATAATAATACAAGAAAAACGTGACACTCGGCATAATGAGTAGCTTATACTTTCTACTTAAGTATATTTTGATGCCAATACTTTTGTACTTTTGCCATAAATGAGCGTGCCTTGTTTCATAGACTGTAGTGTTACCCCAATTTATAAGTCAAAACTGAAGAGAGGAAAGCTGGAGAAGAAAGTAGTTAGAACATGGACAAATGAAAGCAAGGAACAACTAAAAGCATGCCTGGACTGTACAGATTGGGACACTTTTAGAGATGGTTCATTGGACGAAATAACCACAGTTACAAATGATTACATAAATTTTTGTGTACAGCTGGTTGTTCCTACAAAAGAAATTAAAATCTATCCGAACAATAAATCTTATGTGACCAAGGACATAAAGAATGTTATAAATGAAAGGAAAACAGCCTTCATAAACAAAGATTTCGTTGCACTTAAATTGACAGAAAAAAAGCTAAAAACTAAAATGAGGCAGGCAAAATTGGCACATAGACAGCATCTAGAGGATGCGTTTAAAGCCAATAATCACAAAAAGGCGTGGGATACTATGAAATCCATGACAGGAATGTCATCCCCAACCAAACCTATTGTGACAGACAATGAACTTGGCTTTGCCAATGACCTAAATACTTTCTATGCCAGATTCGAATCATTAGGTGCACTGAAATACTGAAGGCTGTAACACCTGCCCCCTCAGACAGAATTATCATCACTGAAGAGGATGTCAGGAGAGTGTTTCGGTGTACTAACACAAGGAAAGCTAATGGGCCGGATGAGTGCAGTGCTTTTCTCCTCAAAAACTTTGCATCTGAGTTGGCTCCTGTGTGGCAACCAATATTTCAAACCTCTGTAGATACACACATAATTCCTCTGTGTTGGAAAACCTCGCACATAAAACCACTACCCAAAATCCGATGTCCAAAAGAACATAAGGATTATAGACCCATAGCTCTGCTTTATAAATTCATTTATTTATTTATGTATTTATATCTAGATACGGCAGCTTTGGCATTCCATACTGTCAGTTTGCTTATAAGAAAGGTTGCGGTACAGAGGACGCGGTTGTCACACTGGTCCACTTCATTACAAAACACCTAGATAAGTCTAACAAGAATCATGCAAGGGTGCTGTTCTTAGACTTCTCTTCAGCCTTCAATACAATACAGTCTGATATTCTGGTGACAAAGATGGTACAGTTGGAACTGGATCCATACTTAATTCACTGGTATGCTTCCTTCCTTACGAACAGAGTACAGAGGGTGAAAGTGAACAAAACCCTCTCCTCAGCATTAACTACTAATGTTGGTGCTCCCCAGGGTTGTGTAAGCTCAGCTGTACTTTTCACCCTTTATACTGACAGCTGTCGTACTGAGGAATGTCTGTCTGAATGTCGCACTGACAAACCAGACCAATACATTCTAAAGTACTCTGATGATACAGTTTTGATTTCTCTTTTGGATAGTTCCAGTGATCCTGGACTGCACCAACACAGAGTAAATAAGGTGGTGGAGTGGAGTGATAACAACGCTCTTATCATTAACACAAAAAAGACAGAGGAGATTGTTTTTGGTGCCCCACTAGAGATACACAGATCCCCCATTACTATTCATAGTGAACAGATCAACCAGGTATGTTCGTATACATACCTAGGAGTAGTAATTGACCACCTTCTGTCATGGAAAGACCAGATTGAATCAGTGGGTAAGAAGACAAAGCAAAGAGTCTATTTCCTTCGCCGCCTGAGATCTTTTGGTGCTAGTAGACAGATTCTTCTTTTGTTTTTCACTTCTGTTATTATGAGTGTTCTGCAGTACTGTAGTACCACCTGGTATGGATGTCTGTCTGTAGCCTTAAAGTCACAACTGCTGCAGCAACTGAACATTTGTTCAAAGATTGTTGGACAACCACTTCAGAGGCTCTATACATCTACGTATAATGACAGTATGATAAGGTTGGCAAGGAATATCACTTCAAACACTAGCCATGCTTTGTATGGAGAATATAGGTTGCTGCCTTCAGGAAGGAGATACAGTGTTCCTACATACAATAAGGTCAAACTGAAGAGGTCCTTTGTCCATCAGACGACATTGAGGCTTAATCAGGAGTTGTAGGCTTGGGGTAGGCTGAGAGGTGGACATTGCTCTTGTCTTTGTATGTCTTTATGTATGTATTTTGTTTTGTTTTGTTTTCTTGTGTCATGTCAAATGTGTGTACTGTTTATTGTTTATTGTTGCATACATGGCTGCTGGGTCGCAAGACAAATTTCAGTGTGAACTGACAATAAAGTATTATCGTATCGTATCGTATTGCCTCCTCCCATGCCCACCAGGGGAAGCTCTGCTCCGGGTAGTGGCCCCTGGTCCATGCCCGGGCGTAGGCGGGAACCACTTTGCGCATGTCAAAAGTTATATTCCGAATGAATGCTTTGGTCATGTAAACGAGGAATACTTTTATTCAGGTCCCATGTAAACAGGTGAGTGGAACGGATTCCTCTACTCGGAATGAGTTCATTCTGAATGAATACATGATGGTCCATGTACCCGCAGCCACTGAGACCTTATATTTGACATGATTGTGAACTGTAATTTGTATTGTTTATTTGCTTTATATTTCTCTGTATTAGAGACCACACACACACATATACGAAACTGCATACCCTGTACACCCTGAGCTTCATCAGTAAAGCCTCCAAAAAGGATTCTCTGACCGGAGTCTATTATTTCATGTGTGATTACTCAAACCACTGTTGCACCGAGGTCCTTTCCTCACACAGTGGATAAGTTGAACCACCCCCTTTATTCATTTTACGATGAATTGAGTACAAAGGACCCCAATGGAAACAAGCCATAGGCTTTCTTGGGTTTCAAATCCTCTTAGAAGACCTTGTACTGTACTTTCCTGTGCCTTTTTCTTGCAAACTTCTAATAAAGTTCAATCAATCAATCAAATTTAGTAAACATCCATCATTTAAACCTGGCTGTGAAGTTGGGAAGCACATGGGGAAAGTAGAAAACATTATTTTACACAAAAAATACACTAAAGTAAGATTTCTACACGTCAGGTAGAATGACTGTTATACAGTATCAAAGCAAATATAACCAGGTCTAAAAATGTATGTGTATATGTATTTTTCCCCCCAATTTTGTCTAAAATGGTGGCTGAGGGGTAAAATGAACCAAATGTCCCAGGGTAAATTGAGCCAATTATCCTATTTTTGAGTTGTGTTCAAGTGAATACATTATTTGTTCAAGTTTAAACTTGAAAAATAAAAATACCATGTGGGTCAATTTACCCTTGACTTGGATCAACTTACCCCTAACCTGGGGCAGTTTGAGCCACATGACCACTTTTTTTTTTTTAATAAATAATATTTTTTTGGTCCTTTGTCATAGATGCTTACTAGATGTTTAGATTGTACTGCCATCTATTTTTGTCTTGCTTCCAGGACAACCTAAGTGAAAAGTGTCTCATTACCCTGTTCTCCCCTATATAACAAAAAGAAAACCGTGGAGAGGTCACTGAGCTGCTTCCACGCTGTTTTTCAACTTTCACCTGAATACATGTGGTGTCTTACAAAACCCACTCTGACACTTAGTACACTCTGACACATAGGGTGCGTTCGGAAATACAGCACTGAGCGCACTGGCCAATACAAACTAATAGGCGAGTGCGCTCCGGTGTGCAATATCCGAACGCACCCTTAGTACCCTTAGAAAAAAACATATAACACGGCACGCTACAGAAGTGGTCAGCTGGTCACTTCTCCACCAATCACAAGTCGCCCTGCGCTGATGTCAACACTGTACATGCTTTTAGATCCATTCACAGTAAAACAATAACAGCAGATCTGAGATCTACCGACTGACACACAATGACGGTCGACACCGGCGATCACAGTGAGTTCATTAATTTATTTACCCTGATCCTATATGTTGACCGTTATTTGCATGTAATGTTGATGGAGGCTGTCTGTCGTGAGGCTTTGCAGCAGCTATTATCACACCGATTGTTACACTGTTACAGACATGAAGTCTGTGTTATTGAAGACAAAGAACATCATATGTAGGACAGATAGATAGTCTAATCTCAATCTGTGCTGTGGCTTTAACCTGGGGTAAACCCGATCTATACTTTGTATTACGGTTTGTCTTTTTTTCGCTCGCCGAAAATAGCCGCGTTACGTAATATTGCTGGTCGTGAGCTTGCTATTTTGAATAAATAAATCAAAATAATAATAATTAAGCATAAGCCTCGGATATATAATTGTCCGTCATCTCTTATTATTGTTTATTATTTTATTTATCTTAAACATGTTAAAATAATCTGAAAAGGTCCATTTCGTCGTCACCGTATAAATGAGCGTAACCTGCCTCTCGAGCATAAATAATTTGGGGAAATACTGCAAAGTGGGAAACAGATTATACCGGGATTATAGCCTGTTATGGTTGATGTGGTATTTAGTCATATTTGTGTCTTGTCGACCTCGCTTGCTCCCAGTGAAATCTATAGTCTACCAGTGGTTCTCAACCAGTGGTTCGGGACCCCCAGAGGGGTGACGGGGGTCACATGATTTTGGGGGGAGTTGGGGGTCCCCAGATGAGTAAAGTGACTTTTAAGACCTTTTTAATACCGAAAAAAACAAAACATAATAATGACCAAATTGTCAACAAATAAAAAAAGGTGCAAAACAAATTAAAATAGCCGATCTGCAAGCTCACGATCTACAAGCTCACAACGCCAATGTGAGCTTGCAGATCAGCTATTTTCACAATATTTATCTGTGGAACCGTGTCAAACTGAACGTAATGCCTCAACTCCTGCAATTCCAAGTGCTTGTCAGGGTGGGGGGTCCCCAGTTCAAATATGATTATTTTGGGGGGTCACGGCCTGAAAAGGTTGAGAACCACTGGATACCCTGTTCCATCACTCATACAACAATAAGCTAGTTCAAGTTCACACTGACAAACTTTATTATTGTTATTGTTTGACAGTGATATGTTGAGAACTAGGAACATTAGTTACTCGAATAGTATTGATTCTACAGTAACAGGATATTAAGCCTACCAGCAGCCTAATTGACTAAAATCCATTATGATTTGCAGGCAAAATTAGTATTTTAATTCTATTGCATCACTTGTTTTTGTTCATATGTATTTGGTCATATTACACAAATATAGGCTATGGATTATTTGCCATTTCTTTCTACATCTATATTTATGGTTTATTAATTTTTTGAGAGAACTGTGTAGGCTACTGATCACTATTCCCATTCAGATAGCTGTACATGTAGGCTGCTGTTGCAGAGTCTGCAATGCTGTATGGCCTAGGCTAGTAATAAACTCATTGAGGTTTGGTGAAGGGGTTACATTATTTAATTTCACTATATTTTCAGATATAAGAAATTCAACGGCCTTGCAGGTAACTGCTGTAAAAATCTACTGCTGTTCACCTGGACAAGCTCAACCAGAAGAGCCACATTTCCCCCCTCGGCCTCCGTCTAATTCAGGGTTTGGTAGCAGGGGAGAGATGACAGCAGGGTTTTGGACAAAAGTTCTCATTTATATTTGGTGTACCAAAGTAACATGACTAGAATACTGTAATACAAATAGTATACTGTCCAGGGACAGTGTTGAGAGCCCCCCCCCCCCCCCCAAATGCAAATATTAAAATAATTGTATCGCCCGATATTTCGAATCTGGGTCTCCCACGTGGGAAGGGACAATAAAGCCAATCTTAACCACTAGCCTAAAGGGGAATTCCCCCTTGGCCGGGGAGATATTAGACTTTTGGTCTTCAAGCAGAGGCTCTGAGCCACTCTGCCACATATATATAAACATAAATACATCAAATATATATATTTAGATATAGGTTAACACTCAAATAATGTGCGGGTCTACAGTATAAGTCCCCTCCTATAGCAGTCTGACTAACAGGACTACCGTCTGACTAACAGAGCTGATCTGACACGTCGTATTTTAAAGATTTGCAAATTAAAAATTGTACATTCTAATAATGGTCATGTAAATACTGTATGTTATACAAGTAAACATGTAAATGGTGTGACACAGAGAACACAGCACCAACCAATTTACAGTTCAGGCAATTAGCAGACACTCTTATCCCGAACAATTTACAAGTGCGAGATCGGAATAAGCAGAGTAAGCATGAACTCTAGTCAATGAACAAGGTAAATAGTCACATACTGTAAGTAGAGTGCAGAGACAACAATGTAGAGGATACCAGGTAATCCGTGAACCTATAGTATCTGTCTAAACAACATGCTAACTAAATAACCTTTTTACCATATGGTAAAGAGAAAACTAATCGAAGATCTGCATACTAGTAAACTAGCATCTATCAAACAAAGTTGACAAGAAAGGATACAAGGAGAGAGAAGTGCTAGCGGGTGAGGTGGAAAATTGGGAGTGATTCTGAAGTTCTGGCTGCAATGGGGAGTTTATTCTACATTTTGGGAGCCTGGAGGGAGAAGAGTCTAGGGCGTGTGGAGCGTTTTCCAGGGTGCTTTAGGGGACAGCATTCCTGTGTTATAGCTGATCTAAGTGAGCGGGACGGGTTGTAGGGTTGGACCATGTCTTGAAGGTATGGTGCCATGCCTTTGGTTGCCTTGTTTGCCAACACCCGTGTTTTGTGGTGCCCTTCGGTTCCCTCAAGCCATTGAAGGGAATGGGACAGGGGGGAGACCTGAACATTTTGGGAGGTAGAAGACCAGGCATAGTACACCACCCTAGGAACATACTAGGACGGTGGGAACATAGGGATGACCCAGTTGTTTTCAATACGAATTTACAGGGAACATTGTGCTCAACTAAAAATATGAAGAAAAACTTCAATCTGATTTTTATCAAAGGTGAAAATGTTTTCTTAAAACGAATAATAGCCTGTTAGAACAAAACTAATAGAAATTGTCTTTTTTTCCCCAGAAATGAATGGTGCAGTTCCCATCAGCAATGACAGACAGGTAAGATCACATACCTGCTCTTCACTCAAAAAAACCTTAATTAATAGGATTCAGTATTACGAAGCCACAAAGAATGTGGTAGTTGCTATGCAAGTAGCACCACCGAAACACAGGCATACAGAAAACAAGATCTCCATTTGACTGCTTTGTTGTGCCTCTGGATGTTGCATGATATATAGAGTATAGTTTATGTAATATAATATTACACAATAGATAGTAAAAAAAATAGGTAGTACTTGTCTGAGCTATCTTGCAAGCTTTGATATTTACAGCTTGTCAGACAAATAGCAATACAATAAAACGTCAACACATTTGCAATAACAGAGTAAGTAGATCTAGATTACAAAAAAGTACACAATAACACAATGAAATAGTATATAGTAGATATATGTTGGCTAACCTTACATTTCAAACAGATACAAAAACAACCATGACCCACTAACAGAAAGACCATTTAATTAGGCCCAATGGCTATTTAAAATGGGTTTGTTTGTATGGACTACTAGACCGAGTCCCTGCTAGCATGTTATTTGTTCCAGCCATATGTGTAAACATGGCAGGTATCTACCTGCCTTGCAGGTAACTGCTGTAAAAATCTACTGCTGTTCACCTGGACAAGCTCAACCAGAAGAGCCACATTTCCCCCCCCCCCAGGCTAGTTCTATGCTCTGTAGACAACTGAGAGAATGGTGAACGATGAATTATTCAAAGGAACGCTTGAAAGGTTTAGAAGAGTTTGGAGTGCATTGATCATGCAGAGTTCTCTGACAGAGAGGCAGATAGTTTGTTTAGTGGTCTCACGGGAGAAACGTGAGAAGGTGAGGGGTACTGCAGGAAGGGGGAGAGAATACAGAGATAGTGAATGTGTGTGCGTGTGCGTGTGCGCGTGCGCGCGTGTGTGTGTGTGTGTGTGTGTGTGTGTGTGTGTGTGTGTGTGTGTGTTGGTAATTTATTCAAATTAACTTTGGGACCATGATCCAGTGTGTTTTTCTATGTTACTGCATTGTGTGTCAAATGATCAGAGTTTCACAGACACATGTTGTGTTTCTCCCACCTCCAGGAGAGTCCAGGAGGACTGTGGGACTCTGTGAAGAGAGCTACCGTCGTCATTGGATCTGGACTCTTATTCCTGGCTGCATTTGGCAACTCACTGACATGGTAGTATTACCATTAACTTGTGATGAAGGGTTAACTATACGTACATCGACAGTGGGTGCTGGGATGAAAACAAACATAGTTTAAGGGTCAGTTGACATGATGAAGATCCACCGAGGATCGACACGTCGTCTGATGTTTTGTTTAAATAAATTAAAAAGTAGCTCTGTGTGCAGGTTATATCCTTAAAGTATTACCATTAATGTATAATTTACTTTGGAGGTCTGTCAGTTAATTTTGTCGAGCAACACAGAGTATTTAGTCCGTACTATGATGCCTTCTACAATATTACAATACAGTACACTATGCGTTAACTATTATATTCACTCAATCCAAGCATTAAAGTTGAACAATGGAACTATGGGACAACTGAATAAAACAGGTCCACCTACAAGTTGTGCGTCACGTGCACAGGCACGAGGATGCAACAACAAGCGCAGGCAGAGGGATGACGTAATATACTATAATAAGATAAGATAAACCTTTATCGATCTCCGGAGGGAAATTCAGCAGCAACTGAAGTAAGAATGAAACACAGAGGCGCAGATAAGAGAAAGTCAAGAATCAAACCAAGATGAATATTGATAAAAAATAAAGCTAAAGTCTAGCTAGAGTCTTTCACTGAGTATACTGTCTGAATGAGTATGGTCAGTCTATCAACAATAAATATATGAATGAATGTATGTAGCCTACAGACTGTCAACAATGAATGCATACAGTAAATGTATTATGTGTACAGTCCATCAACAGTGAATACGAAAATGAATACTGTATCGGTCTGTCAACAGACCTTCAACAGTGAATATCGGGAAGAAAATATGTACAATCTTTCAACAGTCTATCAGTGACAATCTAACAACAGTCTATGACTGAATGAATATAAGTACAGTCTCTCAACAGTTATCCTTAACAGGCATCTCACAAAGTTCTGCAATGTACAGCTTAGTAGTACATGTGCAAGTTTACAGGTCAGTAGGCACTGGCAGATCTTAACCACTTATATAACTTATATATTAACCCTATATGTTGTTGAGCGAGCTCCACCATGTGTCAATAATACTAGGCCCCCTACATGTTTCCCCTAAATCTCCCTAAATCTCTTTGCCGGTTGCAACACTTTGTGAGCTTGTAGATCAGCAATTTTCACATAATATGTGCCATTTTTGTGGAATGTTTGCCCAGAATAGGGACACTAGCGTTCATGTGGTTAAACTAAGTAAAATGGGGATCAATCCTGGTTGTGGAGCCTGGTGGCTACTGGCACATAGGACTGGTCGAGGTGTTTTGTGCTGTGCTGAGGGGGCTGAAGGTGCTGCTCTTCACTACATCATCATAGGGATGGTAGGGGTTCTCCAGGATAGAGTCCAGCTTCCTCCTTAATCCTCGCCTCTGCTAGATTGTTCAATTCAACTCCAGCTACGGAGCTAGCCTTCCTCACCAGCTTGTTCAGTTTGTTGGAACTCCTTGTGTTGATGCGAGGTAGTTTGTAATGCAGGCCACCAAGCCATGGTCCACCTGCAGCAGAACTTCTCAGCTAGCCAAACAGCAAGGCCCCCTCCGCCTTTCTTCTTACCGCCCTGTTCGTGAGCATGAAGCCATCTCTAGACGTACAGTAAGGACACACATTTGGGAACAGGGAGCTCATCTGAAACTTGTCAGTGAAAATGACTGGTTTCATAAAACAATGATTTGCTTGAAAGATATTGCTTAAAATCTGTCAAAGAGTGAAGGCATGTTAGTATTACTGGAACTTCTTAGTGGCCTTGTTACTCTTACAGAAAGTGTTAACATTTGCGCATCTGTGCAGAAACATACAATGCTGTATATTGAACTTGATCTCGGTTACTGATCCTAGGCATCTGCAGAGGTTCTGGGGAGCGTCAGGAGATTTCTGGCAGGACCAGTGGACCAAGATGTATCTGATGTATGAGGGACATGAAGCCTCCTTGTTTTTCTTGGGTAAGAAACAATGCAGTTTTTTTTGTATGTTTATATTAATATAACATGAGAAAATGCAAGCACTACTCTAGGTTCTTGTTAGCCTGGCATGGCCAGACTAACTACTGACTATATCACTGTGTAGATATTAGTCTGGAATCTCTGTCGAATCAGCATTTCCAAGGGGCGAAAAAAAAAAAAGCCTTTGGTGATAAACCCACCCCATATTTGCATACTGGGCCCTGATTGGTCCCATACTACGTCGGAGGGAGTGAAATCCAATCACAACTGAGCGGTGCCAGAGCAAATCTGCCGAGGGCAATCTTTTTTTTGTTGTTGCATTTTGTAATGGCAGATTCGTCTGGTTTCCAGGGTATAGGTTCTTGCAGTAGTTTCTGACCGGGTACATAAAGTCTGTACGTGCAATATCTGTTTTGCCCTAAATGCCCAAAATAGGGAAGCCAGGTTGAAAAAGAGTTGGAAAACAACATGGAAATAATGATGAAAATATGACATTTTGGTATTATATTCAGCCGTTTTTATATCGATGAATGAAAATTATTCTAAGGATTATGCAAAGTAATTGTGATTAGCTTAAATAATTGGTTCAATTGATCAGGCACTTATGTTATAATTGTGACAGGCCTAAGTTGGCCCAGGCAGCACACAGCACGTGTGGATTTTGACACAAAGCCTTCTTCAGCTTTCTTCAGTGTACGCTGAACAAAGCTTTGTGCCAAAAATAGTAGAGTAATCCCTCTGATAGTTTTGACAAACAAGGCTTTGTTTCGAGCCTGACGTTACATGAAAGAAACATGACAAAGCCAACAGAAAGAGGAAGTGGATTGATTACAGTTCATTACATCAGTGGAATAATTTATATTGGGTTAGGGTTGCATGGTGTATTATCTTTCAGTAATACTAAAATACTATCTAGGACATTTTGTAATACATTTTCGAAAATTGCTTCTTCCTTTATGCTGTGTGGCCATGATATTCTATGTCAAGGACTGGCATGTTGTACGGTAAATTTGATTATAGTTAGGAGTCGAGAAAATGTGATCGATTTAGGACATTTTTAAGCACAGGACAAACAGAGAAGGGAGAAACAGAGAAGGGAAATGTAAGATTGAGATAGAATAAAGGGTGCGTCAGGAGATTTCTGGCAGTGGACCTAGCCATGGTTCACATGACGCTTGTATACAAGCGTCATGGTGCCGAGTCCCCCTGGTCTAAAGTTGTGTTCGATTTTTTCACATTGCCATCTCTCACATAAACATAAACGTTCAGATTTCAAATATAAAGTGCTTACCACCGAGCCACGGATGTTACAAGGCGATGCGGACCGCGATGAGTACCCGTATCTCCCGTATTGTTCAATAAAAAGCATTTTAATCCCATCGCCGGCCATTTTCTCCAAATTGTCTCCGATACTTTCAACCATGCGACACTAATGGTTGGGAGGTGTATTGCACTCTGATACATTACAAAAGAAAAAAAAAGAAAAAAAGAAAATGGCCGGCGATGGGATTAAAATGCTTTTTATTGAACAATACGGGAGATACGGGTACTCATCGCGGTCCGCATCGCCTTGTAACATCCGTGGCTCGGTGGTAAGCACTTTATATTTGAAATCTGAACGTTTATGTTTATGTGAGAGATGGCAATGTGAAAAAATCGAACACAACTTTAGACCAGGGGGACTCGGCACCATGACTGTCATGGTATGACAGTCATGTTTCAGGGCTAGCAGTGGACCAAGCTCTACTTGTGGTAGGAGGGACATGGCATATGGCACCTCCTTGTTTTAATTGGGTAAGAAGCAATACCGTTTTCTATTAGTTTTTGTAGAGTAAAAACTTGTTTGCACTCCAAACCTCTCAAAAAAGAGGAATGTGTTTCATTGTCTTGTCCTCCATCAATATATTTGCTGACAATGATTCGGTCTTGTTTCAAGAACAAGAAGCTTCTCTCTGTGTGGAGATGCACATCAAAAAACTGTATGCAACGACAACACAGGTCTCCAGCTGGAATAGAACTACTATTTTAACTACTTAAACTACTTAAATGTTTTTATTTTTTAAAGCTGATCTAAAATACAGCTGGCCCACTGCATTCTTTGTGTTGTCGGTCCTATGGAATAATAATAATAATAATTTAGTCCACACTTCTTTGGAGTATTTTTTGTCACTGTACATTTCGCACATACGTGAAATTTGGAGAAAGTGAGCACTATAAATACAGCAGTATTACTCAGGGACACTTAACTCATATAGTGCCAATGACGTCTTTTGACTCTTTATATACCGGTATATATATTTTTTTATCTCAAAGGAACTAGGAGAAAACAATTTTCAAAAAGTGAATGCTCCATCCACTTCAATGTTAAAATGTAAACGGAGAAAAGAATTTCTCCGTTTGATCCATAATGCCTGTGGCATATGGATCAACAAGCTTGAAATAAGCCTGGCAGTGAATGTACATCGGCTATTTTATGAAAAATCTTGAAAGTGTGTTTGAAAAATCTTCTCTTCTGGGGGTCCCTGGCACGAAACATTTTCAGATGGCGGGTCTGCGGCCAATATATATCATTTTGGGGGTCCTTCACACAAAAAAGTTTGAGAAATACTGATTTAAAAGGCATTTGTAGAATCGGCCTCAGGTCTTAAAGGGGTAGTTCACCCCCAAAATAACTTTTTTTCTATTGATTACTGACCATCTGGAGCCTTGAATTCATAGATATTTTTTTGTTTTTGTCACATTCCTAAGCCAATAATTTGATTATAATAAATGTGTCCCCATTGATTCCGGTAGGAGACACAAATGCATTTGTGTCTCCTACCGGAATCAATGGGGCTAAATTTATTATAATCAAATAATAAAGGAAGGAATGCGACAAAAACAAAAAAATATCCATGAATTCAAGGCTCCATGAGGTGAGTAATCAATAGAAAAATTATTTGGGGGGTGAACTACCCCTTTAATGGGTCAATGTATCCCCAACGCACCCCCAGTAGCCATGTATGCAGCATAAAGGGACAAAATATTGCTTTTGGTACCTCCAGTATTGTTGAGTATTGGATGACACATGGTACACCATTTGTGTTTGTAGGGACGATGTTGGTTCCCTTTCTGGCTTTCTGGATAACAAACGGTCTGCTTCTATTGGTGGACTTCACTGGCAAGCCGTCCTTCATCACGCGCTACCGCATCCAGGTGGACAAAAACACCCCGGTAAGCTACAGTCCCATATAATTAGACATAACAATTGCAACCGTTCCTTTTATTGATTACTTACTGGGAATGGGTATATTTGTGATTGGTTGGGTACTGACAAACAGCTTTTTAACTGATGAAGCTCTGAGGACCCAAACACCCTTCTTCTCTCCAATAAATATTTAGCGCGTCTATACTTATAAGAAGTATAGACAGTTTGGAGTGTCCTTGTTTGTTCTGCATGCATTCAGGTCTCTCCTATACTACTGTCTCTGGGACTAATGTCCCTGTTTCTTTTTATAGGTATTCCAAAGAACATCGTTTAAAAAACAATTATTAGGGCTTGGCATGAGAGAACAGAGTAGACTACAGCAGGCATGAACTTATTTCCACTGCATGAAGAGAACAACACTCAGCTGCTTGATATGTGTATGGGTATAACTGAAAAGTCGCTATCACCACACAGAAATAAGGAGGTACAGGGGAGAGCAGATGCAACATCTTGTCATAACAAAAGTCTCTGTGCGTGTGTAAGGCTGATTTATCCTGTGTGCATCAATTAGCTTGATGGACAACAGGTGTGTTGTCACACCCAGCTCAGAGTCAAATTAGTTTGACTCAGGCTAGGTGTGACTGCTTAAATCAGCCATCACCCACCATACAAATGCTTCATGCAAAACAACAAAGAGCGTTAATGCAAACAGTCCCACATTGCAAACACTTTGTAAATAGACACTCTAGTCAGTCAAGTACATTTGAGAAAGAAAGAAAGAAAGAAAAGAAGAGGTGAAAAAGTGTAACATCATATGTTACACTTTTATTATTTTTCTGTGCATTTTCTGTGCATGGTTTACTTTTAGGGTCATTCTGTGTAGTCATTCACACATTCATAAAGGGTCATTCTGTGTAGTCATTCACACATTCATAATGTCATACTGAATATCACACATTGAGCCTAGAAAAACCTGCCTTTTGAAAGCCTCCTTCCATCCGCCCTGCTGATACAGAATGTCCAAGAGATCAAAACTCCTTTATTGTTAGACCAACACGTTTCACTTTCATCAGGGTCATCATGGTACATTTGTACCATGATGTACCATGATGACCAGGGTCATGGTACAGTACATTTGTACATTGACCCTGGTTATCAGTATAATAACCAGGGTCATGGTCATTTTATTATTTACAGAGTACTTCGTATCAGATTGAAATCTGTAAGCAGGAATGTTGATCAATAAATATAACAATTATGTAACACAGTATAATACACATATACTATACTGTACATCATATCATTAGAGATTCAGACATTGATGTGTATAGTGTTGTTTTGATTAGCTACAATTAACCAAAAATATACAAAAATACAGTATGTATATTATTATATTACGTTAGTAGTAGTATTATAACTTATATTATGTTAGACCTTCGATAAGCAGTTGAAGATGGATGGATATAATCTCTAAAGGCTTTTTATCCTGCCTGTACTTGGATAATCCAACAACTAATTATACATGTTCTCTCAATCTTTCTTTGTCACTAATGTGTGTTTGGAGCTGTAGCAATAATGATTACAGTTACAATACAGATTACTGTTATCCTGGTACTGGACATGTCATATTGCAAATTACAGTTCCAAGTTGTACTGATATCTCTGGCTGGTTGTAACTGTTAGCTGTGTTTGCTGTTGGTTTCATATAATCAGCGAGAAAGGAGATAACATTATGGCCCCTGAAATACTTCAGAAGAATAAGTCTTATCAGTCAGGGACATCATAGTGTATACAGTAGTTTGAATCTCTATAAGAAGTCAACTAATGAGATTACATAGTTCAGTATTTTGAGATTTTATATAGTTTTATATTTGAATGTAATTCTTTTAACCTATGTTTCTGTCCTATGGCGATCACAGGCACATACTGTAAAGACAGTCAGTCTGACTCTGGCATGCACGCAAGCACGTGCGCACTAGGGCATTCACAACTAATGATTTTTACTAGTCGACTCATTTGACCAAGTAGTAGTCGACTAGTCGACTAGTCGAAATTTACATTAAAAAAAAAAAGTACAAAAGGGGGGGGCATTGTTTTAATGCCATCCTACTACTATATTACTATTATTATTATCCTCCTGCCCTTATTTTTATGGCGTTTTAAGGGAAGCGCTTCTGGCATAGCAGCACAGCACCACAGCAGCGTCTCCAAGGATCCCCATTGCCCAATAATAGGCTTCTATAGGGCATACTTTTGACCCGCTTTTGATAAAAAACAAAGTCAGGAGGATAATAATAATAGTAAGATGGGCCATTACTATGGCATTGAAACAAATTACAAGAAAGAAAAAAAACTCGACTAGTCGACTAGTTGGTGACAGCCCTAGTGCGCACACACGCACACGTACGCACACACACACACACACACACGCACAGGGTGATTGCACAGATACACTCATAGAGACAGAGACACACGTACACATGAAAAATATTGTTCACAAGACCTCCTTGTGTGCACCAGTTACTGTAGGTCCAAGGTTCGACTGAGATGAGTCAGGGTAATGGGATGTTAAGTGTTGTTTGCACATAATCTAACCCTCTTTATCTGATACAGAACATCTTCAGTGTTTACTGTATCTGGGTGGCTTGTGTGTAAAAAAAACAAAACAAGAGTCAAATTAAGTTCGAGGAGCTTTGTTTTGTTTATGGTGTCTTTCTGTCTGTATATCTCTTAATTCTCAGTCAATATTTAACCACCAATAGATGTAAAAATAGTTGGAATGTACTGATTGTGAAATTCTGGTCTGATACCGTTGTTTAACCCATTAAGACCTGAGGCCGATTCTACAAATGCCTTCTAAATCAGCAGTTCTCACACTTTCAAGATTTTTCTAAAATGTTAAAAAATAACAGATCTGCAAGCTCGCAGCGTGGCATGAAGTGACATGCTGTGAGCTTGTATATCTGCTATTTTGAACATTTTCTTGAAAACATTTGAATAATTTACATTTTTTTAAACACAAATCTTTTCTTCTGGGGGTCACTGGCACAAAACATTTTCAGATGGGCGGGTCCGTGGCCAAATACATTCCATAAGGTCCTTGGCACGAAAACATTTGAGAACTACTGATTTAGAAAGCATTTGTAGAACCGGCCTCAGGTCTCAATGGGTTAAAATACAAATTCTGCCGGTAGTCGTTACCAACGTTTTTACTGATCCCTCCCCCTCACACACACACTTGTGTTTCCCCTCCAATCTCCCATCATTTCCTTCCATTCCCTGCTCTTTCCAGGTGGACCCGGTGAAGTTCCGCCACGCGCTGAAGACAGTCGTTTTCAACCAGTTTGTGATCTCAGGGCCCATGGTGGTGGGTATCTACTTCCTCATGACCTGGAGGGGGAAGCCCTGTGGTCCAGAGCTGCCCACCTTCCACCAGGCCCTGATTGAGATGGCCATCTTTGCCCTTGTGGAGGAGATCTTGTTCTACTACTCACACAGGTAGGACGAAGGGAAATAGTCATTTGTTCGAGTATTACTAATTCTGCTTTGTTCCATCTAAGCAACATAGCAAGGATTTGTCCTTTTCTGTCATTGGCAGATTACTGTACCTTTTCTCTGACCTACCCTTGAAAACTGCTATGGGTCTTTATTTGGTTCAAAATGCAGAGGCCAGAGTCCTAACCAGAAAATAAGTTTGATCATATAGGACTAAGAGTATCTTTGCACTGCTTACACACCAGAGCTGATCGTAAAGTTCTCCTGCTCACTTATAAACAGTGTTGCATTGGTGATTTTATCTTTGGTGGGACGCTATTTTAAAGACGTAACTTGCACGTTGCTTAACACCTACACTGCAGGATTTAGCAGGTCACATAATGGACCATTGATATGCATCCAGGCTCATTCCTATGATAATTCACGCTGGTGACACTCGGCAAAACTTTGTAAACTTTGTTGAGGTGTGAACTTAAGGGTTGTTTTGATCAATGCATGTGCGTGCGCGTGCTATTGAAAGATCTTTGGGCGGACGCCGTGGTACTGCGTGCAATGAGCAATGCAACACTGCTTATAAAGCCTTAAAAGGATTGACAGCTGAACTTTTGAACCATGCACACTGGTATGTCCTCTATGCTCTCAAGGTACAGGTTATCTGACTGCCTCTAGATTGATTAAATTTTGTCCACCATACTCCCTTCCGTTGGAACGTTCTTGTCAGTTCTCATCATCTCCAGTTGACATCTTAACAGTTAAGATGTCAGTTAAGACCGGGGTGTACTAGAAATAAACTGAACTTGAACATATTTGGATGGATGCCAGGTTGGATGTGTTATTTTGTGTGCTTGTTTTCTTAGCACTAGAATCACATGGCCATTTACTCTGTTGTCTAAAGTTCATGGTGTTTACTCCAACCATGATTGAATTGTGTAATGCACTCTGGATTACTGTCTGTTTAATGCTTGGATTGTAACTGAATCAGTGGGCTGGTAAGGAACAGGTCTGGAAGTCTGAAAGTTGCAGAAAGTTTTAAAACAAAAAGCAGAATAAAATAAACAAAATGTATTTGGTGCTTACTGGTCCAACGGTTTGCAAGATCAGCTACGGACACACACACACACACACACACACACACACACACACACACACACACACACACACACACACACACACACACACACACACACACAGAACCACAGCGTAAAAAACGAAGAAAAATAAACTGTTGCCTAGATATCTCTGTGTAAATGCCATTGCAAGCTGTCTACAGGTTTGCTTGCTAGTTTGACGTCACTTCTGACTGGCTTATCTGACTACAGACTCTCTTATGAAACATTACACCAGAGTGGTTTAACGTGATCATACTAAAATGGCACTTTCCAAACACTAGTCTAGTCTTTTGGTTGGAAAGTGTAATTTATGCCTTATAGTTATAAAACTGTGATTTATTTTTATTTTGACACAAACCCAAGTGTTCCTATTCTGGGCATGTCGTAATAGGCGAGCATTCGGCGAATAGCCATTCTACAAGCTCACAACGCACCACAAATGATCTTGTATCGAATGATCTTGGATCGTTGTGAGCCTGTAGATTTTTGGCAAAGAGATGAAAAAGGGGGGGGGGAACAACTATAGACCTCCTGGTGGGGTATTTCTTTTCTGGAACTGACATAATTGTTCTAGAGATATTTTCAGATTGAGTGGGGATGGAACTGACCAGCCTGTTTGTTCCTCCACTGTCAGGTTGTTCCATCATCCTGCCCTCTACAAGCACTTCCACAAGCAGCACCATGAGTGGACCGCCCCTATCGGCATGGTCTCCATCTACGCACATCCCCTGGAGCATGTGGTACGTCACGCCATCATGGTTTTAATTCAACTCCATCTCTCAATCTTCCATTTCAGTTCCATTTGCTCTCTCCATAACCTATTACACAATTTCTCTTAGGACATGAATACCACAATGTATCTAATTCACAGTGCAATTACCCAATCATTCAATTGCACCTTTAATATTTTATGATTGATGTTAATTTTGGCACATGATTAAGAATGCACCATCCCCAAACCCTGGGTTGGATACATCATGATGCGTCAACCCATCATGCCAATATGAATAGTCAGTGCATTTCTGTATTAATTTTAGAGCATGTACTGAAACAGAAAAACACCACACCTAATATTCCAGATAAGTACTGCTACTCCGCTTACACAACCGTTTAAAATAACTGGTGCTTCTGTTTGAGGAAGAAAACTTATGTTTTAATTTAATCTCTGTTGATTCTGCCAGATGTCTAACATGCTGCCAGCAATAGCCGGACCTCTGATCGTAGGGTCCCACTTGACCACCACCAGCCTCTGGTACGCTCTGGCCTTCATCAGTACCTCCATCTCCCACTGCGGGTACCACCTGCCCCTCCTGCCCTCTCCTGAGTTCCATGACTTCCACCACCTCAAGTGAGTCTACCAGTCATTCACTGAAACAAATGTTAATTGCATGTTGGCTTCATTCAGCAGTGTGTGGAAGGGGGAATGTGGGAGTGAGAGAGTTGGTGAAGTGATATTGTATAAACGGATGGGGCATGCATTTGTAACGTGCATCGTTCCCGACTTGCATCATTTCAGAGTACGCCTGTGACCGTTTATAACTGTGGTAGCGGCAGTTCTCTGGCTACATGTACGGGATGGGGCATGCATAGTTCCTGATTTACAGAGTAAATTTACTCAGAGTAGGCCGGTGCCCGTAGTAACAACTAACGAAACCCTAACGTCCCTATATGTGAACATCCTGAAAAAACAGCATATCTACAAGTTCACAACGCATTGCAACGCGAGGTGCATATTTTGGGTATACGAATGTGAAACACATTTTTTAATACTAACCAGAGTTGTTTCACTTCCTGGTTTCAGGTTCAACCAGTGTTTCGGGGTCCTCGGGGTGTTGGACAGACTCCACGGCACCGATGCCAAGTTCAGGCAGACCAAGCAGTACGAGCGACACGTGCTGCTCACCAGCCTCACACCTCTGATGGAGAGCATCCCAGATGCACCCAAGAAGTTACAGTGATGAGCCACAGCCTTTAACCTCTGTTCCCGGTTTCCCCTTGGTTCTCGGCTCCTGGATTGGGATCAGCTGATTTTGAAAGAAGTGCTAATCACAGTAAAATAGCTAATAGTATGTATTTAATTCTTATCTTTGAAATGGGAAACAAAATGGAAAACAGCTGTTTAGGATGGTAGTGAAGCCAACGTGAAACCCATGCCTGTCAGTGACTGGAGTTGGTTGTACAACTCGCTGCCTGTCTGAGAGATCAAAGACAGTAGAGAATCCATTAGATATACAATCTAATGTTTTGCACTTCAAGGAGACATCATCACATCAATAACCGGTATCCGGAATCAGATTCCCCGGATGTAGTCTTTTTTTTAAAAGAACATCCTCTTTACATAGTAGTCACATTCATCATCTTCTCGTTTAATTACGCATAACCACTTAAACCTCATATATTCAGTTGACCGGGGTCCCTCAGGGCTCTAGACATGGTCCACTGCTTTTTTCCCTCTACATCAAATTTCTTTGCAGAAAATAGCCAATCTACAATGCATGGCAACACAATGCGTTGTAAGCTTGTACATCTGCAATTTCCACGGAAAGTTCACCCCAGAATAGGGACGCTAGCGTTTAAGTGGTTCAAGAGGCCGTGGACTTGATTGAATTTCTAATTGCTATACAGGACACTTAATTGGAATTGGTGTTCTGCACATTTTTTTTTCTTTCTTTCCATTTCATCTTTATGATAATGAGAATGTATTGCAATAGCACTTTGTAGCCATCATTCCGTCCCTATTGTCCACTGTATTCAGTCCCTTAGGGACAGCAGGGGACAAGGACACATCTCAGTAAACCGCTGTTTTTAATTCATTCATGGAGAAGACCACTGCACTTCTATCTCATTCTCTGGCTCTTAGACAACAAATGTTATTTCCTTGAATGATATATAATAGAGGCCTTGGTAATGTGGACGATTGATTTTGTATGAAGAATTAAATGAAAATGTTTTGAATACATGTTGTATGATAAAACCTCTCACTACTCACCCTATCACCCTGCTGTGATTTAATTATGTGTTTCACAATCTTAGATGGCCTCTTGATGGGGACTTTTATCATTTCCAACACCCCTGGATTGAGATTCAGGGGTCAGGTAGATTTTTAGAAATAAAAAGAAACTTTAAGAAAACGTGCTTTGTACTTATTTATCTTCCCAAAATTGTATGTGTCTCTCAAAGAAAAGAAAAAAACATGTGACACACCACTCAGAGTGAATTGTATGGCTTGAAAAAGTCTAAATAATATTGACTTAGAACTTATAACCTATTATACTAAGTCTATACGTCTGTGGGGCACCCTGAGTATGAGTGCACACCATATACAGTAAATAAGGCTGAAGTCCTCAGCTGACCCTGGTTCAAATCTGATCAGAGGCTCTTTGGTGCATGCCATCCCCTCTCTGTCTCTCTGTTCACCGTCCTATCTGATTAAAGCATACAATGTGAAAAAACAAGCAAGTATGGTCATATGTCCATTTACACCTGCTATTAACTTTCAACCTAACTTGCCTATTTTGTCAATGTTAAAAAAATTGCGACAAGAGTCGATGGGAGTGGGAGCTTGTAAATAGTAAATGGACTACATTTATATAGCCTTTCTCCTGTGTTTCACAATGCATTTCACATTCACCCTTTCACACACTAATGGCAGAGTGACTTTTGCCGTATGTTCACCCATCATGACATGCCAAGAATATTGACACAAGGATGGGTTCATGTGGTTAACTTGATCGTATAATGGTTCAATTCCATGTTCAATACAAGGTGTAAAACGAGTGAATGGCAGATTCCCTATAGAAATGTGAATGTAGGAATATTGAGTGTATCGACATGGAAAAGATTCACAACCACCAGAAACTATTACATCAGCTGGTTTCATCACGTAGAATGGTCCATCTAGATTCTCTGTAATTGAAATGTTTACACATAACTGATAATTCCACTGCCTTTGTCTTGCTGGCATATAAATAACCACTCAACAACAGCATGTATTTGAGGTTTTTTTGTCCGTTTTATGTTTTTTTTTTCTTTATTAAGGAAAAGCATAATTACTACAAATTACAAATAACACTAATAGCGAATCACATCAGCCTACAAAGCAGATATTATGAGTATTAAATGTTATAATACAAGATCTCATTCAAGTATTTTACATTTTTCCATTTTATATATTTTTTTTGTTCTGTTTTTCCTCTTTTTAATCTTTTTTTTCCTCGTGACAAGCCTAGGATATTGTAATGGTAATGAACTATTAACATGTTTTAATGGTTCATATACAGCTATTTCTTATTTATATGGCTTTATGGAATTTTGTCCTTTTCTTTTTTCAGTCTCCAGACATCAAGTTTGGCCATAATCCTCTGGGTCAAAACGCCAAACCCGAGATGGTTTCCGTCTCTGTCAGTCTCTCTCTCCTCATCACCCGTGTTCCATCTCTCCAGCATTCGGCCATCAAGCCAAGTCCATTTTTAAACCGCCCGGCACCGTAAACTCAGCCCCCTCCCCCACCCCCTGTTCAGTTCATAAAGGGGGGCCCGGGTTGTCCAGCAAAGACTCTGCCCTTTGCTTAAAGAGAAGACAGATAACACCCCGGAAAAAAAAATCCTCCTTCCACCTGCCGTTCTCCATCCAAATGTAGGGGACGTTGGGGGGTGGGGGTGTGAGAGTGCACGGAGCTGATAATCACATTATGGGGAGGGAAGTGCATGAGCCTAGACAAGAGCACCTCCCAGTGGCCACCTGCGAGTTCTGCAGCCAAACACCAGTTCGCCAATCAAAGCACAGTGGGCATGACGGGACATGTGGAGTTTTTTCCTTTTTTTTGTTTAACCTCCATACACGCATTCTTTTGTGTATTTTAATTCTCAAATAAAATTATTCTTAGGGGGGGAAAGTGATTCATCAATTATAAGTCTCTGGAATCAACCCGAAGCTCCCTGGAGTTAAGCCAAACAGAGACAAGACAAGAAAAGAAAAGCTAAAAAATAAAGTTAATTCTGGGTATCTCTTATAGATTCTTTTTGTTTTCCCCAACAATGACATCTTAATAAAATAAAAAAACTAAAACAAACAACATGAACATGACAATTGGACATCCTAACACAAGGGAACAACCAGCTGATTGCCATTTTGCTGGAAATTGATTTTAACTGCCAAATAAAAAAAAATTATGCAAAAGGATCAATATCCATTAATCATAAGGGGCTGGCAGGTCACAGGGTTCCTTTTTTAACTTTCAAAATTCCATACCTTTTTAGATTTCAGTGAAATCTTTGTTTAATTTATGTGTATCGACACTCCATTTCCAACTTTTTGTGCGCTTCAAATGCTATCGTTTGCCTACTTTCCTAGACTTTTCTGACTTGCATGAAAATTAAGCCCGATTTATACATAGTTACGCGCCAGTGTCATGTGCGCCACATTGTGAGTTTGTCGATCTGCCATTTTCAGCGCGTTTGTGGATCAGTTCATTTAAGCAAGCCACACCATTGTACTACAAAGTATAAATTATGCTAAAGCGGCGGTTGGAATTGACATTCGGTTACCATCTCAGTGACACCATGCAATCTGTAAAAAAAATCTAACAATTTCATTTAGATTCCAACGGGAATTTCTGTTATCTTCTGTTTAGCTAATGCAGATTTTGTTTTTCTTAGGATGAATGCCTGTTAATTTCAATTTTCCCTTTTGTTTTTCTTCTTTTGTACTATGTTCCCATTCCTGAAAGTCCATGGATGTTTCCACAAAAGCATACATTGACAGACACCGAGACAAACCCATCTCCATAGCATAGAAACACAGCAAATTGAAATTAAAAAGCATTAAAAGATAATTATACGAGACATAAAAAAAAAAAAAGGTTAAGAGTACGTACACATGTAAGGCGAATATATAATCTGTTCTATAAACAAGTTGCGGGGAGTTTGTAATAATTTCTCTTCATCTGTCAAATTCACATTTACATTAGTGGAGAAAAAAAATTAAAAAGAAAGAAAATCACTCGTCTATTTGATATCATCATCAGTACTTGTGTTCGGATAAGGATTAAATTATCCTTGCTAGGTTATTAGAGTTTATTTGACTCAACGGTTCACCGACTGGAACTCGGCCCGACTGAACAGAACAAAGTGTATAGCCATCCCAGTCTTATGTTTAGTTGTCCGTTGGTCCTCAAACGGAACAGTTTCCACTCTCTGTGGCAACATACAGAGTTGTGTGTGAGTATGTGGGTTTCCTATTCAGCTTGATGATGTGCGTTGTGTGTGTGTGTGTGTGTTGTTATGTAAATAGGAGAGGTGGCGAGTGTTTCAAGGCCAAAGCTAGGCTGCGCTGCCAACCTTGGGCCTGGTTGAGCAGAACCTCGGCGGAGGTTAAAAAGCCAAAAAGCCCAAGTTCACCGAACATCTCTCCCAGAGCACCTAACAAACATGTCAGCCCCTCCTCTGATAAAACCTTGGTTTCTTCAAGTAATCCGGATTGGTTGATTCCAGTCCTGGTGCCGCGATGGTGGTCAGTTGATGGATGGATGTCCCAACGGATGGATGGATGGATGGATGCAAACTGTCCATAGGGGAGCGTTATAAAGGAGATCAGCGAGGAGGGAGGTCCGAGGAAGAGTGCGAGGGACGCCGTCCCCGTCCCATCCTTTCCTCCCACTGAAGTGTTTTTTTTTTAAGCACGAGAAGCCACAACTTTCAAACACGAAGATGTAGATGTTTGACAGGGTTTGTAACAGACCATACGACACTTGGAAGACTTGGAAAGATATAGGCGACAGAGGGTGGAAAATAGATTTTTGGCAGACAGGGCACAACCTAGTGGCCTCTGCTGGAAGTGGCGTTTGTGATGGCGTGTGATCTGCAAATGTCAATGCTGTACAATCGAGCTTAAGGTGGCGGGCACAACTAAGCAGTAAAACCATTAAAATAAGGCAACTTTCAATGATCCTCAATGTTCATACCGATAGATTAAAGTCTTAACTTTCTTTTTTTATGGTATTCTCTTTTTTTTCTTCTCTCCCTCTCTCATTTGGTTTTTGAAATATTTTCAGCATTTTTTTTCTCTTCATTTTCTTTTTATGTCCAGCCCCAAGAAGAAAAATCAAACGGTCAATTTTTTTCCCAAAAGTACTCACTTCCAAATCATCACTCCCGCCAAGGAAATAACAACCATAAATCTTGAGATCTGAGCGAGGGAATCGCATGCCTTTGAGCCAGGAGAGTAGTGTCAATCTAAAAGAACATGGGGTCCAGTGACACGAAAGGAGGGTCCGCAAGCAGTCAGTCGCTGTCCTGACAACACCAACAACAAAAACAAGACTTCTCCCATGGCAAACAACCAGTGAAGAATGTGTCATGGTTTGCAAAATAAAATAAAAATAAAACATGTCCATCCATTTCTTCAACTTTCGTCTCATCAAGACATATAAGGTCTTTTTTTTTATTCCCCCTCCAAAAACCAAAATGGAAGAATAGTATTACTTTTGCTTCCTTTTTCCTAAATCACAAGTTGTAATAAAGGGGGGGGGGGGGGAGGGTTTTCTGATGCTTGCACAAAGGGCTGGACCCCCCTCCCCCCTCCTGTGGCGCAGAAAGAGTGAGCGACTAGATGGCGTAGTTGTAGGGTTGATCTGTGCGGCCGATGGGGGGCGTTTGCGGGGGTTACTTCAGAGCCTTGGGATCCAATGGGGAGGCCGGGGCCTTGTGGCTGGTGTTTTTGGCATCGTCCCTGGCAGCCTGGGCAGTGAGGGGGGCAGGGCTGGGGCCCGAGGAGCTGGCTTGGCTGTGGGGCCGGCTGGAGGGCAGAGAGGGGTGACGGCGGCGACCGTCGCCGCTCGACGAGTGCCTTCTGCGGCCTCCTTCCTCCATGGGGGCCTAGAACCCAAAGGTGACAGTCATTATCCATTAAGACCTGAGACTGATTCTAAACAATGTCTTGGTGTAAATCCTAACAGTTCTCTTATAAATATATATTGCTGTATCAGTAGTGCTCAAAAACCTTTCATGTCAAGGACCCACAAAATTATATGTATTTGGCCACGGACGCCCATCTCAAAATATTTTGTCTCAGGGACCCCTCAGAAGCAAAGATGTAAGTAAAAAATGTGTATATTCAAAGATTTGCAAATATTTTCATGATAAAAAAAAAAAGGCAGATCTACAGCTCATAGCCCGGCACGAAATTACGCGCTCTGAGCTTGTATATCTGCTATTTTTGAATAACCAAAGTATAAAATATGGTTAAAATCTAAAATGACACAGATGCTTTCCCGGTTTAAATGGGTTAAGCATGGATGAAAGTGAAATAAAATCTCACGACTGAAACTGTTGACCAAATCCTAATGTGCGATTTATGAAACAGTGTGAAAGGAAACCCCCACCCACTAGCGCCGTTTCCTAAACAATTAACACAATATGTATTGTAAAATTATGATGTTTTAGACAGCAATATTGTTCCTGCTGTTCTACGTACTGCCAACCAGGTGAATAAATCAAAGATTGAGGCTTTAACTTTTGCTTTTATATTAAATATCTGAGACTAATAAGATTTTATGGAAGATGCTTCTTAACTCATCGAGTGCCAATGACGTGTTTGACGTGTTTTACCGCAATGGCACAACGTGCCAATGACGTGTTTTTGAAAAATTCAAAAAATATATATATAATTAATAACCGAAAATAGCTCATCTACAAGCTTGTAGATTGGCTATTTTCGCTGAGCAACATGCTTCCATAGAAGACATGCTGGCTTCTATGGAATCCAAATGACTGAAATTATTCGTGGCGACTGAGAACTTTAATCCATGCAGTCATTAAAGGTATCACTAATGGAAGATTGGACTAAAATCACAATTAAATTAGTAACAAAACATGCAAGGCAATCAAATGTAACCAATGAAATAAGGAATGCAGGGTCAATTTGTTGTTGAATTGTGTCTGCCAACTCAACCACATTTAGTTAAAACCTCCACGCCGTGGTTAACTGAACCGACAGTGACTGTACTGAGAGTAACCGAACAGAGAGTTAACTGTAATAAAGGCATTCAACAGAAACGTTCCACTCACATCAATCCTGAAATCCTCCAAACGTTTGAACTTGCTCAGGTACTCCTGCAGCTTGGGATCAATCTCCATGGTCTTGGCTTTGGAGTATTTGAGGAAAGCCCAGAACTTCTCCAGTCCATAAAGCTGGCCTGTGTGAGGAGGAGGCAGAGTCACTTTCAGAACATTTTTCCAATCTGAAAACAACCTCTGTAGTCCATAAATTCTATAACATTTCTTTGTGTGTGTGTATCTCACCAGCTTCGTAGTCCTTAACGGTCTCTTCCTGGAAGTCCTTGAAGATGTCCGGTCTGAACTTCCTCTCCAGGCCGTAGCTGTAGTACCTGAACAGGCACTCCAAACCGTACCTGAACACACGCAAATATATGAGGGATATTGTTTTGTGAGATTGATCTGAATTGAATTTTTAGTTGTTATTTTTAGGCTCTATATATATAAGCAATTAGAATTGTTTCACGTCGATTCATTTCAAATCTATCAAAACAACTTGCTTTTCGATAAATAAATAAAAAGTAGTCTATAGAATAAACACTAGGAAAATAATGGATACTTGCAGTTAATAATCGATAGTTACAGCTCTAACCAGGACTAACCATTTTATAAAACAATGGTTCTTAAAGTGGGGTCCAGGGACCCTCAGGGTTCTAAATAGATCCTTACAGGTCTAACTCTGAAAGTTAAGGGGGTCCTTGAAATGTAAAAGTTAGAGAACCACCTGTTCTAAGAAAACATTATCTAAATGAGCAGGGTGGCTTCCGTACCTGTATCCTTCTTTTCCGTCCTCTACCACTAGCTGTCTGAACTCCTCGTACATCTTCCTGTTGAAGTGATCCCTCAAGAAGAATGACCAGAAGCGGAACAGCGTGTTCATTTCCTGTGATTGGCCGATTCCCAGCCGCTTACGCTCTGTTTGATTGGTAGAGAAGAGGACAAGAGATAAGCAGAGACAGTAAGTCAAAAGCTGGCTACAATAGGCACAAGTTTGTGTGTAAGTAAAAAAACGCCTCAACTCTGGCACCTAGTGGACAAGTTGAGTAACCGTCATGAGGGAAAAGGAACAGTGAGTGTGTGTACCGTTTAAGCAGCGCCGGCGGTACTTGTGGTAAACGTGTTGCGTGAAGCCGTTGTCCTTGAGCAGCTCGTGAGAGGGGTGCTGGAACTTGGGGAGGGACTGGGGCGTGCAGCCGATGTTCCCCAGGGCGGGGGTGCCCTCCGACGGGCTGGCGTTGGAGCTGAGGTGGGGTGAAATATGAGTTAAGTCCTGTCCAACTCAAAGCATGGACTGTGATGAAAGCAAAACCGAAGTGAAGAAATACCAATGACAGGGTTTGAGGATAATGTTCTTACCTGACTGAAGCCGTGCGGGACCTGTGCTCTCTCGAGTCCATCACCCAGCCAACGTGACACTCCGTGGGAGGGTTGGAACTGTGCCGGGTCTTTCTCTTCCTGGGGGTCTTGAGGGGTGGAAAAGGAACACAATCAATACATGTCCATGAGATGGCCAGTAGTCCATATAGTCTAACGCTATGATTTATTGCAGCTACGGCCATCCCCAAGAGATATATTACATCATTATCTATCATTACATTGTATTTGAAGCATGGACAGGAAAAAGCAATACAGCAAAAACTGAACCTATCAAATGAATCAGTAAGTCATTTCAGATCAGAAATGCTCAGCAAGGGCTCTAGGCTAACTTTTCCACTTGTGGCACTGGTGCTGTACTGTCGCTTTAACACAGAGACTCAGCATTGCTTGCAAATGACAATCAATTCTGAGACCTTGCAGATCTACAAGCCAACGTGTCGCAACGACTCGCACGTTAGTTTGCAGAAGATCTGTAGTTTCTATTTGGCACGCGACACCAAATAAAATGTAGCAAACATGTGTGTGGCAATTCAACTGAATTCAAAAACTTAAACTAGTAAATCCATATACGTTTGTCTTGTGTGCACATTTGATATTTTTGCCACATGTACTCCCCATAATAGGGACGCTAGGGTTCATGTGGTTAACCCAGTAAGACCTGAGTCAGATTAAAAAAACACCTGCTAAATCCTAAGTTTTCTGAAAAACTGCTATACTGTACATGGTCTCTGTCGGGTAGAAATCTCATATGTCCAAAACTGTGTCTTTTCAGGATTCAAATAAAAAAAAAAGCAAAAGTGTAACAGGTCCAAATGGGCTTATATATTTCAGGACATTCTTACCTTGGCGTCAACCGGCCGGCTCTCCTTCACCACAGGGTAGAAGCGCGGCGT
The DNA here is from genome assembly GCF_963280865.1 of Gymnoscopelus braueri. Classification (NCBI taxonomy): domain Eukaryota; kingdom Metazoa; phylum Chordata; class Actinopteri; order Myctophiformes; family Myctophidae; genus Gymnoscopelus; species Gymnoscopelus braueri. Next base: position 29,486,968 of record NC_137609.1, on the reverse strand, counting down.
ATCGGTGGGGTCCTTCCGGTGAGGGGTGCGGGGCGTGCGAGGCGTGCGGGCACTGCGGTAGTTGGGCGAGTCAGGCACAGTAGTCGGGAGTGAGCGGGCTATCGTAGAGGGTTCAGAGGCACCGAAGAGTTTGTTTGCCAGAGCATCTGTGGGAACTGAGGAGAAGAGAGACGGAATGTATTCAGTATATATCGAACCAGCGGGTTCCGGGTTCCGGGTTCCTTTTTGCTTATTTTTTGGAGGGAAAATGTTGATATAGGTATGTTGCTGCAGTTCAATTCGGTATACCAATAGGTATACTGTATGTTAATATACTGTATATTTTCATCTGTTCTGTCATTTGTTGTGAAAAACTGTGCCTTTTCTGTTGTCACACAAAAGTCAAAGTCATAATAAAAAAACAAGGTTTATGTTGATGTTGCGTCCTTACTCTGCTGTGGCCGTGGGGGCCCTGGGGGGACCTCCTGGTCGGGGTCCACAGGGGGCTCAGGGGTCAGGCAGTCAAACTGTTCACGGCTTATCAGGTGGACCTTCTTGAAGTTCTCCACCTCTTGCTGTTGAGATGAAAACATCATGGTTTAATAAAGATGACAATCAGGAGAACTAAACGCACACACAAGGTCACTTGGATAGTAATGGCCTTCCCGAGCCAGAGGTATTTGGCTCCTTAAGAAAAATAGCTAATTGAAGTACTAAAAACTTTCAAGATGACTAAAGCGAAGAATCAAAAATAATTTAAATTAGCTGCTTTTAGACAGAAACCGTACCGTCATTTCTAAAGTGGAGAGCATTCTTTTTCATAAAAAAAAAAGTATATATAAAAATGAAGCAACATGAAAATCTAAAGCACATAACGTAATGAATTCGTGAGTGAACTTGAACACACTCAGAGCCGCACTGTGTATATAAATCCAAACGAAAACAAGAAATATGATAATTAAGCCACCGGAAGATGTAATACAGGAGAAGACACCGATGGGAGTTTCACGTGTGTAACAGACCTTTTCTGGAACAGTTTGGAGACCGAGATACAACAGCAGAACACTGCGGCCAGAAAGACCTTTTTAACCTTCATGTTAACCTTCATTAGATACTTCTCTGCAGTGAGTGAGTGGAGCTGGACACTAGCAGCAGGTCTATATGAACAACACAACACCCAAGCAGTCTAAGGGCACCCTGAACATTCCAGCTGCTGGAACCAACTCATCACAACAGCACACACCTCATCACTTAGCTCCACCAGTACTGTCATGTTTTAACCACCTACCGCAGTTACTACCATTATGAATTATGATCATTATGATAACATGACTACAGTAACTACTACCACCTACCTCTAATAAATTACATCAACTAATAATAGTAATTTACTATTACTGTTATTAACATAGAACTACCACCACAACAATGTCAACAGCTGACTGTGCCATCCAGCATCTCCAATAGGGGTGCAATAGTCCAATAATCAATTTAGTAGATTTTAAAATGATATTTTATTATGAATAAAATCACTGACTTTCAAAAATAGCAAGAACAGCAGATCTACAAGCTCACAATTGGTTTCATAACAAGTTGTGAGCTTGTCGAACGGTTATTTTTGCTATTTTGTCAATTATATAAATAAAAAAACATTTTTGGCATTCCAAAAAACGTGCTTCTCGATAATTGTAATCGATAGAATAATTGCAAAGAAAATAATCAATAGCTGCAGCCCTAATCTCCATTCTATCTGCTGAGAACCACTCACGCATTCCTCCATGCTGAACCAAGTGTCCTCGGATCTTCCAGCGTTCATCTTTAGAGCTTTGTTTCCCCCAGAAGACCCGCCTGCTGAACCCCTCAGGCAGGCCGAGGCCTTGCCGGTGGGGGTTTATTTATAAACAAGGCCTTGTGTTTCCACATGTCGCTGGACGTGTGCCTGGCAGCACGTGTGACTCCACAAAGAGTGGCAACAATGCCACAATGGGCAGCGGTGGCCGCAGCACAATCATGTCCCTTCTCTCTCCCTGGACAGGAGCTTTCTGTTCTGTGAGGGTGCCATATCCAGAAACAGTCCTCCAATGAAAGAATAATATATCTGCTCATCATCTAGCCTTGGACAGAAACACCTCCAATGGGAGAATACACATAACATAGAAGCTGTCAGAAGAGTCCACTCGAATACTGGATCTGTGTCGACAGTGTGCCAAGCGTAACCTTGCTTACTTGTTTTCTAGACAAGCCAATGTGACATCAAAACTGTCCACCGAACTACTGATCTATAATGAACTCTTTACTGATGTTGATGTAATAATTTGTGAAGCCATCACAAAGCTAGTTTGGTATTCCCCGATGATCAATAATACAAATGTATTTCTTTTTATCTTGGGTTTGGGTCGGGCCTGGGCAAATGTGTGATCCCAACTCAGGTGGGTCGGTTCGGGCTGGGTTGAAACTTTCAGGCCCATTGGGAACTAAAAATGTCTTAATCTAAATACTGGCTAAGATGTAAAAATCAGCTCTGCTTGGACCAGACGATGATGGACAGGACCTCACCTTGATGGTGGCGTACTCGGGCTCGTAGGTGTCGTCCCACAGGTCCTGTTCGTAGTAGTAGAGCCCGTCGTTGATCACCCTGACCAGCTCGTTGGTCAGCTTGTTACGCGGAACGTGGTGCCCGGTGCGGTCGCCTCCCGGGTGCTTACGCAGGTAGGGCGGCGTCTGAGTCACAATGAGGATCTTGTTGACGTCGTTGTCGTCGATCTCGCAGTCCGAGTCTTCGTCCGACCAGTCGGTGAAGGTGTTGCGCCGGCCGTCCATCTGCGCCATTTCCTCGTCGAACATGAAGTCCAGCTCCTCCGGCTCTTCCTGCTCCGCTCCCACCTGGGGGGGGGGGGGGGTGAGGAGATAGGGGAGGAGAGAAGGAGGAGGAGAAGAGAAAAGAGGTGGCGAGGAAAAAAGAAAACAAAAGAAAAGTGGAGAAGAAAAAGGAGAAAGAAGAGATGAGAAGGAGTAGGAGGTTATAGGTGAGTTTTTCTTGCCGTCAAATTACTTGGTTAAGTACTTAAGTTGATTTAAAGTAAATTGAAGTACAGTGTGTAGAATAAAGACAAACGGCTGCCAGGGGTGGAGGATGTAATAAATGGGACATGGGAGCCACCTGTAAATCACTTATAAGTAAACATTTGAGAAAGTTAACGTGCTAAAACCCACTTTAAGGATGAGAGCCGGTGCATCTCAGACAGGGACCAGCATCAAAAAGGAAATCTTAAAAACTTTTAATAGATGCAAAACAAGATAATTACTGACGTGTCAACACAGTGTCTTCTTCAGAGGGATTTAATTAATATACGTACTGTACTAGAGTATCCACATAGCTCTTCCCAGCTTTTCTTTTACCCTAATACTTATTTGGTAAGTGTGTTTGTTTAGCGGCAGCTCCCTTGCACCGTTTGTTAAATCTTTATCAAAACCAAATCGTTTTGCTATCCTGTATTGACGGTGGCGGACCTTTCTCCATCTGATATGATATCCCTCATGGATGCTATAGACTAAAGAGTATCACTGTAAATATCCAGTTATGTAACCAAGGAAACATGATATAAAGTAGTACCTTAACGACTGGGGTGGCGGAAGGGTCGGGCGAGGAACCTGCCTGGGGAACCGGGGAACGAGCCGGGTCTTCTTTCTCCTTCTGTTGCTGCTGCTGCTACAAAGAAAGATGAGGCAGAAAAGAGAAGGAGGGAGTGTGAAAAAGATAGACGGATCCCATACAAAGAATATAAGATAAGGCCAAAGGAAGTAGAGTAGAATGTACAGCATTAGAGAATGGGTAAAGATTAAAGCAGTGAACCGACATTTGACACTGATCGTGATACTGAGCAGAGAGAGATTTGTTTGTGGCTTTTGTCTGTAATCTGATCTAACAAACACCAACAGATTTACCAAACTCACACAGTGAAAGGCTGAAAAAAATATTCTCGGGGTGCTGGGTTAGTCTAAATAGCTGATCGACAAGCTCACAACGCATTGCAATGTGACAGGTTGTGAGCTTGTAGATCGGCTATTTACGATTTACAAAAAAGTTATCGTTAGAATAATTGTAAGAAGAAGAAGTTTCAGCTCTAAACCCAAACTACAAGCCTACTACTATATAAGAGAACAAAAGAAACACTGTGGTAAAACTAAATAATCTTCCTCTCACCTTGGGTCTGGCTGGAGATGGCCTGGGCCTCTTCTTCACTTCGATCCAGGACTCAGAGTCCAAGTCAGGGAGGCTGGCGGACAGGCCTTTGGGCATGGTCTTCAGGTTGGAGGTGTCCGAGTCCATCTTGGTCTGTTGCGGACCCAGGGTTTTGGAGGAACCTGGACCAGACAAAGGGGGGTTAGGCCAAAACATTTATGCTCTGTTCAGACCAACAAATGTCAAATCACTTAATTCTTTGTGCACCGTCTTCAGTATCGTCTGCATATACTTCCTGGCCTTCACACCAACAGGTTTTTTTGGGGTGTTGTAAATCAGTGTCCTGTTTTATGTTCCTTGACCAAAAACAAATCCTGTTAGTCCATAGGCAAGGCCAAAATTTGGTATCACCTAAGACCGCAATTTTCTTTGTAATAAGTTGTTTTAGGGTCCATATAAATACTTTGAAAAGACTAGCTGTGCTAATGTTTTAGACAATCATTAGTTTTTGACAAGCTTTACAGTATCCACACAGCAGGTTTGTGTGCAGTCTATTATAAGATGTTATGTGCCAAGATGCAATAATAAAGTTTGAATCACACATACATTCATACTGCGCTATGTTGTCAAATAATTGTATAAGTAATATGTTGTCTCACTGTGCTATCGTAAAAAAAAAAGACATGTCATCAAAACAAAATATAATACTGTTCTAATGTTATAAAAAGGGCTGGGACTCAATAATTTTTTAAAATCTAATTAATTAGATGCTTTGTAATTAATTAATCGCAATTAATCGCATATCAATATTTGACCTAAGATTTTTTTTTCAAATGGATTTTGGTATACGAGTGAATCAATGAATAGCGAGTACATAAGCTTAAGAAACAAAACATTGTTCATCTTTTTATCAAGGTGGTACTTACCAACTTACCAAGTACCACCTTGATACTCGGTTAAGTTGCTACAATTTTTGCCATAAAGTGCAGCAACATTAGGATACATTTCAGAGATTCAGGTAGCCTTTATAAATTCAGGGACCTTCTGTAAACTCAACACTTCCAACCTGTTTTTTTTTAAGTAAAACAAAATACTTTTAAGTAAATCAGAACAGTGGAAACCCTGACCATTAGAAAACCTCTCTCTGTTGCTTCAGAGGGCATAGCAGACTTTGTTGATTTACCAACAGCTATATTGATTTAAATCAATTTGAGTCCAACTCTCGGAATAACCTTGGCTAAAATAATGACTGCAGTGGGCAGTCTGTCTCACTGATGGTGGACTCCTTGTACTCGAGTCCGACTACCTTCCACGCTAGCTGTTTCATGTTTACCAAAACGGTCTCATCGACGTCATCATTCATGTTTTCATGCACTGTGCTGACTGCGGTTTGTTGTTGTCTGACGACATGCACGTCGGTTGGTGCACCGGTATGATCGGTACGGCTGAAACGTTCCGCGGTACAAAAATAAGTGCAATTAAAATGCATAAATTATTTTTACGCAATATTTTTTCTGTAATTAATTAAACGGAATTAACGCGATAAAGTCCCGGCCCCAACAATAATACTATGTTAAAATAATGAAACATCATATTATACCATGTCATCACAATAGAAAGACGTATATTATCCTAAAAAATACCATGTCATATTTGTTAATGTTTTATAGGTATGTTTCAGAATATATATAGATAAGGGGGACATCAAATGCCAAATGCTCTGTGTTGCTGAGAACAAGGCTGTTAAACAATACAACGTTACAATAGTACAATGTTAACCAAGAAAAGCTATACTATCGTTTACGCATCATGAACCATCATACTATATACTATGTCGTCAACGTGTTAAAAACATAAGTCACACAAATATTCTGTCATCAAAAATACAAAGTCAAATCACGTCGACAGAAAAGTACTATACTAAGTAATAAAGTCATACAGCATCATCAAAAACGAAAGATTATAGTATATTACATCGTACAAAAGTAAATAAATCAAAATAAATTGTAAGTAAAAAAAAGTCAGTGCTGCTCTACTACCGTACTTGTAGCTGTCAATGTGCATGGATTTGAGGTGACTATTGTGGATCAATTCAATCAACATGGATGATCAATGGCTTATATTAACTTCAAGTCAATATTATGGCCTGACTCTCTCTGGTAAAAGATGAAAATTTGAACTGATTTCAAAAGAGTTAAGAAAACATTCTATACGTACACATAGATTCTCAGTGGTTCATGTTTATTTTTCTACAGCACAATGTAAACATCATTTGAACATCATTCAGTGCACAGTACTTTCTAAAGTCTGTAGGCCCCTGATGATGTCTGTATTGTGTTGACATTTAGCTACATAGTTCAGACAGCACTTGCTTTTTTGTGAGGGTAGGCAGGCAGACACTGATGGGTGTCACCATGCAACCTCTGGGAGGGGCAGATCATCGACTGTCATTTCTTTTGTTGATAGTCTACTGCTGCAGACAGAATAAACATGATTTACATAAATATGATGTTTGCGATGATGATGATGTTGATCGTTTGTTAAATATGTTAATGAGAGAGGCAGAATTCTTCATTTTTTTCTATGCATGACAAGATCTGTTCAAATACAGTGAAATCGTTTGTCATTCTTTGGATCAATTGAAGGTTGATAACTAAATGGCGTATTTCCATATGTAGTTATCACTTTATTTACTCTGCTCTACTCAGTCTATCAAATGTTTCCATTGCACTCTGACCCCTGGCAGAACCCCATCCCCCTAGGGATGCTCCTTCTTTAGTGACGCCCATGACTACTGCTCTCCGTGCTCTAGCTAAGAAGCCTCTAGCTTCCAGTGGACATTTCTTTAAAGATATGTTTTGGGCTTTTCTGCCTTCATTGATAGTACAGTGGCGATTGACAGGAAACAGTGAGAGTCAGGGAGTGACACGCAGCAAAGATCTGTAGGGCTCGGGAATCGAACCCAGGACTCGCTGTCAGGCTGCATCAGAGCAAAAAAGGGCAAACTTACAACTTTGCCTTTTTTTTTGCCGTTTTCAAGTATGTTTTGACACAGAATTAAATGTTGTATGGTCACGATTCACCATGATGCTGGATGGCTTGGTTCCAGGCTTAAAATAATTCATTTAAATATTTTCGGAAATCTCTGTGGGCTGAATGAATGGGCTTTCTATCTGTGGAACCAGAGCCGGTAAACAAAATGGCCGCCACTGCTATGCTCTATATATGGTACACACTAGAGATGCGCGGATGGTTTTTTTTGTCACCCAAATCCGCGTTAACAAGTTCATTATCCATCCGCCATCCACCCGCGGTAATTATATCATCCTATTTATAGATCCGCACCAACCGCACCAAATAATTGTTATTTTCCTGACGTTAGTTTTCTTATAAACAATGTTACTCACCACTGTCGCGATGCAGTGACTGTATACAATCCACAACCATGGTAACAACAAGCGCACGTCTTCATTGAGTTACTTTCGCTTTCAACCACTTTGTTGCCATGTCGGCTTTTTATAAGCTTTTTATAAGCGACTTTTGGGCTTGTTTGGCACTTGTTTTGTTTTGGGCTTGTTTTCATAGACCTGGCTGCTTATTTCTCTCGCAAGTTGTCGCAACCTGGCAACACTGGCTGGCTGCAAAGCAACATGTAGTGAGCGGCTATTTTGTGCCTGGTGTAAAATGACGTAATATTAAAATACTACAAACGCACACACGGTGAAATTTAGTGCTTTTAAAAGCTATTAAAGGCCTATAGATTGATATCATTAATTTAATTCCTGCATTATTTCACCCGCGGTTTATCCAATATTAATTAATAATTATATTTGATTGACCCAAATCCACCCAAACTGCGGTTAACTGCGGCAACCGCGGCTAAAACCGCGATCCGCGCATCTCTAGTACACACCTTAACAACTAGGCCATCGGCGCCCCCCAGTGGTCATTTCTCTCACGGTTTTGAACTGTTTCACAAGTTGAAAGAAAAAAATCTATTCTTTTAACGTTTCACAGCTCAGTACTTATCTATCTGTGCTGCTGTGTTTCAATGCTGAGATCAAAGTTGTGGTAGTTCTCTCCATTGATTTTCAGTCAGAGAAGAGACATGTGAAACTCATCATTTCTACTGCACGTAAAAAAAAGAGGAAAATAAATAGCACACTGCTTTCAGATTGCACACAGTCTTCCTGCAGGGATTTTGCTGTAGATGTTGCACTGTGATTGGGATCTCTGTCATTGCAAAATGGAGAAATGTCTTATTGCTACTGCCATGCATTCATTTCACTGAACAACATTGGTACAGAAACATGCACTGGGTTCTTTCCGTTTTTCTTTCTTGCAATATAGTGCCAAACGATCTCCTGTTCTGTCCAGCCATCTATCCATGCCCGTCTAGATCTATCCATCTGCTTTACTCATCGTGTTTCCTTTGCACTCGGACCCCCTGCGGTACCTCGTCCCCCTGGGGATGCTCATCCTTTAGTGACGCCCATGACTACTGCTCTCCGTGCTCTGTCTACTCTAAACCGCAACTGTCTTAAGCTAAAAATGCTACATCATACTGCCAGTCTTGGGAAAATGTTTTGAGTACCACTCTCACGCGCTTTCGCTCCACATTCTCACAAGCTGCTTCACTTGGACACGTCATTTCAAACTAGCCTCTAGTCTATATCATCAAGTTATCAAACAATAAGTCAGCTTTTTATTCAGTTTTTTTATTTAGGCTTTTCAGCTTTTTATTCAGAGTTTAGATTTTTTGGGCTACGGTGTGTTTTTCACACACCGTAGCCTTAAAGTTATACCTGCGCAATTTGACCAGGAATTGTGTAGTTGCTACGCAAAATGTGTGCATGTTGGTAGGTTTGCTACCTGGAGAACTGGCTGATGAGCTGCGCTTTGAGCGCTTACCTGCGGGCTGATCGGGCATCTGTCTGGGAACGAACTCGGGACAGTTGATGAGCTGGGAGAAGTCCGTCTGGGCGTGGTCGCCGCCGGGCATCATCAAGCCAGGCAGTGGCCATTTCTCTGGCTCCACCTTACGGCGGATCTTCATGTCAATAATCTCCACCTCCTTACTGCCCTTCAACGACTGGAAATGCAGGACAGAGAGACAATAGAATGCACGGGGTTAAAGGAATGGAAATGTCCACACCTGAACTTTTTTTCTCCGTCCTGGGGGAAATGACTACTACTCACTTTCAACATATCGCCCTCTGTATTATTATTTTACATAGTAGAATCCAATAATGTAGCTTAATTAAGTTTTGTAGCAGAATAATAGTGTGTGGATACACGGCTACAAAATCAGCTTGTCATCATCTGATACTGGCTAGCCGATTCCCTTTGGAGCAAAGATAATGGAAATGATAGCATTTTTGTATCAATATTATTGGACATAAAGCTAGCTGATTCCCTCCATTTCCATTGCTGCAATATGCCAACAAGCTTCCAGTGGACATTTCTTAGTAACCGTAGTACCAATTAAAAAACGGTTTTCAAATATTTCACTAGCAAAAAAAGAAATACAAATCTAGCAAATGTGTCTGTGTCAATGCTGAGGTCAGAGTTGTTGTAGTTCTCTCCATTGATTTTCAGTCAGAGAAGAGACATGTGAAACTCATCATTTCTACTGCACATCAGTCTAAACAGTATAATATTTAAAAAAAAATCATTATCTGTACATTGAAACTATACAAACTATAGGATTCCAGGTCAACAAATGAACCTGGCATCAGTCTACATAACATGCATGCATCTAAATTACATTTTAACCTTTGTATAAGCCTGCAAGGTCGTCAAGGCAAGGGCAAGTGCTACGGGCTAAGGTGGATATAGGAAATATAGGAAAAATCGGGACAGCATTTAGATGTTGCGGTATATAATATATAGCAACATACGTTTTTCAGAAGGCGTTTTTGGAATCGGCCTCAGGTATAAGTCTTGTTCGACTAATACCAAAAAAACGACCAATTAATCGAAAAATTTTCAGCTATTTATTGAAAACAAATTATGTGAGGGTGTGGGGTGTTTACCTCCAGGATGAGGGCGACATCGGTGGTGAGGGCCTGGACTCGGTGGAAGCTGGCGACGAGGGAGATGGGCAGGAAGCCCTCCTGGTCCATCTTCCTCCGCAGGAAGAAGTCACGCTCCAGGTTGTCCAGGCTGAAGTAGTACTCACTGCAAGAGGACAGGAAATTGTTATAAATACTATAGTTAGTAGTAGTAGTATTATTATGTTTAAACAAAGTTAAAAGGCTCTGAACAAGAGAAAAGACAGGAGGTAAAGACAGAATACATTTTTTTTAATAAAATGAAAAGCTAAACTTTTTATTAAAGTTGAAATGAACCAAGGAAATGTTGAGTGTAAAAAAAAAAGGTAAAAAATGGGAACAGTATTAAACTGCGCACCCTGTAATAGAACTAAGAACTTAAAATATATTTTGTCAGTTGCTGCAAATGAAAATCATTTTTTGGGGGGAAACGGTGAACATACATCTGTCTCTTGATGTAGTCTTTCAGGTGGTCCTGGTCCACAGAGAACAGGTCATTGCTGCTCAGGTTATCATAGTAGTAGGTCACTGTGCTGTTGAACTTGCTGCCGTGAGCACCATCTTTCCCCTCGTAGGGCTTGTAGCCGTAGTGGTACTCATAGTGACCTGGAAGGAGAAATGACCAGCCAGACGAGAGTCGTCAGTTAGGTGAACAGACAGACAGAGGCACTAGTAGGACAAATGGATTATTTTTTAAACGATTATTCCATCGATTACTTTTTCAGTGAATTGAGTAATCGAGAAGCGTGTCGACTATATCAACAATCTTGGATTAAAATTAATCAAAACCCCATTTATCCTTCATTGTACAACAGTGTTCCAATCTACAAGCTCAATGTGTCACAATGCGACGCGTTGAGATATTATAAATCGCTGATTTTCACTAGTTTTGCAAATCAATTTTGTCGATTGATTATGTTTCATAATTGATTAGTTCGATTTACTGCTGTGTCCCTAAATCTGAGTCAGATGAACGAAAATAAACAGCTAAAAAGATTAGGGCAGACGACCAACAGATATATACGTACAGGCAGAGAAAGAGACTCACTATACTATAGATGCGCTCCCATGAATCAATGCTGCACCACACGGATGGGACAACACATGTGACACATTTACAGCACAGTTTACACCCGCTTAAAGTGTGGTGTGCTTCTTCAACACTGTGAATGAGTGTGTGTGTGTGTGTGTGTGTGTGTGTGTGTGTGTGTGTGTGTGTGTGTGTGTGTGTGTGTGTGTGTGTGTGTGTGTGTGTGTGTGTATACAGGATGAAGTATGCATAGGAGACAGAAAAGACAGAAAGTCTGTGTTTAAAGTTAATTTGTGGAGCGTTATATTGTTCCCCTGGGGCACATTCCTACCGTACGCGTCTCACCACCACACAGTGTGGTGGAGGAGAGAAGAGAAGAGCCTCTTAACTCTCAGCTGCAGTTATCACTCTTACAGGCCTCTCCCTCTCTTATTCTATCACTGGTCTCCCCGAGTTTCTCCCGTTTCACTTTCTCTCTCTCTCTCTCTCTCATATATCGTATACACTTCATGGCCTCATGTAATGTGTTCTTATGTCCTATGTTGTGTCTGTATGAGTATTTATGATTTAGGGTTAGGATTATACAAGAGTTGAATGTCAAAAACAACTGTAGAAAACAAAACGTCCCTTTAGTCTCATCTCATGACTAAAGGGAAGTTACTTCAAGTTAGACAGAAAAGAACGAGAAATGGACGGCATGCCAAAGCTAACAAGACTCTCTCTCTCCCCCTCTCTCCTCTCGGCTCCAAGGCCCATGGGACCCAAAGTTCTCCTCATAACACCACCGCTACAGGGTTTATTTCACTGCTTATGTTTTTACTGTGGTTATTGCCTCAGCAGGGGTCCAGATCAGGGCGAGAACATACACAATCACAACCATGCAGTGGTGGAAAAACTACTCGCATGTTTTACTTAAGTAAAAGTATCAATACTGTATCAATACTGCAATATAGAATACTTGCGTAAAAGTACAAAAGTATTGGCATCAAAATGTACTTTTAAGTACCAAAAGTAAAAGCACTCATTGTGCAGAATGTCCCATTTCAAGTTTTCAAATGTATAAAAAGCTTTTAAAAATAGCCGACCTACAAGCTCACAGATGCGACGCATTGTGAGCTTGTAGATCGGCTATTTTTAAATTGCCGAAATGTAACTAGTAACTAAAGTTTGCAAATAAATGTAGTGGAGTAAAAGTACAATATTTGGATCCGAGATGTAGTGGAGTAGAAGTAAGTAAGTATCGGAAATTGGAACTACTCAAGTAAAGTACAAATACCGCAAAATTGTTCTTAAAGGGGAAGACCACCCATTTTCAATATTTAACTATGTCATTAATATAGCATAAAGGAGTTGTGTGGAAATAAGAAAATTTTTAAATGTTAAAAATTTTAAATGTTAAACCCAAATTGATTTTGGGTTTAACATTGCAAATTACACCGTGATGACTCATCATGGTGTAATTTGCAATGTTAAACCCAAAATCAATTTGGGTTTAACATTTAAAATTTTTAACATTTAAAAATTTTCTTATTTCCACACAACTCCTTTATGCTATATTAATGACATAGTTAAATATTGAAAATGGGTGGTCTTCCCCTTTAAGTACAGTACTTAACTAAATGTACTTAGTTACTTTCCACCACTGCAACCATGGCTAGAGGGTACAGAAGAAATATATGAGAGATATACTGGATCTATACAGCACAAAGAAGGCTTATCTCCTCCAAAAACAAGTCTTCAGTGTTCTGGGTGAATGTGTATGATCCTCCTAATGACGATAAACCTCCATTTATTATTGCCTTATAGCTAGCAGAATATTCTATGGGGAAGGATTTCATTGCTGGTCGCTTAAATACTTACTGCACAGCCGCAGTATCTAACTCCTCAATGTCGACGGGTGTGAACCACTTAGATCCTATACCCCAGATATCTCTACCGTGACTCTTTGGGATACAGTGAAAGCTACTGTTGGGCCAATTTATGCTGTATAATTGTCCTACTTTATTTAAATTTTCTGTTAAAAAGAAAGGCTGCTTGGGAATTGGTTCAAAACAGAAACCTGTGTTTACGCAGGGAGAACATTATTGTCCTTCTCACGTTTGATTCCAACCAAATGTCTGTCCAAAGATAAGATATTTTTCTTGACTGAATTCATATAAGTTTTTATTCTGCCATCTTTAGTCTCAATATGAACATTACAGCAAAGTCCAAATGTCAGGCATGTGTGCTGCTGTGTTTCAATGCTGAGATCAGAGATGTTGTAGTTCTCTCCATTGGTTGGTCAGAGAAGAGACATGTGAAACTCATCATTTCTACAGCATTCAGTCTACTAATGGCTACGGTCTTTTAACGCTGGGATTAAATAATAATAAGTATAATATGCAATTATGCACCAACTATACACATATACTGTATACGTGTAACTTTAGAATAGAACCTGTTGCACTATAAGCTACTGTTAGCTGTCAATATGCATGACGCCACAACTCCAATTCCTATGTATTTATTTTACTCTCTTGACCAATTTGGCCTTTTAAATCTGATCGTCTTTTTTCTCTTTTCTCGATTAGGTTTTCAAAAACATGAATGCCGGAACGTTTACATGGGCGAGTGTTGTCTACAAGAGGAAACGTTTGAAGCACTTAAAGAATACAGAATAATAAATTGAATAAAAATAATAAGAAAACAAATTCCTTTGTTGTTTTTTTGTTTTCTGCCAGGGACTGAAAACAACTGGTAAGATTGTAATACTGACTAAGTCTCCGTAAGAGAGAGAGAGAGAGAGAGAGTGTGAGTGAGTGAGTGAGTGAGTGAGTGAGTGAGTGTGCAAAGACATACCTCGGCCACCTCGGCCGCCACGCCCCCGGCCCCTCCCTCTTCCGCGGCCACGACCTCTGAACCCACCACGGAATGGCGCTCCCTCGCTCTTCACGCTCGACACCTCGTCGTGGTCGTCGCGCCACTCGCGCTCGTACTTCTGACTGTGCCAGTCTGGAAAACAACCCAACGATGTGTTAAAACCTTAAAACAAACCACCTCAAGACAAGCTACCAAAAGCTCATGAGAACTACGCCTAGAAAAACTAAGTCCAAGTGTTGGAGCATGACAAAATGTTCTTTGTGCATGTACATGCATGCAGCCAGTTCTCCATAAGCATCAGACAACTTGGACTGTTTGCACTGTACACACACCTGAAGTGGAGGCAGACAGACATGACACAGAGATTAACCTCTTAAGCCCTATATACTTTGTTGTACAAAGTATATCTAAGATCTACAAGCTAAAACAGTAGTAGTACAAATGTAGTACATTGTACAAATGTATGTAAATAAAGTATTCTATATGCATAATGTAGATACATGGTTTATAACACTTAGCACAACTGTTCATGAAGGTTTTGCCAATGTATAACATTACAAAACCCTGCACTTTTATTTATTCAAATAAATGTCAACTTGATATTGATTTTACTATTGGAAGATCTGAATCTGGATCTTCATAATTCAAATAATAAAATCAAAAGGGAGATTACCTTTTTACACTTATGATTTGTAATGCTATACATTGACAGATTGTTTGCATTCATTTGTGTGCCAAACAAACGTCTACTTTGAGACCTGTTTCACCGTGCAATGCAAGTCAATGGGGAAAATATTTTGGATTATCGATTTTCAAATCAACAGAGCTATTGAAGATATCTCTCCAATATTTGTTACATTATGGCAACACATCCCAAACCTCTACCAAAGTGTCATCTTGCCTTTAAGTCCAATAGTTCTAAATCCCCCATTGAAGGAGAATTCCGGACTACCCTTTTCTTACCTTATATATGATATTATATCCTAGGACGAGTGGTACAGTAGAAAAACATTCATAACTCCATCCCGAGTCCACCACAGCTAAAAACCTGAGCTTACAGTCCATGCGCTAGATCGTGGCGTATCTTATCTTCTTTTTTTTTTGTGAGATCTGACGTTCATGTCGACAGAAACCTCGCCACAGTGTTTATGTAATGTCATATAAAAAGGTAAGAAATAGGTGGTCCAGAATTCTCCTTTAAGAGCTGGCCGAATAGCAGCTGGACGTACTTATAACCATAGATGTCATACTCATGTTTCTGTTGTTATAGTTTTCTTTTACACTGGAAATTGTGTGTTTGGGAGAACACATGATTTGTATACCGGACTGTTTATGACCAACACTGATTGTATGAATGTGTTTCAGTAATAATTGTCTCTGCTGTGTGCTGCTGCTGAGATCAGAGTTGTTGTAGTTCTCTCCATTGATATTCAGTCAGAGAAGAGACATGTGAAACTCATCACTTCCCACTGCAGGCCCACTCCAGAAGCATTTAGCAGGCATACTGTATATAGCATAATACATTATGCTATATATTATGCTAGTTCATGTAACTGCCACCCAAACTGCAGCCATGGCTCAGGGTGTTGACAGGTCACCCAAAGCGAGGTGCTCATGACATGGTGCACTCACCTCGGAGGTCATTCCTGGCGTTGGGTGGCATGCGGGGGGGCTCATTCTGCCGGCTGTTGTTCCTCGAAGCAGAGCGCTCCCTGGGGCCCTCAGACTTCACCTCGATCATTAAGGGAACCCACTTGTGCTTGTTGCCTGTTGGGAGGTGATTCCACAGAAGCAACTGTGTTAGAAGTGTGTTAGGCGCTAAAGGTAGTGACCTCTAGGCAAGCAACGTGCTTGATGATTGGTAGTACATTGTTTGAATTAATTCAACGTTCTTCTGCCACCTCCCGCAAAAAAATATTTTTCCTTCACTACCATTTTGATGGCATCTCTTATTGTTGTGTGTTGTGTGACTCAAATGTCTTATAAACTCCTTATGCCCTATATAATCTGTTATCTACAAATTCACTAAGCTCGCCCCAGAATAGGAACTCTACGTTTCATGTGGTTTACCTTACTGCACATTCTTATGTGGAAAACAGTGCCAGCCAGTCTATTTAGACTGCTGCAATTCCTTTACTGGCCAGCAGGTTGCATCAGCAGTCTGCTGAAGGAACCTGCACTTGTGTCTGTGTGTGGGAGCGAGTGAGACAGCATGTTGGGACAGCGGAAGAGGCTTGGAGTTAAAGTGACGTGGCCCTGTGCGTATCAGCTGACTGGGTAGGTACAAGGACAGAGTGAATGATTGGGGGATTGCAGCAAATGATAAAGGAGGGAGATGGGAAGTGGGGAATGAAAGGGAAAAATAAATTAGAACCGGAAAGGCAGGGGAAGTCAGTTTCTCTTTCTTCGTTTCCCTTCTCATTGAGGACAATCTCTTACTCTGAAGGTCAGAAAAAACATTCGGTGGCTGGTTGGTTGACTGACTGACTGACTGGCGAGTTGGTTTGCTAGCTGACAGAATGACTTACTGGCTGGCTGGCTGACTAGTGGAATTTAAACCCTTCATTGCTGCCAAAACAGCTCAGCTATCAGGGTCTCCTGGTTGTTGCTATGCTGTAAACTCAAGTTTAAAAGGTGTCTGTGTTCAATGTCAAGTGCAGAGTGACGCCTTGGCAATACAGTCACTCATATGCTGTCATCCACTAATTGTCTGAAATATTTCTCTGCATCGTTAACTCGATAATTTCACTGAGAATTGACATGATTTGATTAACTGAACCACTACAATAGAACACGTTTAACCCAAACACCGCATGTGTATTGCAAAATGAAAAATATCTATGAATGATAACTGCAAAAAAAAAAGATCTGAGAAATTGCAGCTGGTATACCTTACCTGTGCCGTGTACTTTGAGACTTCTACAGATGTATCACAGACACTTGATGGAAATGATTGGACATTCTCTGACCAAAATATAATGTGGGAAAACCCAGACGGATACGATGATGCCTGCACCAGGAAAACCCCATGGCCATGCCATCAGCAATGTGGTGTCCAGTGAAAGCAGAACACAGAGGTTTCAGGAGATTTGATCAATCTCAACCGGTCTTCTTTAATTATGTTAGGCAGTAGTTCTTAATGCTTGGTCTTTGGGGGGGGGGGGTTCCAGGGGGTTCCCCAGCAAAATGGCAACATTTCAAAAGTGCTTTAAAACATGATCAATTACGGAGACCTTGAAATGAAAATGTTTGAGAAACACTGTAATAATGTATGGAGAGCAGTGCAGGTCCAGCCACGGTACAGAGAGTGGTCTGGAGCGTTGCGTCGTCCTTGCTGCTGTGCGGTGTGGTTTAAACCAGAGATCTATAGGTTGTAGAAACTGGCTCTGAACACACCAGAGGATTTCTTAAGCGAGGGGCATGATGTTTCAACCTGTAGCCTCGTGCATCACACTAACGCAATTTAAAACAAATACACAACGCTTCATTAAAAGTCAGTACAGAGGTGGACTCGATTTCTTTTCATTACAGGTTCTGATGGAATACTTCATAGTCAGTTGATGAGGATGCTGAACATGAATGTTAATATTTTTGTGGTCAAGGGAAGGGGGATACTGAAATACGTGAATGCCTTATATACACGTATGTATTTTTGGAGATTAACTGTGGCTATGACGGCATGCTGGGTGTTATGAGTGACAAAGAGAGAGTATGTTGAACTTGTATTTGTGTTTGGGGATGAAGGGGTGGGTTAATGGAAACAGTTAAAAAGCGTTTTAATGATGGATATAAAAACCATAATATTCACCTTTCTTCTTCTGTCCGTTCTTCTGGGAGTCTTCATCGCCGTTCTTCTCCTCCCCCGAGTCATCTGATTTGGTGGCCTTCAGGTTCTCCTTGCTCTCCTCATTACTCTCTCTCTTCTCCTTGGTCTCCTTCTTGACTGAGGACCTCTTAGGGGCCTGGGGAAAGGGAGGGTGGGGGGGTCGCACATAGACAATACAATTTTTCACAAATGCCAGCATAGACTTAAACGCAGCGGGGGCCTAATCGCTGGAGTGCTGGTGGAGAATGCATTGCATACACTCAACTACACTCATGTTAACCCATTCAAACCGGGAACGCATCTGTGTAGCCACTTTATCCATATTTTATACTTTGGCTATTCAAAAATAGCAGATATACAAGTTCAAGATCGACAAGTTCATCTATGAACTTGTAGATCTGCTATTTTTTAAAAATCGTGAACATAATTTGATAAACGTAATTTGAGAACCACTGACAAAAAACTGTTAGGATTTAGAAGACATTAGTAGAATATATATTCAAAGATTTGCACAATTTGTTTTTATCTACAAGCGAATAGCGCACTTTTTGAATAGCCAAAGAAATCTGAAAATGACACAGATGCGTTCCCGGTCTTAATGGGTTAAGAAGAACAATGCTCCTTTGACATTCACATGGTGGCCATTTTGCTCTTACATCATACCTCACCCACCGTGTAAGCTAGAAGAGCTAAATACCCACCGTGTGAATGTGGTTAATGCTACGGTAGCCAACACTTACTGTAGATTTAGAGCTCAGAATTTACACCAATAGTTGAGAAAATAATGTTATGTGTTTTTATCGGTGTGTCACCAGTTTGTGGCAACTCCATGTGACCATTCACTTTATATTCCTATCTGTGCAAGCCTGACACTGGGTATTGGCTCATACTAGAACTGCTCTCGCAATATTATCGGCTGTGAAACAAATAAAAAGGCGTCCATAAATCTATAGGGGACAGAAATAGATGGAATGAAAGGGGACACTACTTTAGATGAGGCCAACTTTGATGGAATCTTTCCCCGGCATGAGCTAAGCCTGATACATACTTCATCGTACACCCTGTGTTGCTCTAGGAAAATAGCCGATCTCTAAGCTCACGAAGCCCAAATGTCAGGCATGTGTGCTGCTGTGTTTCAATGCTTAGATCAGAGTTGTTGTAGTTCTCTCCATTGGTTTGCAGTCAGAGAAGAGACATGTGAAACTCATCACTTCTACAGCGGGTCTGCCTAATAATGGCTAATATCTTTAACGCATGCCACGGTGATCAAATCTGATTGTGTTTTTATCTCTGTTCTTGTTTAGGTTATCAAAATGTGAATGCTAGAATATTTACATGTGACCGTGTTGCCTACAAGAGGAAAGGTTTGAAGCGCTACTTGAATACATAACAAAAAATATAATAAAATACTGTGATGTGTAGTGAGCTTGTAGATTCCTTATTTTCGGTGAGCAACATCATCAAGCAACATCGTTGTACAACAGAGTATAAATTAAGCATTACAGGTATGTAGCCTACATATCCTGAGGGGTGGGTGGGTATGACACAATGACTGATGGGGACCAATATAGATTTAACAGGTGGTTATCACTTTCATCAAGATTCTCTTTGATTCAGTTTCATTAATGTGACCGACTGCAGCACAGAGGCCACACAGGAAAATTCAAGAAACTGTCTACAAACAAGCCTAAAAATACACATGCACAATAGCGCACAGAGGAGCACCCTGTGCATGGTAAAGTGGCTTTTTGATCATTCTTGTTCCCAGTGCTAATATTTGAGTTTAGTTTGGTCAAACACCATTCAGCCTCTTCTGCATGTTACTGAAGGGTTGGCTATCAGCGTACACACATATCTGCAAGGTTTCAGTTCTTTGCACAATAGAGTCATGCAAAGTAGCAGGCTGGAGACAAAGTTAGCGTAGTGTAATGCACATGTTCATTTACAATTCTCACACACACACACACACACACACACACACACACACACACACACACACACACAGCATAACCACTTAAGCCCTATGTACAAATTAGCCTGTCCACATCCACAAGCTCACAATGCATGGCGACTTGTAGATCTGCTATTTTTGAACATTCAGAATTTTTCAAAAAATGTGTCCCACATAGGGACACCAGGGTTAATGTGGTTAATCCAACAACACTCATTTCACTTAGTAGACTCACTCCAAGCGTGCACAGCCGTTATTCACACCGACTCTTCCCAATTCACCCAAAAACAACGCAAGTACAAGCAATGTTTCTGTGCTTGAGGCCCTAGTTCACAACCTGTCACACATTTGAGGTGGAGAGAACGCGTTTCTGGAAAACACATGAACAAACACGGCCGTTGAAAGCTTTAAAAATCATGAATAAACTCTCTGGGGCTATAGCGCTAACACTACAAATGGACATTTTGTCGTGTCCACGGGAGGCCACGTGTCACATGGTAAAATTTCACGACAGCTACACCAATGCTGGGCATTCGGGTTTAGGAACACCCAGCGGAAAAAATGCATGACAGTAATCTCCCATTAGAAATGCAGGGGTGGAGGTCATGTGCCAAAGGTCCTCAATAACATTCCTCATCAAAACCCTCAACAGTCAGCTTATCAATCAGCCTGCCTACATCTGCAGCTTTAACTCGACGCCTGAGGGTGCTGATTAAGACCAATTCCATCCATTCAGTCCTGTTCAGTGTCTTGACATTCTGGATTAAAGTCTTGTTCCAACAAGCACTTCACATAATGGGGAAGAACACATGTCATTGGCACAGTGATAATTCAATAACACGACAAACAGCTTGTTAGTATTGTTAATGGCGCTCACAAAAAAAACAATGAGTGAGCAACTGCAAGCCAACTGGCTAGCATGCAACTAACAATACCTGCTGTGCTCAACAATGGACTCTGATAGGTGGTGACTAGTAAATATACCATTAGGAGAAATGTTTTTGATCTAGTGATTGCACAACGAAGAAAACTGACTGAAGGCAAAAGTAACAGGAGATCAGAGGAAGCAGAACTGAGCTCAACTAGATCAGTATCCTAGACAACTTCCCCCTTTCACCTGCAGAGCTTGTCTACATAATCAATCTTTTCGTATATTGTATAATATGTAAGTGCATCAGGAATGCGCAGGCTAGCAGCATCACCCTGGCAGTGATCTCAACACACTGTGACACGTACGTCAGTAATTCAGGCTAGCATGTGACACGTACATCAGTAATTCGGACTAGCATGTGCTGCACCTAGTATGTCTTTCCCCTGGGCTTGTATTTGTATCAAGCACTGCATCTAATGCAAACAATACATACTGAAAATGCTGACTAGTTGGTATTTAACCACTTAAACCCAATATACTTAGTTGACTGGGGTCCCACAGGGCTCTATAGTAGGTCCTCTAGTATTTCCCTCAACACCAAGTGTCTTCGCCAACGTGTCAAGTTGCGACGTGTTGTGAGCTTGTATACCAACCAAATGTTTATGTTGGCTTTCAAGGGGTTTTAAGTCCTAATACTTCATTGCACAATGAATAGCAGAAATAGGTGATCTACAAGCTCACAACGCGTCACATCACGACAGGTTTAATGCAACAACATGCCACTACGATGCAACGCGTCGCATCGCGACAGGGTTAATGTGGTTAATGAGCTTTTAGGTAGACCGCGGTGGGGTCGTCCAAAGGTCGGAGGTTTGGGTCAGCATTCGCCCACCACCACCACCCCGTGGCTGCCAGGTAAACTTACGGGGAATCTCCGTGAGTCTCTGACCTGCCTGACAGTCGCCGGGCAGGCCACGGTCTGCGTCTCTACCTCCATCTGAGAGGAGGAAGGCAAGGAGGCAGGGAGAGAGGGGAGGGAGGGAGAGAGAGAGGGGAAGGATGAGATGGTATGGGAAGGAGGGAAGTTTAGACAGAACAGGGAGATGGATGGACACGAGCACTTGCACTCACACAATACTGTACACACACACATGTTGGTATTTATTACACTTTTGAGGAGAGCAATGTTTTAGGATGGCTATATTTCATCACAAATGCCAGTTTCACCTTTTTGAGGGGTTTGTTACCCTAAATCTAACCCTAAACCTATCCCCTAAATGCCAAATTCTACACATGTATGCACACGCACAAATACCCACTTTGGCTAATATGGGTTCTCCCATCAGGGAAGTGTGGATCTTCCTGTTGCAATAAAATCATGTTGACAATCAAGTTGTAAGCTATCAATTCAATCATGTTGAAATTCCTAAGTGGATGCTGGCCAGGTTTATGGATGGGTAATGAACATTCGTTCTCGTTACTCCTTCTCCTGAGTTTCCATCTGGGAATAATAGAGAGGATCTCATCTAATCTACATGGCTGATCCTGCATCGTTACACAAAATGGTCGCAAATTAGTTTTCTTGCCCCACGCCAGTTCTGGGCTGAGGAGAACAGGAGTCAATTATTTTCAGCGAGGACATAGATAGGAGCAGGGTTCGATTTGTTTAACAAAAGGAGGGAGTAGAGTAGGCACAAAACTAGCCCATTTACAAGTTCATAACACGTCGCAATGCGACACGTTGTGAGCTTGTAGATTGGCTATTTGAAAAGAATTTGAGGTAAAAAAAACTAAAAGAGTAGGGACGGCAGGGTTAATGTGTTTAACTTACATTTTTTATTAAATTGTTGAATTATGATATTATCAAACCTAAATATATCAGACATTTGATACATTTCCCAAAATAAAATGCATCAGTCTGACCAGAAACAGAGATAAAACATATCCCCACCGGCCAAAAAAGACTGAATAACCAGAGGGGGATATCAAAAGGCATGGATCTACCCCAAACCCACCCAGCAAATCGAACCCTGGATATGAGTGATATGATGGAGTGTGACAGTGTCGGTGGATGATGGCGCTCACACAGCCTGGTATTGTGGATCAATAATGACCATGGAGCATCAGGCTGTGTAAATAATGATATCAGAATGCTGAATCATTCTACCAGATGTGTCACCGTTCACACAGTAGTAAATGGGATGGGACCTCCATCAGGAATGAATGGGAGGTGTACTGAAGATTTTATACTGAGCAGCAACACCACAATTTAGGTAGACTCTAAGTAATGTAGGTATACTCTATTACAAGTAAAAGTCCTGCGTTCAAAACTGTAAACTGAGTAAAAGTGCAAAAGTATATCAAAATACACTTACAGTGCCAAACATAAAAGTACTCATTATGCAGAATGGCACATTTATAATAATAATAATAATAATAATAAAAAATAAAATGACAATTTTCACAATCATATAATTGTATTGTAATTATTAATGCATTAATGTGTTCATCACTTTAATGCTGCAGCTGCTAACTATCTAGTAACTAAAGCTGTCAAATAGTGGAGTAAAAAAATACAATATTTGCCTAAAAGTGCCTCAAAATTGTAATTAAGTACAGTACTAGTAGTAAACGTGTTTGCCACCTAATCCCCTAAAAACAAATCGTCCCTGGTTGGTAGGACATTTAACAGTGGATTTACTCTTCACGGTGTGCCAACATTCTCTGGGGCAGACCACATTTGAAGAGAACTTGTATCAGTGGACGGTGATGATAGCTAAGGTGGGGCCCACAGCTTGTCGGCTCCACCCTGAACACAGGGGACACAAACAAGTGTAGCCAACACAGCTACAGTACACAGGAAATCAGACACCACCTTACAAACATACATAAGTCATACTTATGGGATTAGCATTGTGGTTGAGGTCCATTCACTTCAATTGAATTAGGGAAGCAGAGTTGCTTTTATATTCACAGGGTGGTAAATCATGAGTCATGAAAGAGTTCTTAAGCACTTAAGCCCTATTTTATACTTCGGCTATTCAAAAATAGCAGATCTACAAGCACAACAATTTCTTTTTATCTAGGATGTCTTGTAAATCCAACGTATAAAGAAGTGGAGAATGTAGGCTCTATCATTTAGTACATGTTGAGGGAGGGGGGACTAGAGTCTAGAAATATTATATTCTGGCAATTCATTTTTGTGATCACCAATCATAAGTTATAAAGTATACTGAGTAGACTTGACTTGAAGTAAGCACAACAACCTGACCACGAACTAAAAACAGATTCCCAATTCTAATTCTTGATATCCACTTCTACAGTTATAGAAACCAAAAGAGTCGACTGGAGACAAAAGTATGTCTCTGTGTCTGAAAACCTCACATTTGTCTTCACCACATTCTGCACACTACCCTCTCAACACCCCCTCGTCCCCAACCCCCCCCGAATACGTCATACTAGTTCTACACTGAAGTATCAAGAATGCATAATTTGTGCAATTACATAAGTGATTTAGAGCGTTAAAATGTTACGTGGGGCCACAATGTACACTGACCGGCCATAAACCCTAAGAATAGCATCAGCCAGAGATCCAGGGACGCTTTTATCATAGGGGATCCCTAAAAGGACATCCCTTCCCAGGCCTTGCTCTTGTACCCTCTCTGGCCCAGGCCGTGCGGGTTATTTCTGGCTCTGATGACGTGACACACATTTTCTGACCCTCTGAACCCCCCCAACACTTCCCCGCCCCCCCAACGGGTGGTCGGCAGATGCGTTCCGCTACACGTCCTCTCCGCTGCACCTTGCTCAGCCCCGTCTGTCTAAAAAGGGGTCATTCTGCCAGTGACAACCTATCAACCTATCGTGCAGCCTGCCCCAGCAAGCCCAGTTTAGAAATAGAAATGGCCACCTGCCCGGCTCCACTCCAATCCGCTCCACAGGGGGGGAGAGAAGACATACCGCTGCCGCTACTGTGAGGCACGACAAAATGAGACACATGGTGGAGAGGTGTGTCTGTGTGTGTGTGTAGAGAACTGCTGATTAACACCTGTGGAAAGTAGAGGATAGGAGGAGAGAACCGCATACCGGGTGCGATGTTGGCTCACTGACTCGTGGGATAAACTACAAGCCGGAGGGAACAGTGTTCAATTATGACGGCAGCAGGCAAACACAGACACACGCGCTCGCCATGCATGTGCATGGTCAGTACGGTACATAGGGGGTACATTCTGGAATGCTTTCCCTCCAATTGTTAGAGAAGCTGGACTCTGTGGACATTTTGTAATCTATTAAAACTCATCTTTTCCCCTTGCATTACGGTTCCCCTTAGCTTTATTGATTTTATTGTTGTGTCCACCTCTTCTTACCTTATGGTTTTAGTACTTTGTACTAGATTTACAGTTGTGCACTGCCGGCTGCCGCATATTGATTGTTTGATCACACGTGCAGGCACATTTACACTGTATTCTTTGTTTATTGTGTTTTGTGTTGAATGATTTGTTGTGAAGTGTACAAAGAACCCTTGTGTTGTTGCACACATTTTTTTATAAAAACTGAACTGAAACTGAACTGATGTGTAGTGCGTACTGTAGTACTACACCACATCAGTTCCATTTTCTTACCTACTACCTTAGATGTTTTACTTTACATCATTAAAATAAAGTAAATAATTGCACACAAATTTCTTGTGTAATGACATGGCCAAAATAGGGACTTCAGATTGAAAGCGGTTAAACATAAATTAGGCTTAATCCTATGTTGTCAGTCATGATTCTTTCTTCTACTATATATCTATCATCATTTGAATTCTCACTGCCCACTCTCCTTTTCTGGCTTTCATTTTCATCTTATTTTATTCATTTATTTTTTAAATTTCACTAGAGGATAAGCCCCTTGGCATGCAGCATCTCGTTTCCACTATCTTAGTAGACAATACCCAAGCTCTGTAACCAGTCACACACCGGTGCATGCTTCACATACGGAGCTAGTTTCTTTGTTTAGCAGGTATTTCTAGGGTCTAGTCATTTTAACAGTCGGTTCTCTCCAGAAAAAGACAAGAACTCCCAGTTGGTTGTGTTCTACTTTTCAGACTCTGTTTAGAGGTCAGACACCCTCCCACATACTCCAACAGAATCTGCCAAAGAGGTCAGAGTGGACTAACCCCTCACAAAAAGGACAGAAAAAGCAGTCTTAGGGACATAACACCACCACACGTCAACTGCTCTGTCTGGGTGTACTGTGTAGCTGTATTGCGTGCTGCTGTTGCCACTGTGTAATTAGCCCTCTCAACCACTAAAATACCTATTGTAGCTCGCTATTCATCCCTTACGGCGAAGTCAAACAGGAAGGGAAAAATTATCCGTCACTTTGTCCAATCATATTTTCTTCCTCACCGATGTGGTGCTTCTCATTGGGCTGGTTTGGATTCAAACTAAATCCAATGGTAAACATTAATGGACAGATAAGTCTCTCTAATCTCAAATATGAATACAGTGGATTCATACATTTATATACAAGCCCAAAAAGCATTGCATCCGCAAAACATTGTGAGTTTGTAGGTCATCACGTCTCCGTCATGCAACGAAAGAAAGAATCCTGCTAAACTGTTTAGGTTTAACCACTTGAACCATCACCAGAAAGGTTCAAGTGGCTATTTGTGGCCATCTGGCTATTTCACCAGAAATAGCTGATCTTGAAGCTCACAACGCGTCACAACACTACGCAATGTGAACTTAGATCAGATATTTCTGGCGAAGATATTCGGTGTAGAAGGAAACAAGAGCAGACCAGGTACAGTTGCAACTCAGGTCCGTTTCACTAACAATAGAGGGTTTAAGCTACCAGTCACATACAGTAGCAACAGTGTGCATCACAGCCAACAGTTGCAGAGTATCTGTTGAACACTGTGCTAGCTAAGAAAAGCACTGCTCAGTGGGGCATCTGCTGAACAATTATAGTCTAAAACATCTCTTTATTCATGTCAAGGCCAGGGAGGATGGTTGGAATGATATATATAAACACAACACACCATCTCTCTGATCTAAAATGTAATGTACTGAACAATGCTCTGTGATAAAGGTCACTGCAATCATTCTGTGGACTGCACCGCTGGCCGTGGGTTAAGTGGGTTAAGTGTGTGTGTCTGTGTGTGTATGCGCGGATGAAGGTAAAGTTAAAAACTGGCCAGTAATAAGACAGCACAGGATAAGATTGACATAATCTCAAACTGGAACACCAGTTAAAACTCGTCAGGGACACAGGTGTGCAAAATGCTTATTTTCTGTTTCAGTACAACTATGTGTGTGTGTTGAGTGGGAGGTATTCCGGGAATTGTGCTTTTTATCAGCTGGGTCACAGGACAGGACACTACAGTAAAACAGTTTGGACAGTTTGGATTCTGTGGTTCTTTTCTTTTTACATATACGTGTGAATTTTAACATGTAAATATCAGCCAAACAACATATTAAGCAGGAAGGTTCCTTATATTTAGATGATTTCATTAGGCTGCTTAAACAAGGTTCAGAGGTACGAATGCATAATTGCACGCAGTGTAACGTCTACAACGGAGTTCATGTTCCCTGCCTTGCTCATCAGTGTTGTGGAAATGACAAATCGTTGCTGTTGGGCAGAAACCTCTTATCTCTATATTCTAACTTGTTGTGTTTTTTCGTAAATTAACGCCCTCCATGATCATACTACAGCGTCACATAAAAGCATCAAAAGTAGCAGTTCCACAAGCTCGAACTTGTGATCTGCTACATTTGCCATTTTGAATTTCAAACCTGAAAAGTAACACTTTTGGACATATGGGGTTTCCACCCGACAGCGACGAAATAGAGCTTGGAATACAAAATGCATTCAACAAGCATCTTGTCATATGACATGTCAGACATTTCTCATATACTGAAAAGGGACACAAACTAAAACTAACACCCACCTGCATGTCTTTAGTAGCGATCTCTCCTGGGGTCGGCCAGTTGTTGGCATCACCAAAATCTCCGACCTGAACAAAACACATGCATAAACACAGGGAATAATTAGACAATATCAGTACGGTAGGTTTTGTGTCAGGGTAGGATCCGATGATTGAAGCCTTTCTGAAATCACAAATCAACAATTCATAGCAATGAAAGGTATTCTGTTGGAACGCACAAAATACAGAAAATGTGTTTGCATGACACCGTGGGGTCCAAATATCCACTGTCACAGAGAAACGCTTCAGTTGTCCTGAATTGGTGTAACAGAGGAGGAAATGATAAACAATTTGAAAGTTCAAAAAGAAAATGCAAATAATAAAGTTCATCTACAATTATAATTTACATTATTACAATAATCTGTGTCTGTCTATGTCTAGCGTCCATACGATCATATGACGTCATGCAGCACAGTAGTGTGTGGTTCCAGATCAGTACTACTACGGCCAAATATGAGCAACAAAAGTGTCTGAAAATTAAAATGAAATATGCTTCGGGGGGAGTTTGTCAAGCTTTGAAGCTTGACGAACTCCCCCTCGAAGCAGTTTTACTCCACACAAACATTTCCACTGCTCTGGCTCTCCAGGATTTGGAATATGCATACCAGGAAGCAAATTCTACTTCTGCACACACCCCCGAGCATGACTGAAATGATGCTTGGTGCAGTCAGATCACATGGTGTCGTTGAGAAAGTGAAGGGGACAGACAGAGAAAGGGGGGAGATTTCTTTTCCCATCTGGAATGATTCCAAATTGCTACATGATCAAAATCCCAGCTAATAATGAAATCGAAACTAGGGTAAATCCTTTGAGATCAAAAACGGGGAGCCTGAGGACTACAGCAGTGGGAAGGAGCATGTCGGCAGTGTGGACTTCCACGGCCATGATGTAGAGGACAGAAATGTCTGAAACAATCGTGCAGGTATACGCATAGACAACGATGTTGGAGATAGGCTGACTTTGCAAAATATTAGGGCCATTTGAACTTTGGTTGAGTTCTATGAACTCATTGGTTTCAGCCGTTTAAATTGCTTCAGTCATAAAGGGGAGGCACAGATTAAGATGACAGCTTAAAAGAGCAACTGTTAAACCTGTGAAATGTAAAGGTAATCCCAATATCATGCACTCTCGTTGTATTTGTGATTATTTTACTCTGCCTTACATTTAAACATGTCCCCGCGCTCCAAAATAGAGAGGGGACTAGAGAACCAGAATTGTTAGATAATCTGAATTGTTAACTCTGAAATTGACATTGTATGCCTCCGAGCTGATCCCTTTTATCGATGCGAACCCATTTTTCTTAAAATTGTTAATTGCAAAACAATAAAACCATGTGTCTGCGCTGCTGAAAAGAAACTTTAACAATTAAAATTAAAATGTTATTAGACAGAAATTCTACTGCTTCTATTGAGTTCAGACTCACAGATAATAAAACAGTTGAAAACCTGCGTATGCCTACTTTTTTTTCCACACTGGAAATCGAACAGGAATCAGAAAGATAATTAACCCATTTAGACCTGCTGTCACCTATACGTTGTTATACCTTTGAATCCGGGAGCCACCTCTGTGTCTCATTAGTTGTTGCTATACATATAGCAACATAATTTTGTATTCATTTTTTTAGTAAGAATTTGGACGTTTTCAGAAAACTTAGGTTAGGTTTTAGAAGACATTTTTCGAATCGGCCTCAGGTCTCAATGGGTTAATAAAGAAATCGGTCCGATAAGCAGAATCACTAACAGCATTGTTGATATCAGTAAAATCCTATCAATTCCCATCCCATCCTTGGCACGCAAACACATACAGAATGGCAGTGGTTCTCAAACTTTTTAATGTCAAGGACCCCCAAATTAATATGCATTTGGCTGCGGACCTTCATCTAAAAAAAATGTTGTGCCAGTGACCCCAAGAAGAGAAAACAAAATCTAAATTATTCAACATTTGATATTTTTCAAGGGTTTTAAAAACATTTTTTAAAGCCAACATATAAAAGGATAAAGTGGTTAAAAAAAATCTGATGCTACATTAACTACTTTTGCTGGGGACGCCTGGAACCCCCCCCCCAGGGATCCCTGGGGGTCCCCGGAACCCACTTTGAGAACCACTGCACTATGGCAAACAGTACACGCACTCACATACGTACATACTAACAAACAAACACACACACACATGATGAAGATTACCACATTACCTTTCCTCCTCGTCTGGCTCTGGGTGGGTTCCCTGCTTTCACCACCTTGGCAGGACCCGTGGACTCTGTGGAGGCACAACAAACAGGGTTCAATTTATGAAAGAAAAACAGAGGGGGGACCATTTTCTTACAACTTAAGCCATGTATAGGTCTTTGACAAATAGTGAAAATAGCTGATTTGCATTGCAAGCTTGTAGATCTGCTATTTATTTATTTTTTTGACAAATGTCCCCAAAAGTAGGGATGGCGGGTTAATCTTACATGTTCTATAAAATTTCAAAATTATGATATTATCAAACATATACAGTATCAAACATATCAGACAGCCTATATTTCCCCAAATGGAAATACATATTATTTAATTCAGACTGACCAGCAGCAGGGATAAACGTATCCCCACCAGCCATGAAAAACAATGACCAGAGGGCGGTATATCAAAAGCAGGGGCTTTGATATCCCCTCCAACAAATCCAACCCTGATAACAAAGATGGCCGACATCACAGGAGGCTCTGAACACTCAGACATGCAACTGGGCAGAGGAAAGAATGATGAAGAGACAGAAACACAAAGAAGTCAAGAGGCGAGAACACAGAACAGATGAAGCTTTCAGTTTGCTGATATCCATCTCCAATACAGAGGTCCATGAGGAGCGTCTTGGGTCAAGAGAACCGAGGTGAATGTTGGACTATTTTATCACACTGTTGTTTCAGTTCACTCTTTATTTGAACTTCCTCTATTTCCTCAATCTTTATTTCCTTTCCTCATTATTATTTTACTGTTCTGTCTGTTCAAATGAAGCAAACTAATGCTGTACTCAAATAGGCAGCTTGCTCAGCAACGTCAAGGAAGCATGCATCGTCATTGTCACCACCATAATTGTACCAAGCCACAGATGGAGCTATTCATAACGACTTTCAACCTGGTGTCTCTATTTTGTCATGTCATTATAGGCAAAACATTTATTGTTTTACTTTTTTTTTTAAACAGTGGGATGAAAAATCAAATCTAAAATATCTACAGCCTTACAACATGACAAGTTGTGAGATATGCTATTGACTCTTTGAGTAAACGGACTCTAGTGATGGTTTGTTTATGACAAGTTCACAAGTTCACAGGCCTGCCGGCGGCAATGTCAGGAAACGAACCGAGAATGAGATTAATGTCACGTTCAGGGAGAGGATTAGACAGATGACCAGTCACCAGACACACTTGAGCTGTGCCAACTTGGAGACAAAACTAGTGGTCTAACTTAGAGAAAGTGATCAGTCTGGTCAGTCATTGTAAAGAGGCTGAAGGCCAGAGAGGACAGAATGAAGAGGAAGGAGGGAGGTAGGACTGGACAATATGGACAAAACTATGATATTTTTGACCCCATACTTTGATGTCGCTATTGTGACAATAATTCCGTAAAGTCGTGATGATATTATTTCTTCCAGCAAAAACTGCATCGCAAAGCGTTCGTTGTTGCTATTTTTGAACGTTGACCATTTTTCCCACGTAAAAATAAGGCTTAAGCGGAAAAAATAGGACATTACCACTGCCATTTCATGATCCAAGACGATATGTAGTCTCCTATCACGATATCAACATAGTATCGCTATATTGCCTAGCCCTACAGGCAGACCACCCCCTGCACAGGCCAGGCTCCCTCACCAAGCCGTTGACAACACGCTCACATCTTGGTAATCTCCTTAGAGGACTGATCATAACAAGGGACAAAGCCACAGACACACAGGGAGTGAGGGCCGGGATAAAGAAGCCCTAATGGACTAAGACCATTTGGGTGCTCTTGCTCTTTAACACAGACATGTGCACATGCATGTACATGTACACGTACACAGAAACTAAGTAGGCTTTGCTAAATGCAAGGAAGGCGCACCTCTAGTGCACATAGTTGTAGTAATACTGAATATAAGTGTGTATTTGTACAGCAGTAAGCATAATCTACACTCTAGTCTGTCCGTGTCTTGCAGTAAAACCCATTAAGTTGTCAATATGGCCTACTGTATCTCTGCACTGCTGTCACCAAGACAAATAACTGTGCCTAATTTGCAATTAAAGTGGTGCCGATAAGGACACACACACACACACACACACGTATAGCTTTATAAAAACTGGAGCAGAACATGGCCACTTATACTCAAACGTCACAATTTCTTCAGCAGCTTATGTCGTGGTACAATTCTTTACATTCCTGACGCTTTCCATCATTCCTGATGAGGATGATGAAAAGTTCAGTTGCATTTAATCTCTCTGTGAAACGTAGACTGAAATGAATGCTGATTCTAAGTGCAGATTCTTGAACAAAAATTACTGCATGTTAAATGACAGTGTGATGTAAAAGTCTGTTTTTCCACACGTCCATGACAAATACAAAAACATTCTCAAGTCACTGTCCCTATTGACCAGTTAAGCACTTAAAGGGCAAGACCACTTTGGTAGAGGTTTGGGTTGTGTAGTTACCGTGCCATGATGCAAGTCCAAAGGTGGACAAGAAATACAAAATAATTGCTCCATTGATTAGAAATTGATGATTGAAAACATGCTTCTCATTGACTTACATTGTACAGTGAAACAGCTCTCAAAGTCACTCTTTTAGCACGTAAACTCACGTAAACAAAGCTGATTCAGACAACATATAACATCATCAAACCCAGTACTGTTTGTTCTTTTAATAAAAATGTTACTTTCTGTTGATTTTGCTATTTTTATTAAGAGGAAAACCCGGACTGGATCCACGGATCCGGATATTCAAAGAGTAAAATCAGCATGACGTTGACATTTTTATTAAAAAAATAAACAGTACTTGGTTTTGGTGATGTTCTATATTGTCTGAATCAGCTGTGTTTGTGTTTGTTTACGTGCTAAAAGAGTGACTTTGAGAGCTGTTTTACCGTACAATGTAGGTCAATGAGGAGAATATTTTGAATTATCAATTTCTAATCAATGGAGTGGACTTTGGAGTTGCACTATGGCAAGGTAACTACACAACCCAAACCTCTACTAAAGTGGTCTTGCCCTTTAAGCCATATTTTATAATTCATTGTACCATGTTGTCACGTGAAAATAGTAAACAATAGCCATTCTATAAGCTAACATGTTGCATCACAACACTTTGTGAGCTTGTAGAGCTGCTATTTTTGAACATTGTCTTTCTATGACATGCCCAAAATGGGGACGCCACATCGAAAGTGTTTTAAGACGCATAAATGAACCTCTCTTTCAGCTCAGCTATGACTGGCTACCTGCCAAGGACACTGGTAGAGCAGATATCAGCCACTCCCAAAACCAACCATTATTGGGTTAAGTAGCTGCTGGTGGCAATTACCCGCTAACGGACGCAGCGTAACCCTAAGCAGACCAATAAGGGGCAGTGTAGAATGTCAGAATACTGTACAGCACATGTGGGATTTGAAGTTACTTTATTACAAGCCTTTAAGTGACAAATCCACCCCCTCGTTTGGCCTAGCAGTTGGTGGTGACCGACCGCTGTTGACACAGTTGAATTAGCACTGCCATGAATGTCGGTGTCATACGAGTATAAAAGCTGAACCCATTAAGACCGGTAAAGCGTCTGTCATTTCAGATTTTAACCACTTAAACCATTATTTTATACTTTGGCTCTTCAAAAATAGCAGATGTACAAGCTCATAGCATGGCACCAAGTGCCGCGCTATGAGCTTGTAGATCTGCTATTTTTGAGAAAACATGAAACTTTGCACACATTTTTGAATATATATATATTTTTAAAGCGAACATTTGTAATTCAAATCTTTGCTTCTGAGGGTCCCTGGAACTAAATATTTTCAGATGGGGGTCCGCGACCAAATACATATAATTTTGGGGATCCTTGACATGAAAAAGTTTGAGAATCACTGATATTATAGCAACATAAGTGTTTCAGAAAACTGTTAGGATTTAGAAGACATTCTTAGAATCGGCCTCAGGTCTTAATTGGTTAATGAATTTGGTTAAACAAAACCAAACACAACTCAGCATCCCATTTCCCAAGGCATCAGCTCTGATGACCAGTGGTTTGGCTCTTTATGCTCTTGTAGTCTGGCTCATGGGAGAAAGCTGATGCTCAATAGACCAGCCAGTATCACAGGAATAACATATGCAAATTGGCTGAGGCTGAGTTTTCAGGCAAGAACTGAGTTGCAGTGAGACACAGGGCCCTCGTTCACCCCATGGATTAGGAAACAAAACATACCTATCTAGTAAAGATGCAGCAGCTAATCAAAAGAATACAGAATACATCAGAATACATCAAGATTATAGATCGATTTAGCATAAATGTACCATCTCGAAAACGAGATGGTACATCTCAAGGGGTTATTTCCAATAAAGAATTTCTATAATAAAATAGGGCTTGTGTGTTTAATCAGAAATCGATTTAGTCAATTATTAAAATAATCTACTGGGATTTTTCCACAGTGTTTTAATATAATTTTTTTCAAACATGCGTAAAGATTAGTTGATTAATCGAAAAAGTGAATGATAAAATATCAGCAAGAAAATAATTGATAGTTGTAGGCAGCCCTACCTTCTACTGTGTGAGGTAGTCGGTTGTGCAGAATGTAGGCTAACCATTAAAGCATCGATCATTGCAGCAAAGTGCTTCAAAACACTTTGCTTCAAGAACCACAAAACATTTCTGCTTATAGAGTGTAGTACTATGGGTTCTATCATCAGTTTCTAGAGAAGAACAAGAGCATTAGCAGCCACATGCTCCCTCAGATTAGCAGACGTTCACAGACTATTCTGAAAAAGAAAGACTCCCACGTGTAGAAATACCTGTCAAATTAAAAGTATGCAAAACCAGACCAAATTACAGTAGCAAATTCCAGCAGCTAAAGGCTAGTGGAAACCATCAGAAGTGGTTCAACTTCTGTGTACATTGCACGTAGAATGTTGCAATAAACTTTTACAAGAACGAACTTGCCTTGGTCACTCACAGTATTGTGCAGAAATAGGAAAAGCATACATGTAAAACTACACATACTTACATTCTGTTGCTCTGTATGTTGGGAGAATTTGTATCCAACGCCTGTCCATACTGCTACTACTGAAATGTTTCCTGCTTAACTTATTCACTTGCATGGGTTTTGCTGCTACAAGTAAGCCTCTTAAAACACTGGTGGTTAGAACTGATGATGATAGCAGTTATGGTAATTCAACAACTTTACATGATACAATACTGCTAATCCTAATCAAGACCGATACTGAATTACTGATCGATCTCTCAGCCAAGAATAACTTCAAATAGGGTTTGAAGCAAAAGCCAAAATATTTAATAGCAGTCAAGAGTCAATCTCTTGGAACAATTTGCAGTTTCAAATAGTTTCAATAAGTGAAAATCAAAAATGCCTTTTTTGACACTTGATGTCTGGGAGCTCTTGAGTAAAAAGATATGTGTGCTAGAAGAGTTTCCTCTTTGCAAAATTGGGAGGAGTTTTTTTGTTCTGTGATTCTCACACCATAAATATGAATAATCATCTGTACCCTAAGTGTGGAAGACAAAGGTATTATGATGGCAGATATCAAAGCTACATTATGCACACTCAGTGTGGAATTTTACTTTTTGTTCTAGTAAAATGATCAGAAGTGCTTAGCTTACAGATAGTTCAGTTTATATAAGCGAGATCAGACATGCTCTTGTACTCCCGAGAAGTATAAGGGTGCTTCTAGCCACAGGTAAAATACCAAAAGTCAAAAGAGTTAATGGCTAGCACTCACTTGCAGTTTTGATTTGATTTAAACAACAGTCTGTCTGTTGCTTAAATAGATAACAATCACCAAGTTGTCCTCAGAATGCTTTTCATTAACAAAAACTCCAACAAGCATTCACAAATGCTTAGAAGTGATTCCACACATCATATACCGTAGATAGACCTCCAAAATGCACAATCTTATGAAGAAAAGAGAAGCAATAGTAAGTCAAGCAACACAGGAAAAAACGCTTCAGATAGCATGAGACACTTAACCACCTTCAACCTGGCTTCCCTATTTGGACATGCAGTTATATGGCACTTAATATCATCACGGATCTAAACACAAGTCAAAATATTTATTACATTATGTTGATTGTTATTATTTTTGTCTATGTTTGAACGGTGTTGCTAACAGTGAACGTTTGATGGAATGCACAGCACCCCATATACTGTATGTGCCTTTCATCAGTGGTTATTCTGTTACAACACAGGATGTTGTGCCCCTGCCTTGCTCAAGGGCTCGCTGGCAGAGGCGGTGGGCACACAAATCCCTGTTGCTTGCAATCAATCAACATAACACATTTTCTCTAAAGTCAAGAGATGTGGCATATACTTCATTTATAATTATATACTCTGAACTCAACTGTCTGTCATTTAGTAATAAACACACACACAGTCACACACACACAGAATCTTATCACATGGAAAAGGCGTGGCTATAATGTAGATCTCAGACTTCATGTAGCCAGCTGTGATGTCAGTCATCTATGACTTCCCGTCAGTGATCTATGACGTCAGTGACATACTACTATGATGATGTAAGACTAAACATTTGGTTAAGGTTTCAGCTCAATCTGAGACCCTCTATCACTATAAAGTGAAAGTTAAATAATTTAAAATATGTAAAGCATATGTGTAGGTATTTAGTTGGCCTACTGGCATTGTGCACTGCGCTGGACAAACACACACACACACACACCCCTCTTACAGCCTCCTGCAGAGCCACGCTGAAAAAAAAAGAGTATGGATGCATTAATTTTCACAACTTCTTTCTGCACATGGGTTAAGATTTAACACCAATTAAGCAATCAAGCTAAATTTAGAAAGATCTAACATCCAAATCTCTCTCAAAGGTTCTCTCTATAGACTGCTGGATGGCAGCTTTGTGCTCAAGTAGTTAAGCCAAGGAATCAATAAGAATTCTTTGTACCGTATTTATTCACTCTTAACAGCTTAGTATAAATACTTAAGCATGAACAAAACAAATGCCCAAACTGTTCACCTACAAATAGCCTATACAATGCTACTTATGGTCCATGACGTGGCATGTTTCAAAACGGTGTTGAATTGTTCAACCTCAAGTTAAAGAACAATCCAGCCAAGAGTTGTCCAAATATCTTGTTTGGAAGTAAAGTGGTGGACAGACAGGCCAGGAAGGAATCCCAAGTTCATGTGGGTTACTATGACCCAATAAAAGTAACAAACAAACAACACTTTTGCACGCACATCGCTTTTGATGATTGGTCAATGCAATGCAATACAGTACAGAGCAAAACACATGAAGTGATGATGTTTGTTAACTTACAGTAGCCTCTGCCAAGACCTTTCAACCTAGTCTTGCATTAGTCAGACCATCAGAGGTCTCTGCCTACTGATATGATACATCTAGGGAAATCTGAATTCAGTGTAGGGGCTAGAAAAACATAGAGAACGGCCCCTGGCAAACCCACCCCCAATGCTTTGAAAACAAATCATATCACCGTCCCAACATGACGGACCATCCTAAAGTCTTAAGGACTGCAAAGTCTGCCATAGTCTTTTGTCTCTATAGGCAAAGATTTTCAAAACATTTGAACAAAGTTTCAGCGGAAATAAGCCATCTGTAAGTGTCGCATCGCACTGCGTTGTGAGCGTGTAGATCTGCTATTTTGAAATCTGCTATCTGTTGTATGAAGTATATAGTGCTTAAGTGGTTAAAACGGACAAACTTGGCAGCAAAATAAGAAAGAACAAACAGTGAAAGCAGAACCACAGGTGCAAATGTGCGCATGCAGGTGTGGCAGTGTGTGCAACGTATGCCAATGGCTGTCAGTGTTCCTCACAAAATGACCTCTTGACCTTTCCGTCAGAGCGTAGGATTGCCCTTATATATTGTCCGTCACAGAAGTTGAATGTGAACACATCTTGACATTATCAATGTGGGGGACAGCTGGCGACAGTGCCAACGTTCCAAATTCCGTCCGTGTAACTTGTGAGCCCCTATTGGTGGACGTGAACAGCCTACCGACGCCTCACTCTTCTGTCATCTCGCCGAACAAGTTGGAAAATAAAAAAATATATAGAAAAACATTGACTTTGTTTGAAATGATACGATATCGTACAAAAATATGTAGTCTCTAGTAACCGATTCATAGCTTTATTCTGTCAGGTGTTTATAATTAATAATCTATACACATTAAGATTAACTACAGTAAAACAAAGGCGAAACACCAAAAATTGTTTGTGTACGTATGGTGACAATGCTATGACACTGTGGACTGAGCATTGTGATAAAACTGCATCGGAAGCACTCTTTGTTGGGAACTCAACTATATTTCAAAAGTTTCAAAACAATTGTCTTGTTTTAACACAAACCTTTCCCAGCAAGATGCACATTGTTAGTGGGAGACTCTGCTGTTCGACAGAGTCATCCTTCTGACGCTGTACATTATGTGCTCCACTACTGGAAAACAGCTTACACATTAACTACCAAGACAAATACCTCCAAATCTTCAAACGTGCCAAAAATAGTGTACTATCAGCGGCGCTGATTATGAACTCTACGTGTTCTAAAAAGACCTTCAGAGTACAGTTAGAGGAACATTTGGACATCAGCATCAAGACTGGTCTAAGACCGAACAGGGGTCACACTCACACAGTCGAGAGACAACGATGGACTTGTGTCTAAATGAAAGCAAAAATGTGGTACCAGCACATCGGCAGCGATTTACTGTCACACTGAGTGTTGCACGTTTGAACAATGAGGAGTGTGTCAAACAATTATTCCGTCAGTAACATTAAATATTCTAGGCCGGCCTCTGGCTTTGGCGAAAATATAGCAAAAGCTCAGCAAAAATTGGGCAACGTGAATAAGGTTCATGTTGCCAAATCACCACACTATAAAATCAAAAGGATCTGTCATTTTCATTACATCTGTCTGTGTCTCTAATCTGAAACGACTAACTTCAAGAGTATAACTTCAACAAGCTACAACAAGAGTGCAAACTTTAACCACTTAAACCCTCCATACTTGGTAAATTAACACTCAGTTGACCGAAGTCAGCTCTGTACTTGGACCGCTTTTTCTCCCTTCTATGACAAATCTCTTTGCTGAAAACAGCCGATCTACAATCTCAACGTGTGTCGACGAGTTGTGAGATTGCCGCTACTCTTGCCGTTTGCTGTTGAACTGGGTGAAGTTGTAAAAGCAACTTCCCCTCCCCTGCCGGGGGACCAGAAAATACTCTTGGTCTTGTCAGACTTTTGAGTCCGTCATCACAGTGGCCAAGCATGGCCTGAATGTTTCCTGCCCTGGACACACAGCATTGAAGTGGACAGCGATGGCTTTGGTTAGGATGTCAGCACTCGGCTGACAGCTGCTGTGCATGACCCATCAGCATGGGCAGTGCTTCACTATGAGCTCCTCTGCCTCAGGCCTGTCTTGTCGTGACTCAAAGTGCTCATGGCGTTGGTCAGTGCAAGTCAGATGACTGTTTAAAAGGCCAGCTGAGAGAGGCCCGGAACCGTCCACACTTGTCAAACTGCAAGCTGTTGCTGGCCAGGCAGTGAAGCCAAGTCAATAGGCCTCAGTGCAGTGCAGAATAATAAGGCTTTGGCAGCCATTGGCTGTCGTAATGTGCAGCACATTTAGACAACCAATGGCTCAGGAAAACTGTAGCCAGAAATAATGATAATAATTAATAATGAGCCATTTGGAGGTTTTCCTACGCTTAACTTCCAAGTGAATTTCTTTGTATGGGATTACTACTATTATTACAACTATAATGCTATTACTACTGTACTTCTTATCCCACTGATTGGCTCAAATACAACAGGAGTGGTTGCCAGAAATCAGTCCATAGGTTGCCATTTCTAAGAATGCTAAAGCAATGGGAGTTCTAATTTATTATTGGACCTTACAGTGAATCTATCAATATAAATAACAGCATTTAAGAGATTATCTTAACAAGAGATCTAAATACGGGTTTATCATTTGATTTATATTGAGCATACATTATATTAAATCTTTCTGCCAGACATGAACCCATTTTGATTTTCTTAACATAGCTCAGTATTTCAAAACGCCTCCGACAATGAAAAGTGATTAACTACTGATTGTTCCGTAGAAGTAATGTATCAAATCCACGGTCTGAATTGGATGATACATGAAAGGCATGGAATGAATCCGTAAACAGTTTTGTTTTGTGAAATGGTATTGTGAAATCCTACATATACACCTACAATTCTAGACATTGGCCTCCCAAGTAGCAAGTAGCTTTTCCGACAATTATCCACTTCCTCAGAGTGAATTGTCTGCCGGGACAGGTAAAAGTGACAGGCCAGGCATTAACTAAGCCTGCTTGTATGGGAACACTGAGTGATAGGATTGTTACCTTCTCATAAACTCAAGTAGAGGTCAGGTGGGCGTGTGTGTGCATGTGTCCAAAGTGGAAGGCTTATATGGCGAGTGAGTGAGTGTTTTTGGTCAATCAAAATTTACTGTAGGGGCTTCAACAGCAGCGAGAACCAACGTTTACAATACTACGCCTACTGCTTTGAATTCAATTCCTATCACCTTTCCCATATCAAAGCCTGGCCTAAAGTCTTTGCATTGGTTCCGCAATGCAGTTTGTTTGTACATTTCCGAATTGTTTCAACCCAGTTTTAGCCCATTCGCTGAAATTAGATGTCACCAGTATCAGTACACTAGACAGAGATCTCTGATCCTCCGTCTTTCTGCTGTCTGTCTGATTATAGTCTTGCATAGCCAGACAGAAGGGACTTTGAGAGATACAGAAAGAAGATAAGAAGAAAGGGAGAGAGAGTTCGAAGAATGCGAGTAAGAGAGAGCATAATTGAGAACAAGTGTCTTCTGCATTTTACAACTAGCAGAGATAAACTCTGAACCACGAGGTACAAGGGGTGTCAGCACGCTGGTTGGTCCCCTGGGCAGTGACACTTCTTGGGGAATGGGATGTGTCTGCCCAGCTGCTTGTTCCCTCATGCTAACATTCTAACCTAATCACTAACCACACCCACCCATCTTGATCAATTTGTAATTCAGTACTGTGACTAGTGATCCTTCTCTCATGATAATCTCTCATCCACTCAAGCACCCCTCCCCCCCCCCCATCTAAACATATTTCCCATTCCCTCCCTACCTCCCAGCAGTCAGTCAGTTGTTGAAGCTTGCCGGCTGCCTGAGGCTACCATTAGCCAACAAGGCGCACCGCCCCCAGCCTTCCAGCCAATCCACATTAACCACAGACTAGATCTCCCTCTCTATATTCAATTTAAGTTTATTTATTGGCATCTCGCCAACATGTCTTTGTGGGAAATTGTAAATTGCGCAAAGCATATACACAATCTCAATCTGGCTCATCGGACTGACTCAAGCTCTCTACTCTAATGTCTCACTCACACACACACACACACACACACACACACACACACACACACACACACACACCCCCCCCTCAGGTGCAGTTCAGAAGCAAATTCCCATGGGTGTTCCAGTGTTTCTCTGAAAGACCTGTTCAAAACAGAGGGTTTGGGCTATAAATAAACCTTGTGCCACGTAGGCACAAGGTCTTAAATAAACACCATGTTAAAGCTATGAAACTACCATCTCCCATTCCGTGGTGAATTTTGACTGCGTCTGGCTGTTTTTCCTACACGCCAGTCACTTATACCAGTTAATCCCCAAATGATCTAAAATCTAGCTGTTTGGTGAGTCAGTTAGTGGCTGCTGAAACTGGAAATCATGAGCCACTGTGGTCAATGTACCCTTAAGTCCATTTCCTGTCCCGCACCATGGTTCATCAAAATGTCCCTCATTAGAAAATGTTCATGCCAACTTTCATATTTGCTTTCTTTCCAATTGTCTGAGTAGTTAGTGTTTAATGTAACTTTAGAACCATGCAGGTAAAATGTCAGCGTTACAACTCCCTGAAGCAAGCATTATTGTGGCTGTTTTGGACTGAGATGTAAGTCAAATTCTTGCAGCGACAGAAAGAAAGCTAAATGAACCAAAACATCACTGAAAACCAAATTTACATCATGTATAATTGCAAAAATAATTAATAATAATAAATAGAACAAGAACAAATGAAGTAATGTCATTGTGCATGAATCCTTTCCGACGCGCTTTTATTTGTAAATCTGTGTATATATAACATATATCCCCAATCGAATCTCTTAATTACACCAACATTGTTCATTTGAAGCAGTTAGTTTATGCTTATTTATTGAAATGATAAAAATCGATATCGTCATTTCGATATTTCTATTGACTGAAACGTTGCCTAAATAAAGTTGTCAATGTGTAGACTGTAGACTGTGTGCGGGTCATTTTATTGTATTCTATTCGTCTGATCCCTGCCTATGAACCCGTCTCTGAGCTGATCAGGTGTGCAAAAGACTTTGTTGTTTCCTGTAATAGACGTTCTATAAAATGTAAATCATAAAAAACACACTTCTCAATTATTTGATAAATCAAAATACTAATCGATAGAATAATCGCTAAGAAAATAATTTAGTCACAGCCCTTCTTCCAAGCTGACAGTCGAGAGACTTCGATCATCTCAGAAACACAGCAGCACAGTCTGCTAGAACCAAATATGGAGGAAATGCTAGTCAGAGAGCACATGCCGGCAGACTGCCCCCCCCACCCCCGCCCCACACACACACCCCTCCAAGTGTCTGACTGGAGTCACATGACTGGTCTAGTGACATCACCTCATGTCGAGGCACAAACAGCAGGGTCCAGGCCAGCAAGGGAGAGGGAGGTGTCCCTGTGCATAGTCTGAGCCTCCACACACACACACGTCCCCCTATTTTGGGCATGTCATAATTAGGCGAAAAAGTGAAGTAAAAAATATGAAGAATAGCAGATTTACAAGGTCCCAAAGCGGCGCATTGTAACATGTTGTGAGCTTGTAGATCAGCCATTTTCCCTGCAGAACATTGTCGTACGACCAGGGGCGGAACTACGGAATTGACCAATTTAATCTAGGCCCACCTAGATTTACAGCTTTCCCCTATCCTCACCCTATGAGGCACGGTAGCCTCGCGCCTGGTGAAGAACAGATCCCCTCAGTCCGAAAGTCAATAAAACTAAAAAAAAACAATAATTCTGTAGTCTGACAAAAGCTGCCGAGTGGCACTGCGTGACTTAACATAGGAATGGCGCTGGCCTGGCTAAATATCCATGTTCCAGTTTGTGACCTGTTACTACTAGGCTACTTTTAAAGTTCAATTGATGCCAAGAGACAGTAAATGTGACCACTGCAGCTTCATGCGTGTCACATTCTCGCCAAACATAAGAAATAATTTCGGGATGGGGACATATTAGAGGCATAGCTTCAGACTTTCTGAAGCAGTCCAACCACGCAGGACATTAAAGTTTGGATGACACTCAGGCTGATTGAGACACATACATATATCTCTTTTTTTTACCCCTTTTCTCCCCAATTTTGTCGTTGCGCCAATTGATGTGCCATTGTCCTCCCCCACACACATTTCTGTGTGTTGTCACTGCTGTTGAATCCTACTGGCTCACCTGCCAGTGAAAAGCCCCCAAAGGGAGGATGTAGCACCTCCGTTGTACTCCTCCCGCCCAACACTCCCCGCTGACAGGTGCCGCCCCAGCCCGTAAGAGTGGAGTGACAAATTTTACCCTGCCCACCCTCCCCGAACACAAGCCAATTGTGTCCGTATAGGTGCTCGACAAAACCGGAT
Source organism: Gymnoscopelus braueri (assembly GCF_963280865.1). NCBI lineage: Eukaryota > Metazoa > Chordata > Actinopteri > Myctophiformes > Myctophidae > Gymnoscopelus > Gymnoscopelus braueri. The sequence goes on along the minus strand of NC_137609.1, from coordinate 29,443,339 downwards.
GCACCACGGTGGATTCGAACCCCTAGACTCAGTGGTGGTGGGAAGATACTTAACCACTGCGCCACCCGAGCGCCAGATGGATTAATTTATTAATGCACTGAATTTACAGCTGCAAGTTAAATGGATTATTACTTTGTACTATACAAACAGCACAAAACTACAAGATATCCACATATGCAACTGATGCAGGTATATTACAGAGAATAAAATTATATATATTACAACATTTATTTCAATTGCTGATGGTCACCCACCCATATTTGTCCAGGCCCAGCCATTAGACAAGTTCTGTATACGCCACTGTGTACAATGAAATATAAAACAGTGCTTAAGTGGTTAAATTTGGAGCAACTGACAAATATACAGTGAAACTTTACAAAAGGTTTTCTTGGCAATGCTTTCCTGTGGTGCAGTCAAAGAGATACATTTCCCCTCACCAGAATGGTCAGCTCTTTTTACTGCATTCCAGGACCAGGTGAGCATTGCAGTGTTCTGTTCTAGGACAGGTACACTCGTTTCAAGGCATAGTAAGTTCTTTAATTACCAGCAGGCCATTCTGCTGCATCAGTGTTGAAATACAAACAATTTACATTAAAGCACACCCATCGCCAGATTTTCATTGGGACTCGTCAGCTGTATAATGTCGCCAAAAAAGTCAAATGATGACCGATATATAGGTCTGGCTCCAATTTACATTTACAGTTCCATTACAGATGCTCAGACACTGAACATGCTCACTTATTTATCCAAAACTCGCCCACGTGAATGCTTAACCAAACAAGACGTGCCAACTGTGTCTAGCAGTTGGAATTGCCTTACTGAAACATTGGCTTTAAAAACACTATATTGTAATATGCTGTGGGCGGTCTACAATGAATCCAAACACTCTGGCAGACAACCCACTATGACTTGGATTGTCTTTTCTATTCTGCATAACATGGAATCAGCCAGTCAGTTAGATTTGTACACTATTGTCCTGCCCCATACAGAATGTTTGTTGCAATTAGTGAATGTTTAAATCATCCTGTTCTCATTTCAAACTCTCTGTATAACCTTTCAAATCATCCAGCATTCAGTCCAAATGCAAATGTATATACAAATCTAAACAAAAATCTACTGTTATCTAATCTTATAGGTATGAAGTATCACATGAGCAATGGATAAATCTCTGCATAAAATGACATTTGTGACTTAGTTATACAGTGATTGCGTATAACTTGCTGGTGCTGTCGGTGTGTGTTAAAACTTGTTTAAAGTCTTGGGACATATGATGGTGATGTATGTACCGGTATATATATTACTACTGTGGAGACTTTAATTAATCAATCTGTATTTATATCATGGACAAAAAGGAATGAACCAGTCAACGGGACCCACCAACTGTGCCTTCCTTCGCCAAACACTCCACAGCAAAGCCAAGCCACTTATTGGCTCGCCTTTTTCATTCACTTCAAATCCAAGTGCACTTCTTATCAATGATTTTGGGGCGTTGTTGGTGCTGCCATCTCATGTATAAACGAGACAGGAAAGCTGTCCACTCTTTCCACACAATTAGACAGAGCTCCGCTGTCTGCACTGATTCTCTGTCACATGGACTGTGGCTAATACAAACTCTGGGTTGTTTCCTGGTACGTCACTAACACAACGTCACAGCTGTCAGCGCTGTTCTTAAAGCGACAGATCCTTGTTGACTAGATCACAGTCATTTGCTTAACTAGTGAGGTAGCCCTTCAGGAGGACGTGGCCACCGTTTTGAATGTGTGGCTGGTCGAAGTGGGCCAGTTCTGGAGATCCAATCGACTTCACAAGCCAGAGCCACACACATATATCGGCCATTATTTGACTTTTTTACATCGTAATTATGCAGCTAATGTTATCAACAACATCATGACATTTTCAAAAAGAACTACAAGTTCAAAACCCGTTGAGCTTGTTTTTTTCAAAGTTTTAGAGCGGAGGGTGCGGGGGGCAATTAGGGCTTAAGTGCCTTGCTCAGGGACAGCTTAACACATTGTTGGGCCCGGGACTCGAACGCGAGACCTTCTGCTTCCAAGAGGGGGGCTCTCTACCCATTCAGCTATGGCCACCCTTCAATGTCCTTTGTTGCACTTCAAATCCACCAGGCGCTAAAGCATAAGAGCACGGACGATTCATGTTAATGAATGCTGTCATTTTCATTGGTCACGCGCGGACGCTCTGCTCACACACGTCTACATTTTATCTTTTCCCCCGCTCTGGGCATGGGACGTCTGGGTAACCACACGTCCCACTGTAGCGTGTGTGCGGATGCTTTTTTGGTGTGCTTGGTGCGTTACACTGAGTGACTGACGGAGTCCCTCGCACTGCGGTAACTTCTGGTAGCTTGCAAATGTCCCACATTTTCTGCAGCGTTTGGGTCACACTCAGTCCTTCGTCGCATTAGATCAAAATTCGGAAGTTTGCAAGCTACGGCAGTTAGCGGAACTCTTTCCCTTTCCAACATGTTAAATTTTTGTTCTTGGACATCAGTCAACAACTAATTATTTTCAGGTGTGCAAAAGTTCCTTATTTATTGTACTGTAAACAAAAGTTCCATTTGACAAGACAGATTACTGGGGAGGATGCACAATACACAACACACGCCCTCTGCACTTGCCTACACTCCCCTCTAAGGAGCCGAGTCTTCGTAAGCATGCTTCCATATCACAGAGTCCAGACACGACTCTTCAACAGATAAAGCAGCTACAGACCCACCTAAAACGCTGGGTCTGTGTGGGTAATGATGGGTGTGTTATATGTGGGTCAGGGAGAGAGGGGCAGGGGAGGACAGGCCACTTTTGTGTCACTGAGTCCATCTTGGATAGACCACTTTCAAAACCAACCCCCCAAAAGCATGAAAGGCCATTATTATATGCACGCCCACATGCGCAATTTTGCCTTTCTTTGTTGTATGTATTTCTGCATGAAACAGAAGCAGAGCAGGCTTTGATGTTATTGGCATAACGAAATATGACATACACACATGGATACACACAAGAAAAATAAGTATTCAACTCATTAAAACATTTTTTTTTTAAATGTACACAAATGCTGTGCAAAAACGGAAGGTCTCCTCAAGCCAAACACTGAGAAATGGAGGGACTGGGAGCACAAACACATGAACACTGTATCATTTAAAAGGACTCAATTAACTTTGTGGGTCAAAAAACAAGTAGAACAGAAGCACTCTCAGCTCCAAAACATCACCACTGCTTCTATTCACCCTCACAGCTCTGAGAGATGAGCTCATTTAAAACAGACCGACAGAAGATTCTGGCAAGTAATAATGACTCACCACCACCAATATAATCTCCACTCTATCTCACAGTTGTTTTCCTTTCAGGCTGTGGCTCGGGAGGTAGAGTGGGTCTCCCCACTAACCGCAGGGTTGGTGGTTCAATTCCCCGGCTCTTCCTGCCCATGATGAGCAGGTCAGCGCCTTGCATAGCAGCTCTGCTGCGAAGAATGGATAAATGAGAGGCACAAATTGTGAAGCTCTCTGTCTGATTAGCAGAGAGCTATCAGCGAAGTCACACCTTTGAGCTATCAAAAGTGTGACTTCAGAAAATAATAAATGTATTGTTAATAAATGAGTATATTGTTTAATTATATATTTAAATGACAATATAGGCATACATGTAATAATGATGTTTGGTCCATAAATATTGTAATATCTCGAAGTTGATGTTTTTCTTATTCTTTTTTTCTTAGATGTAGAATGATCAAAAAAGCATCTTGTTAATCTAGTTCTGGCTGGATTCACACAAGTCTATGGACTCACTGAGGTAATCTTGCAATGCAAGAGTGATCCCACTTTAGTCTTTCACACATTAGCACTCCTAGGTCTGTGACCCCTATGGGGTCCTGACACCTCGTAGAAAATCTTGGTAGGCAGTCATTGTCTCCAGTCCCGCTCAACAGGGGACATTGCTCCACACAAATAACAAAAGGAGAAACCGACACAGGTTTGAGGATGAATGCTGACTCTGAAAAGAGAGACACAAACAGGTGTTTATGCCAACATTGAGACTACCCCTGCTCTGTGAATCCCAACCTACATAAGTGAATGCGGTCAGGCCGCTCCAAAACTACAAATAGTTAAGTGCGTACATCCATAGTTTTATCATAGTACAGAGATGTATGCAATTCTTTAATTAACCACTTGAGCTCTAAGGAGAGGGCCATGGATAGACCCATGGGGGCCCCGCTCAACGTATATTAGGGCTTAAAAAGGTAATTTTAAGCCTGGTGCTAATCATTTCCATAATTATATTCTACATTTATATGCGTCTTCTGTGTGAGTAATTTGTCAGAGCCTAGCACTCCTAAAACAACAGAAATCACTTCAGGAAAAAGCTAGTTTTGTTTTTTAATTCCTGATAAAAAACAAACTACTACATTTTGGAAACACAATGTTATCTCTCAAAGAACATGAATATGTCCCTCTCTCGCTTTGTATCTAAAGTCATTTGAAATTGCAAAGGTTCAATTTACACCCTTTTGTGAACGGCGGCCCCCAGGCACTGAGAATGCTGACGTGTTACCTGACCAACCTGACCTGGTCACAAGTCAGATGCAATGTTCAGTTACTCAGTTAACATTCTCCTCCAAGATCTGCAAACAACCTACTGCTTTCCAATGGATCCAGTGGATTGAAAACAGGCTACAGACAATGCAACTCAACACCCCGGTCAACAAAGTGTTGACAACAATGGGTTTAAGTGTTTAACACATTTTGGAGACATTCTTGTAACAAGTGACTGTTACATCATTGCCAGTACAACACTGACAATGACTTCAGTAGTGATAACTGTCGCCGGTTGTTTGTGTGTCTATGTTGCAATGGCTAGAACTGAAAATGAGAAATTTGATTGGGTTCTTGGGATCAGTACAAGCAGCACGCATGGAAACCGCAGGGATTGACAAGAAGTTTAGCTTCTTGTGTTTTCAACACTAAAATATGTCGTCACAACGGAACGTCACAAGACAAAATCTTACCAATTCTCACTAGACGATGGTGACAATCTAAAGTACCTGTAATAGATTAGGCCGTCTCCATTTAAATGGTAAATATTTTGGAGTCTATTGTCTAGTAAGTTTGTCTAAGCTATTGGCTACTGTCATGTGGTTAGAAAACACCATTCCAGGCATAGTGGTATAGAGTTATTTCTATAGGCCTATGCTATGTGCAAAGTGGAACATCCGGTTCCACTTTGTATGTATTGTAGTTCTACTGAGCATACTGGACTCCACGTGGCACCATTTCCTCAGAAAAACGATTCCATTCATGCGTTTGTGGCCGCTACAGAGTAAGTAACAGTAAACTTTATTTGCTCCATTGTGTGTAAACCATCAAACGTGGCTTGTTTTCCAGCCTATGATAAATTACAAACGAAGGTCTGTTGCTACCTTAGTTTGCTTTAAAGGAAATGTCTTGGCCGGAACCTAAAACTGGGTTTACTAGTTTATCTACAAATGACATTTGGCTGGTAAAATAATAACACTGGCTAGTGTTTTGTAATACTATTCATATAACAAAGGGCTAATGTCTAGGAAACATTGTAAGAATATGATTGCAGATTTCTTGTCCATAACACCCTATAAGACATTAAGTTGTACATTTATCAGATATTTCACCATATCTCCTGTGACGAGACTGCTTCCTACGTTTCAATAGAAAGCTTTGGGGCCTTTGTTTAAAAAAAAACCTTGCAGGCTGAGGCTCTCACATAGTCCAATTGTTTAGACCGCTGACCAAGTGACCATCACATCACCAGCTCAACTACAGAGGTGTTTATTGAAGTGTGCCTTCTAAGCGGAGAGTACATTATTCCAGAAATACAAGTCCAAACACTTCTTAAACTGTTAACAGGAACCTGTCACCTTTCAACTCACTGGAAATTTGATTTGAGACTCATCCATTGTATTGAATTGATCCAGAATCTGTCCTTATACTACAGGTACGGTCAAACACCTGCCCCTAGATCAACTATTCTCTACACTACAAGGTCCTGGTCAGAAAGCAAATTGGACAGAAATGAATTACACTCATAATATTGAATATAACACTGCCATTTGAAAATAAAGGGAAAGCAAACTTGGCAGGGGTTTTCCAAGATGCTGTTTTGTTCATTCCAGGATTCTACTGTAGAAGTAAAATTGCAGCTACATCTAAGAAAATACTTTTCCAAGACTGAAGTGAAGGAAAACACTGTAAAGTTACTTCCACCTGACACAGTTTACATGTCCCTTAATATTTTCTTTCTATCCGCCTTCATCCATGTAAGTAGCCATGACATTTTAGACAATAGTCTGTCAGAGAGCAATGACAAAATACATAATGTAAGTCAGTCAGATCGGAAACAATGGATGATTGCGTAATGGCAAAGGCTTCTTTAATATCTTCACCTGCAAACCTTAGCAACAATATCCATAAACATGGAATGACAGATCAAGATGTAAAAATTATAATAAAGAAATATATATATTTTTTTATTGCTTTGTTAAATGAGTACACTTTTTCACGCCTAGCTACTCTGGCTGGTGTCCGGAAAAAAAAGTAATTGTGTTGACTTGACAGGGCTTCTACTTGGCTTAAGACACCCTGCCGCACAGCATGTCACTTTGCATCTAGCATACTCCCTCTGAATTATGCCTGCTATACATTACATGCGTGCCTATTCAACATTTTATAGCATTTCCCATTAATAAGGTATCTCCCAAACCAGCCTTTCTAACAGCCTTCTCATCCTACAAGATATACCTGACTACCATATAAAATGTTCACTTGTCTGGAGTGTCTGTTTTTAATGGTGCAACTACAGCTCAACATCCTCTGACATTAAAACAATGATAGGTGATCTACTCTTCAGCAGGAGTGTCTGTCCAGCCTGGCGTTATCAGGATGCAACAATGACATTTAAGCAGAATTAAATAAATCTTTGGTGTAAAGGACGGCGGGAGAAAAACATACCGGTAATTACATGTCGCACAACACCGTTTCTCATAGTCATATATTGTGAAATGCCTTATATCAGGCAGAGGGTCTTTCAAACAATGTTAAGATATGTGCAATTGGAGGTATGCTCACACATCCATTTCAGTAATTCATGAAATAAACAATATGAGCCAACTTTTATGAGTTTTATGTCAGTTTTTCTTTTTCACTGAAACAAAAAAGTAGGCTGATTTAATAGTCTATTAAGTCTTAATTCCCAGAACATTAAATATAGGCTTAAATGTGTCCCGGTCATGTTGTTATATCTGCTCTTTACAAGTGTCTGATCAAATTTTGAAAAAGGTAACCTACTTATGTTATTGTGGACTTGTGAAAACACGTGAAATACTGTAGCTATTAAAAGTATGCATCTAATCAGAATAATTTAAATGCCACACTAACATGTAAAGCTCTTAACTGCTCAGCACAAGCTCAAAGGTGCCAAGTCTTTGTGTACTAGTTAGCGCGCCTTGAGCCTTTCCTTACCATGGGACTGAAGAGCAGATACAGTCACTTGTCAGTACTGATACAGGACAGGCAAGCATCGGTACTTGCAACTTAAAAAGATAAATAAATGTAGGTAAAGTTGTAAAAACTCTGCACAGTGCACACATTGGCCTGCGAGGAGCAACAGTCCAGTGCTTCTGAGATGAAGGACAAGCCAATGTAAATGGCAAAAAAAAGTTCTGGAGCACACAAATGTAACGAGGTATATTATTTGTACAAATAAATGATGCATGTCAAAAATTGGCTTTGTCAGTCATGAAATATAAACTGGTAAAACTTCACATTGTGATCTTATGTTAACACTCCTCTGCACATGGTATATATTTAAAACATATGAAAAAAAACATAGAACCGATAGGCCACAAACTCGATGACTTTAGATCCCAATCCGCCGAACCTTTGGCCCAGCCCTATGGGTGTTACATGACAGTAACGACACAAGGCAAGTTCTGGCAGGAATAACTGTACCTACACAGAAAAACAGGTAGACTTAGCTGTAATTAATTCCCACAAAACTGCAGATGCAACTATGTTACACTCGGATAATGCCCAACACAAGGGAACAATGACAAGTCAGTGCGAAAATGTGACCTGCAAACAAGATTACAAAGCCTCGACAGAACAGCATACCATTATATTCTGTCATCAGGAAAACATGATCGAATTACACATGCTTTGAGCCGTGCCATGCAAGTGAAATAGCAAAGAACTAACTTTAAAATAACATTAATACAAAAATCCAATTAAAGACTATCCGTTTTTGCTGCATACTTGTAACAACAACCTGTGGCTATTGTCCAGCTTGCCTGCTGAATGATGCAGACAGCACTGTGAGGGAGGGAGGGGGTATACAATATATGCATGCACCCATACATCCACCCATCCAGACTATAGAGTACACACTGTGCTGCATGTGTGTGGGGGGAAGGGGTCGTCAGCATTCACAGAACGACAGAAGCCCCGAAGCAGCGTTGTTTACCCATGTCTCTCTGTCAGCCCAATGCAGCAGCACAACACCTGGCTTAACAAAAACACAGCCAAATCATGTGTGGCCGGTTAAAATGACACGCCAACACACAGGACGGAACAAATGCCGATGTGTCAGCGTTTGCACGGTCACACTGGGTGATAAACACATGGCTGAGAGACAAGGGACCACGTTGCCTTGACACACAAGAGGAGAGAGGAACCCTGGGAGCTGCAGCAGCCAGGTCTCCTCCCTGTGAACAAACATCCATATATTCATGTCCATACGGAGTGGCTTTCTGTCTTTTTGGCATCTGACCTTCCCGTGACACGACACATTAACATTGATATTTGCAAGTGAATAGTAGTTCTGAACATACATCCTGGAATAGCTGGAAGCTAACATCCATTAGTAGCATTATCATGCGGCGGCTGAAGCCATTATGCACACATGATCTCTCTCTCTCACACACACACACACACACACACACACACACACACACAGGCTTGGCTAGCGTTAGCGAGCTAGCTCCCTAGCTAACCGCTAGCTAGGCTGTGTCCTGGGCTAACAATCATTACACTGCGTGTTGTTGACAGTCATGGATCAAAGACTCGCTTGTTTTCCTGCTATTTAGGAAACACTCGCCGACATAAGATCACCAGTGGCAGAACATTTTGATCACATCAATGTTCACATTAAGCAGCTGGCTCAAGGGGAACACGTGGAGAGAACACGTGACGACCCACAACAAAATGTGCTGGGGATTTAAGACTTCAAATAGGGACAAATGCTGATCGATAACTCCTGGGTTTTATGCGATTATTCGACACTGGGAGACATCACACCATTCTCACCAGCCCTTAAAAGTGGAGGACTGTGGAGTTTGGCTCTTTACAGTGGGAATCGCCCTGAAACCTGATGGCAGTCTGGTCCTGCTAAAGCTAAAGGGCTTCACATCTGACTAGGCCCAGACAGGGACATGGTGGTAGACCTGTGTCTGAATGCAATAATGCATTCAATTAATTCTATATGCATCGCATGCCATGGTAGTCAATTCATCTCCGCCGATCTTCAAACACATCGACGATGTGCACTTAAAGAAAACGTGGACCCAGCTGCACATTATGTACAGAACTCACTGGCTGAGTTTAAACCCCCCCAGAATGACCACTGCACGCCACGGTGACTTGGCTTAAAACACCCCGACCATCAACACAAATCATCACATCTGTTCTGTGACATATCTTCTTTAACAACATGGTGTAAAAAAAAACTTTACTAAAAAAATACCAGGTCCACGAGTAACCAAATCTTGTCCAGCCCTGACAGACCACAATTTAAAAAAACCAAGGCACGAATCCCGAGTTCAGACTGAACCCCAAATACATACAACTTGTGTGTTATAACACAATTATAGACACACAAAAATTATATCATAACATTTTGCATACAGTGTAAAAACGTTTTGCATGGCAACTCCACTTCCACGGGGACATTCAGCCCCATGTTGGCAGTCAGTCCACAGTCAGTGAGATGAACCAGGAATAGCAAGGGGCCCTTTACTCTAAATATAAACCAACACACTACTAGCCCCCCTACAGCAATACATGGAGAGACAACAAGACAGTAGTAGTAACAGTACTGCTGGGTGTCGCTCGCCGAAAAAACAGATCGGATCTGTAAGATGACAATGTCAGTTTGCAGATCTTGCTCTTTTTTTCGGCGAGCGACGGCGTCGTGCTTTGACGATGGGGGTACAAACCATGATGTGTCGCTTGTCCGTTCACGCTGACCACGGTGGGCACCACCGCGTTGTTGTTCATCTTCTTCGTCCACGGGTTCACCTTGGGCGGGGGGGCCTCGGTAAATTCCTTTTTGTTATTATTGGTAGTAGTGCCACTTTTATCCTCCGACGTCTCCTTCTTGTTGTTGTTGTTCTTGTTGTTGGAAGAACCACCGCCAGAACCTCCTTGCTGGTCCAGGCTGTCCTTGTTGTTCTTCGCCTGGTTGTTGCTCTCCTCCTTCGCCTGTTTTGTTCCACCACCACCCAGGTTGTCGGCGGTGTTGTCTCCTTCCTTGGCGTCGACACTAGCGGCACCCATCTGCTGCTTCTTCGTTGTCGGCCCTTTATTATTACTATCCAAGCGCTCCTCTTCACCGCCACCACCTCCGTGGATCGTCTTGGAGATCAGGAGAGGAGCCTGCTCCACCTGAGTGGCCATTTCCCCCTTTTTTGCTCCTTCAACGAGACACACGGTCGTCCACCCCCCCAAATTCTAGGCAATTCGATACCTAATTCGATGGAAGTGTGTTTCCGCGGAATAAAAGTCGTCCCTGTCGCTTCTCCACTCCACCCCTAGACCAAAAGAGCTTCAGTCTAAGATGCAGAGTGGGAGAAATGCCGAGTTAAAACATATAAAAACGAGCGTTGCGAGACGAGCTTCTCTGTCCAAAATTACAACCTTAGCTTCACACACCACCACCGCTACCAGGCAGCAACATGGATGATCCCCACCACGCGATACGAAGGGGTCGGGAGCGCGCACGTACGGTGGTAAAGGGGGGGAGTGACCACGTTAAGGGCCGGGGACGCGCAAAACAAACAGAGACGTAGTGGTCAGGGTTGCCATGTCCGCTTATTATAAACGACTTTGGGCTTGTTTGTCTGTGCAGTCGCTTGTAAGTATGGGTTTGTTTGATTGAATACTTTATTAGCAGTTTGCAAAAAAAGGCACAGAAAAGTACAGTTCAAGCACTGTACTTTCCTGTGCATTTTATTTTGCAAACTGCTAATAAAGTATTCAATCAATCAATCAATCAATCAATCCATTGGGGTCCTGCTGTGTACTGAGAAGGGTAGCTGCGGGTTGGGTGCATTTTTTTGGGCTAGTTTGTAAAGTGTAGTTGCTTATTTGGGCTTGTTAACTAATGTTGTTTAAGCCAGTGGCTCTCAAACATTTTCATGTCAAGGACCCCCAAATTATGTATTTGTAGACCCAACCTTCTGAAAACATTTTGTGCCAGAGACCCACATACAAGATTTTGTGGATTTGAAAATATTCCTACATTTTCACATTTTTTCAAGATTTTTCCTTTGAAAATAGCAGATCTACAAGACCACAACGTGTTGCATCGCAATGCGATGTGAGCTTGTAGATTTGCTATTTTCAAATAGCTAAGTCGCTTCTTTGGGCTTGTTTTCATTTCTCTAGCACAATCTGGCAACGCTGGTAGTGGCGCTGAGAGAAACGGCCTCGCCCCTCTGAAGGGAAGAAACGCGTTGGGTTTGTAAAAAATCCACCATTCCAAAAGTCAAACACGTGTCCATGATGGGGCTACACGTGTGTCCCAATGCTCGAAATGCACTTTAATGGGCCATTTTAAATATATATATATATTTGACACATCATTAGTAGAACATCAAGTGTGTGTGTGTGTGTGTGTGTGTGTGTGTGTGTGTGTGTGTGTGTGTGTGTGTGTGTGTGTGTGTGTGAGAGATGATAGCCAACATGTCATTCAGATGTTAAGGATACAGTATTTTCATGTGGCTGATTATATAACAGATTGTTCAGGTCAAAGTTAGAAATGTGTGCCACTTGAGAATTGAGAGAAAGTAAGCCTTGTGTGTGACTGTGAGTGTGAGAGAGAAGAGAGAGAGAGAGAGAGGGGGGGGAGGGCGCATGTGTGTGGTGGGGGCGTTGTCTGCTGGAGGAAGCTGGTGGTAAATGAAAGGTCATAGTTGTAGCAGTTCGACTCTTGTAACACATTTTTTTACAGGAGGAGCACAAGAGGTTCATAGTTGAAATACACTACTTTAAAAATAATAATTTTAATGTTTTTGTTCTTCAAATGTCAAATGTTCAAATGTCAAATGTTATAAAATGGTAGACTATTTAGGCATAGAACTTATAGCATACTGATTTCAAATTCCAGGCTATAAATGGCAGACTCAGCTGTATGACTCCACACATAAGTGGTCTGACATGCAGCATACAAATGTCCTTTAAACTGGCCTGATAAAGAACACATTACAGCTGCTGTTTATAACCGACTGAACATTAGACTTGGGCAATGTTTCGATCATTGGGATCTTATTCATACAGACGTTTATTCTTTTTACAGTAAAATTAAGCTTTTTATGTTCAGCATGTGAATGAGTTGGGTGTGCACATTCTATCCTCAGATCTATAGAGTACAGAAGTCCTGACGTCACTCGTTCATCCCCTGGTCCGTAAAGTAATTTCTCTATGGAGAATAACATTGGGTCATCTTAGAATCGTCTCATATAAGAATTGTGTTCCAAAAATAAACAAACTGTCTCGGCGATATTGTCAGGGAGGTGGCTCTGTATCGTTTATGATAGTCAGTCACTTATATTTGATACAGTCTGTTCCTGGCGAAAATTTTGTGTGTGTGTGTTTGTTTAGTTTTTCCTCAAAAAATGCTTTAATTGCAAGTATAAACACTGTTTCTTTGTTTTGATTATAGGACAGGGATCTAATCATGAGAACACCCTGTCTTACATTCCTATGTGAGTCTTGCATAGCTATTTATACATATAAGGAAGTCAACAAATCACAGTTTTTTTTTATCATATCCATTAATCAACTATAATATATCTACAAATAGACAACATGGGGACATGCAGGATACAAAAGAGTGTATGCACCTCGACTGGGATGCTATATTCATATATGCTGTCAGATGAAATCTTGCCATTTCACAGTCAACCTTTCTGGAAGCACATTTTTACTTTTTTTAATTTGATTTATAAACATGCATTTGTGAATATACAGTAAGTAATGGGTTTTGAATGAGTTTCACAGGCCCATGATTTATTACATTTGTGAAATTCATAAAGAAGCATGCAGAAACACTGTGTTCTTAAAGAGGTTGTGCTACAACACGTCATCCATAGGAGAACAAGTTGTTATTGTTGATAATAATATATTTTTATATTTGCCAAGGATATTTGGGATATTTGCCAAGTGTATTTGCACACCTGGAACTCTCTGCATTTACCCATCGTAACTAGGAACAGCGGGTGCTATTTTTAACAGTGCTCACCGTCTACCCGGTGAATATCTTGGAAGTCTCTGAAGTGTCTTGCTCAGGGACACTTCGACACGAAGCCTGGAGGAGCAGAGGGTCGAACCGGCAACCTTCCAATGCCCAGAAGGCCTCTTTATCCCCTGAGCTACGTCTACCCCACTCTTTAACATATGTTAACTTGTGTCAATATTTGTTGGTGTTATATCACTTGCAACGGTTAGTTTTCCTAAACTAGATACATAATTATTATTTAACCATATATACTCAGTTGACCAGTGTACCCAAGGCGATAATTGTTTGCGTAGGAGGCGAGACGCGGCTTGTGATGGGCTGAAACGGGGTAGGGAGCGCTCCGCTGTGTTCACTTGGACAGCGTGCGAGGCGATGTAGACATGTCGGAGGTACCAAAAGTAGGGGGACGAGGATTTACGATTCTGTCCTTATCGGAACATAACTCGGGCGGCGCTGAGTTGGCTGAAGCAGGCTTCGCAAAGTTCGGCACGCGACTCGCTCGCTTTAGCTCGCTCGGCGGTGCCTCTCGTGGCTCAAGTCTGCTTCAGACGGCGCGCCTCCGTCACCTCCGCCGAAAACAAGCGCTCCCTTACGTCTCGCCTCCTACGGAAATAATAATAGCGTACCCCAGGGGTCTATAGTTGCCCTGCTTTTATCCCTCTACACTAAATATCGTTGCAGAAAATAGCAAGTCTACAAGCTCACAACATATCGTGCTGCAATACATCGAGAGCTTGTAGATCGGCAATTTTCGACAAATGTTTGCCCCAGATTAGGGAAGCTAGGGTTCAAGTGGTTACGACTGGGGAGTTACAATAATTTTCAAATGACAACAAATGCCAATTTCCTATTCCTTATGCTTCCTATCTAGAGTATACATATAGAGCCCATCAGGAGTTACGTAATCAGGCAATAATCCTCCAGATGCATTACCACAAGATAACCTACTTTGTCATTAATTCACTGTCATTATACAGTATGATTCTATAATACATTTTATTATAGAATCTCAAAAAGACAATATTAGCACTGCAGAACAGGAGACTATAAGAATAATCGACTTTAGCTCCCCGTGATTAAAGAAAATAGTCCTCTGTCCTAAGCAGGCACGCCGATTTATGTGCACGGCCGTGGGGGCTCAACTCGAGCCGCAATAGCCCCGCCCCCCCGCCGCGAGCCGTTTCTCTGTCTGGGCTATTGTTCTAGGTGTCAACGGCGCGTTAACACCTATCTGCGCCCCGCTATAGTAATGGTAATAGTAATGGTACTGTAAGTTTGAGCCTGACATCTGAGATTCATGAGGGGGCTGACCAATTGAGTGTGGGGGCGCTGGACCCGACGCCCCCACGTCATCGGCGCCCCTGGTCCTAAGGAACATCACATGACCTGCCTACATCTCCAAGACCAGCCAATTAGTTCATGCTGTGGCCTCGGCATAATTCACTGTCAGTTGCCCATAGCCGAGCGGATGCCCTGAATGCTTATGACTATACAGAAATAACAGAATTATTCCTTCATCGATTTGTCATCACAAGTCGTTTGTCAAGACATACTATAAAAGTCTGGGGCGTAGCATCATAAACATAATCTGTGTTTGAATGAAAGGGTTGTGTAGTCCTTGTGTAAACATGGTGCAGTACGGTCAGTGTAATGTGAAATGTGTGAGTGTATGTATGAGAAAGAAACAAAAAAAGAAATAAATAGTAATCATCAGGCATCATATAAAAAATATAAAGGAGACAAATGTAGTGATTGCTATGCCTGATTTAGACTTAGTTTTGCCTGTGTCAAGCACCAACAATCTACAAGCTCACAACATGCCGCAGTGCAACACGTTGTGAGCTTGTAGATCGGCTATTTTTGGTGGGTGACACCAGTGCACAACTAAGTATAACTCATGCTTTTACAATAAGTATAGGAGAAAGACGGTCACAAGAAAGCGAGAGCTGACACTGGAGCTGACCTTGGCATTCCTCTGACACGTGGCCATGGAACTCTCTTTACTGTACTTCCTGTTTAACATGCACACACCCACATGTACTGCACACACCCCCTACAACCCTTCCACATACCTGTGCAGAGGTGTAAAGGGTGGAGCTGTCATTACTGCTGCATAGAAGGCTGACAGGCTAAGATGAAGTATTAGAGCCCACATGTTTCTACAGTTACCCCATGCAGTCTATTACTTGTACTACTTAAAGCGTATAGAGTAGGCAGAATCAGACAGTGTATTTTTAAACCTGCTGGGTTTATGGTTTCAAATACAATGTGTACAATTGGACTAAAGGGTTTAGTGCTAACAAAATGGTTCTCCAAATGTAAAAAGGCCCTCCTCTTTCTTTAGGTTGTTAATATGGAACTGTCAACCGCCTATTATAGTGGGATAGCTTAACAAGATAATCGAAACGAAGCGGATAAAAGCGCCACATTTTTTATGAGGCTTCTTTAGGACCTACTGATGGATTCTAGCCTTGGGTGCCAAACTTTATTTTGAAAAGTATCCATACAATTATCCATATCAATATTCATAAAAAAAAACAGGCCGATTCACTTTTTGGCCTATAACTCTTGAACCGTAGGTCATAGCATCAAAAATATTTTTTCCCTGGACTCCTTGGATCATGACGCAACTTCCCATATAGGCCCTTTTCCGATTTCACGCAATTTTTCGTTATCTTCAAAACACATATTTTGCTATTACTCTTACAAATTAAATCCAAAATTCACACAAATCGGCACACACTGTGTCTTTGGTCATGTGATGTAGATGTATCAGTCCGATTTCTCATATTCCCGTCAGATTGGCTACGATTGGCTTCTAAAATTTGTGGGAGGGTCCGTTTGGCAAAAAATGGCACAAATCATGAACACGGCCTCCTATCTTAGCCTGGTATCCAGCCTGCTTCGCTACGTTCGGCGGACTTTATTTTCTCTCTTCGCTTCTCAGTCTGGAAAGCCTCCTATCTCCAAGGGAGGCTGGACATGGCATAAGGTAGGAATCAAACCGTGCCTTCTGATTGGTCTGTGGTGTGGGGTGGGACAAAAAAAACAGTGTGATCGTTGTGATTCGTCATTCGTTTGAACAACATCCAATCAGCAACGACGTTGCCCAACGTAACATATGTAGTTCCAGTGTAGTTCTGCAAAACGAGTCAATAGGGTGCTCTCCAGACTGAGAAGCGAAGAGAGAAAAAAAAGTCAGCCGAACGTAGCGAAGCAGGCTGGATCCCAGGCTACTCCTATCTGCCCAAATTCGTATCATTGATGGGCCACTAATAAACACAGAGCCAATGCTATTTCACTTCCACCCATAGGGGGCGCAACTAATTCTACAAATATCACTGTTTTTGCACCAAATTAAGTACAAATTGTCTTGTGAGTCAAACATTTGCAATTGCAAAGTGGTGAACAGTCCAAATTTGATTTGCCACATTTGCAGGTGGAACAGTCCCCTTTACAAGAGCATTTGATCAGCTCTCTGCATGCTCTGGAGACTTCTGGAATTGTCATCCAAACTGGCACCCATGCCTCCGATTCCTTGGTCCATCCATATTCATGTGGGGAAGGAATAACTTGTTCTGTTTGTAGGCTGGTCGCCCAGATACCTGCTTGATAAACTGCCCACTTAACATGCTGAAGTAGTGCATCTTGGGTGGGTGGCAGTTTCTCCATCGACCTATTCCCATGACAGAAGAGATCTTTTCTAGTCTGGTTGATGGAGATCAAAGGACTGGATTTGTCATACAGGATAACTGTCAGTCTCTCAAGCTTCTGGAACTGCTGACTGTCAACATTCAGCAGCTGGAAGGGATGTTTGGCCAGACTGACAAGTATCTCTGTGACATCATCATAGGCTTGCCAGGCATGCCAAGCTGACTTTTTGCCCTTACTGTGGAAAGCAGATGTTGTGTCACAACCTGAGAATGCATGGAACATAGGCAGAGCACAAGATTTTGGCTCCCCCAGAGATTTACACATGATGTTGATGTGGTAAAATCTGTATTTTTTTGCCCATACCAAAAGCCACCCAGATGTCAGCCAAAGATTGAATCGAAACTAAATCATGGAACAAGCCTGCAAGGATCACTATGACATCAGTGTCCACAGTACGCACTAGGATCGTTTTTGCTCCTTGCTCCAGTGCATGCCGTACATGAACTAGAATCCTGGTGTCTGCCTCTTCATGATTGCAACAGGTCATGGTACTACTGGAACCAAAAGACGACACAGCTTGCCCTGATGTGAGATACACAGCTTTGGATGGTGGCCAGTTGAACTTTTCAGTTCTGGAAGTCAAAAAGGCAAACAGCTCCCTCTTATTTGTTGGGTCACGAAGAAAATCCATCCAATTGCCTGGTAGCTTTGTCTGACCTGACACTTTCCTGCAAACACCTTGTCCTCTCTTTTCGCAGATGGACTCCTTCAAACTATCTGGGATATATGTGTCCCATACAACATCCAACCGCTTGGTTTCCTACAGCTGCTTCAGCATATAAAAGGAATGAAAACGTCATCTGCATACTCATCAAATGCTTTTTCTTTGAAGCCAATTACAGGCAAACAGTATGGAATATCAAAAGCCTGTTGGACGGTCATTGTCACATGACTCACAAGACCATTTGTATTTAATTTGGTGCAAAAACAGTGAAATTTGTAGAATTTGTGGCGCCCCCTATGGGTGGAAGTGAAATCGCATTGGATCTGCGTTTATTAGTGGCCCCTCAATGATAAACATTTGGGACAGATAGGATGCTGTGTTCATGATTTATGCCATTTTTGCCAAACGGATACTCCCACAAATTGCAGAAGCCAATCGTAGCCAATCCGAAGGGAATATGAAAAATCTGACTGATAAATCTTGATCACATGCCCAAAGACAAAGAGTGTGTGCCTATTTGTGTGAGTTTTGGACCAAATTTGTAGGAGTAATAGCAAAATATGTGTTTTGAAGATAACGCAAAATGGCGGAAAATCTTGAAATCGGAAATGGGCGGGACCTATATGGGAAGTTGCGTCATGATCCAAGGAGTCCAGGGAAAAAAAGAGTTTTGATCATAGACATATAAAGGTAGACGCCTCCTCTGGCTCTGAAGCGTCGGCATCTCGGACGCACTTCCGCTTCCTCTATGCTTCCGGCAGGAAGCTGGAAACTTCCGTGTGCGTCACAGAAGGGGGCGTTCGGTAGGCCATTCAGAGGCAGGTGGGGTGGGTCTTTTCTTAAGAGGCAGCCGCGCAGCAACTAGTCAGTTAGACGCGCTGTGATTGGCCAGTAGTTAACGTGATGTGATTGGTCTGCCCCCCGGAAGAGCCTTGTATTGAGAGACCAGTCGTTACAATGAACTGCAGAGGCCAATGAGGTATCTAGGTTTCTATATCTATGGTTTTGATGCTATGATATGGTTCAAGAGTTATAGGCCAAAAAGTGAATCGGCCTGTTTTTTGTATGGATATTGATATGGATAATTGTATGGATACTTTTCAAAATAAAGTTTGGTACCCAAGGCTAGAATCCATCAGTAGGTCCTAAAGAAGCCTCATAAAAAATGTGGCACTTTTATCCGCTTCGTTTCAATAATGTAAAAAAATGGGGTTAAGCTTCTAGTGTTGCCAGATTCTGGAAACAAGCATCCAGTGTTAACTCGTTCGCCATTGACGGTGGCCTCGCAGGAAATTTCAACGCACGTTTGACTATCATGAGACTCCACAATGACTAGGAGTAGAGAGAAAAACAACTTTGCCTCGGTTATAATAGACGAATCTCCCTGACCCACGCGCTCCCATTCTGACAACGGAGGGGGTTTAAAAAATGACGACACGGGAATCTATGGAAAAAAAGAACGCTACTTTGCAGGCGGTCGGTGAGTAACGAGACATCAAAGAGAACACTTCATTTGTCCGGTATTCTCCTTTAATGGAGCCAGTGAAACTAGTCTGTAGTTGTGGCAGCTGACAGAATTGCACAATATAATTGGTAATGCTAAACCTCACTAAAACTGTAATGAGCATGCAATAGTCCCAACAGTGTCTGGGTTGAGGGTGGGGTGGGTACAGCTCCTCTGTTGTTTTGTGTCTGCAGTATCTACAGTACATTATCTGTTGTTTCCCTATGAAATTGAGGCAGATCAGTGCTGCATGACATGCTATGTATTCATTATGTGGTTTAATAAAAACACTTAATGAAAAAGGGAGGGGTCTACAGATTCTGCAGTGAATCATTTGGACAGATCTGGATTAGACATGTCAAAGGGTCAAATATAGTCCTGGTTGGAACAGTTAACAGGGATCCATCGATTCTGTGATTCCGCTGCAGTAACAGCAAATATTCTTCTGTCAGATGTTGGTCACAATGGCATTAACATGAAATTACAAATCATCTAATTAATAGTAGCCTAATTTCCCTACAAACTACAGACCATTTTAGGCCTCAAGTTTTGCAATCATTGCAGTAAATTTGGAAAAGGGGCAGTAGAGTAGACCAGACTGAAACAGACTCGCTGGTGTAACTCATCTAAATGCCTTAGTAGAGTAAGACCCGTCTGAAACAGACTCGCTGGTCTTCACTTATCTAAATGCCTCTAGTCGTTTCACCACCAGCTCACATGACAGTCAGCCCTGTAGCCTCCCTGTTGACAAAACCTATATTCAAATGTCACTGTCTTGCCCAGGGTTTGATTTGTAAGAAACTAAGGGAGGACATTTTCTTAAGCACTTACTTAAGCCCTATATACGTCTTTGTGCAAATCGTGAAAATAGCGTATCTACATGCTCACAACGCGTCGCAAAAAAATATTTGAAAACTTGTGACAAATTTGCCCAAAATAGGGATACCAACATTTTCTGTTGTAACATTTAGTTATTTTGAGGGCATTTTCAAGCCTTTACTTGATAGCTACAGTGGAGATAGACAGGAAAGGGCAGGAGAGGGAGATGGGGAAGAGAAAGTAGAAAAGGCCTCAGGTCAGGCTCAACCGAGGCCTAAGGACTAAAGCTAGCTCTCCACCGCACCGACGTCAGGGGCGGAAGGCGTTGCAAATCGTCATTTGCCGACAACCGTCGGGTCGGGACTTCTAGTCGAACGTAGATCGCCGACTGAACTTGCTCTGTCGGGTCCCGACAGGCATTCAGGCAAGAGCCCGTCGATAGCTGCGGGGTAGTGAAGAGGGGGGAGAGTGTTTTTTGTTTTGGTCCAAACTGAGGGCTCCAGTGTTGCCAGATTCTGTGAGTGAAACAAGCGACCAGGTCTATGAAAACAAGCCAAAAGAAGCGACCAGTTTTACCACTTGAGCCCTATTATCAGATATTTTCAAAAAGTATCTTGAAAGTAA